>NC_092499.1:146882806-147255306 GCF_047511675.1 Marmota flaviventris
TTCAATATAAACAAAATAAAATTGCTAGTCATTTATGAAAGATCACTTTTCTCCTGTGCAATATGAGCTGAAATGAACCATCCTGATAATGTTGCAGTGAATACTGAATTTTCTGTCTTCCTACTTTGTCTTTAACATCTTCTATCTGTAACCTTTGAACTTGGATAAAAGCCTCAAACAAAATTGTAATAGACTCTGTCTATTAGAAATGTTATACATGAATTTTCTTTTTTGAAAGACAATGAAAGTATGTTTGATTGTTTTTTTAATTATTTTTAATCAAGTAGGACTCTAGAATTCCACATATGCTCTTGTGTGTGTCATCTCCGGTGAATCTTTAGCCCATTCTAAATTCAGACACAGAACTTAAATTTATCAGACCATTTAAGAAGAGGAAGGGACATCATTAGAAAAATTCAAGCCAGATATGCAACCACCTTCAGCCTGCCCTGAAGTAGGTGACATGAAGAATCCCATTACTTTTATGGGCTTGACCTGATCCCTCATAAAACTTTCCTCTCTGAGTTCCCAGTATAATATTAATCCTGGAGATACCCAGAAAGGGAAATGAAACCCTTCCAGCTTTTATTAAGACTTGACCCCCAAACACATTTTATTGGCTTCATAAACCCAATGTAACCATAGTATTCACTGGTCAGAAAAAGGGGCGGTGACAAATTGTGATTTGTCACCAGTGATGACATCATTATCATCACTTATATCGTCATGAAATCTGTCTAAGCACTTTTTCTTTTGCAAGGCAGCAAACCATCATTCCAGGGAATAGCCAGACATGTGACCCCTGTTAGCAGTTCACCAAGGCCCTTGCAAAAGCTAAAAGAATCCAGCATCCCTAGAGAAAGAATGCATTGATCAAGCAGGTAACAAGGCTATTAGAGAACAAGTCATATTTGGAAGGAATCATGCCTTTGATTTAGCAGTTCTACCCTAGGATTTTAGACAAGTCTATGTGGTTGGTTTTAGGATTTGAATTTGTCTGTAATTTCTAAGTTCTTCTTTTCTTTCTTTCTTTCCTCTCCAATGGTTCTTTAAAAAGCCAGTATAGCTGGAAGACAAGTGTGAAGGTCTTGGAGAATTGCAGCAGCCAAGGTTAGCTCACTACATCTAGGGTCTTATCATGAGCTCCCACCACCACTGGATTACCAGAATATGAGGGCATACAATGAGCACCAGACAGCAGATACTAGGCCCCAAAGGTATCACTTTATCAAAAAAGTTAGTCTGCAGAAAGAGTCTCACCACAGGTGAACCCAGAGAAAAGTTTAGTGAGCAATTGTCTGTCTTTCCTTCCTTCCTTCTTTTCTTTCTTCTTTCCTCCTTCCCTCCTTCTCCCTCCCTCCTTCCCAGTGCATACTTTCCCCACCCCCACTCCATATCCTCTTGGCAGCCTGGGCCAAGTTTGTTGCTTGCAGCAGAAAGACTCAAACGTTTTCGTGATCCGACTGTTTTCAAACAGGCTCGGCTCCTGTGAGCCTTACCAGCTGTGACTAATAGCAAAGAGAAGGGAGGAAGAAGCTTCTCCGGCCTGCAGGCTTCAGACAGGCAGGCTCTGGGGGAAACAAGAGAAAGCCATTAACTAACCACAGTGTTATCTTGATTCTCTCTCGGAGAAACGAGCCAGGGACGCCTAATGAACTAGCCTTAACGTTTCAAACTGAATGTGCCTCTGGGAACTCTACCAGAACAAACAGTGTGACAGATCAATGCTTGGTTCCTATATCAAGAGGAAAGGTTATTCGCTCCTCTAAGGAATTAGGGGATTAGTATATCTCTATGATATACTTTCACTCCTTTTAAAATTTAACTTTTCTTAGTATATTAAGGGATAAGTAGTGGAAAGTGAATGGGAGGGTGGACCAAGGGGTGGGAGAATTATTTACACACACTGGTTTTACAGTTCACTTACAAACAAGAGAGATTCCTGTAAGATAGGAGAGCATTTCTTTTTGCACTCTCTAGATCATAGCTCAATTTTTTGTTGTCGATGCTCCACACAGGTAGACATTTCAAATAAAATCATCCAGGCTTCAATTCCTGAGCTTCAGACTGAGAGGCAGGTCAAGGTGCAAGCATGCAGCACTCGCCTATTCAGTTCAAAAATCCCCAAGTGGCTACTATCTTGAGATTTTCAAAAGGTGACTGGGTTTCATAACCAAATCCTCCAAGCTGCTCATTTTCAGGGAGGCTTAACTACATCAGTTATTATTTTGAAGAATGAATGATTCTTGATATCAAGTGATGTAAAATATCAACTTCTTACCTTTTTAGTTGATAATGAGAGAGACTGGCACTCTAAGTGTCATTCATGGAGAGCGATTGAAGAGAATGCCAATTGCAACTTTGCAGAAAACTGGTTTTGAATTCCCAAATTTAAAAACAGAAAAAGAATAAAAAGAAAGGGGAAAAAATGGTTCCAATTACTGTCCTACTTCAGGAAGTTCTTGTTTAGATCAGATTCACTTATTTTTCTTCTTATTTCTACTTATTTTCTGTCGTCTTTACATAGGACTTTCGTTTGAATTAGGTCACAGGGATTTTTTGGAGGTACTAATTTCCAGGTTGCAGATGCCCTGTAATTATGGCAATTTATCTTTAAAAAACGAATAAACCTCTTGGTATCTATTCTGCCATAAAAACTCAAGTATTCTTTTGGAATCACAATCTAAGCAGACCTTAAATTTAAGGTCTATCCATGAGGAGTTATGCAAAATACATCTCTTTTCCACCTCTTACTTATCAACGTGTCTGCCTATTGGCAAAGATCACTGAATAGTGCTATGATATGCATTTAAGTTGTTTGTGAACACTTAACTGTTTTTCAAAGCCTTAAAAAATGCGTGCTTTGGCCCAGCATATCATATTTCTAAGAAAATAATCAAGGATGTATGAAAAATTTTACCAAATTAAAACTTATTACACAATAATGTTAGAATATTCCTTTCCATACTTATTTTTATGTTTCTATTCATGTGAGAAAATCACTGCCTTATAAGTCATCTCTGTTACATAACACAACAAATACCAAGAAAATCAGTTCTTTGTATAAAACAAAAAACAAACTAGGTTTCATTCTGAAGTCTCTTTTCATGACTTGCAGATGGTCCCATCTTGCTGGGTGCTCATGTGATCTTTTCTTTATATGTGCTGGGGTATGGTGGGGTTAAAGACAGAGGAGAGAGTAAAGAAGCAGGAAAAAGAGGAGAAAGATACGGAGGAAGAGAAAGAGTATGAGCTCTTGGCGCTTTCTGGCATCTCTTCCTATAAGTACACAAATCCTATGAGTTCAGGGCCCCATTTTATGACCTCCTTTAACTTTAGTTATTGTACATTCTTAGAGATTCTATCTCCAAATGCAGCCACACTGGGTATAGGGTTTCAACATGTGAATTTGGAGAGAGAAACAAACATTGGCTCCATAACACAAGTTTCCTGGTTAGTGGAAATTTTTGTTAATCATATATCCTTTATATTAGTAGCTCAAAGACGATTTGCTGAGTCTCAAGTAAGGATGTATAATTAAACCAAAGACACATCACCAACCGCCTGGTGAAAATTTTCCCTATTGCCTTTCACACATGAAATCAGAAGGCCTGGGCCCCACCCTTAGCTAGCTATGTGACCAGAAGCAAGACCCATAACACTTGTCTATCTTGATTTCCACATATTTAAAGAAAGATGATTAAACCAGATGTTGTCTTAAACCCCTTTTTTCTCTAAACTTTATGCTATTTCTTATAGCTCAATGTTCTCACCCCTGTTATACAACTGTCAGAAATCATGTGGTAAATACTGTATTTTTAAAAATTCATAGTTATAAAAAATTGTATACACAGGTAATTTATGCATGTGTGCTTATTTTCTTACCAAGTTCATTCTGAATTATTTTTATATACAACAGAATAAAATATATAGAACTCACTTGAATTTGATTCTTGAGGTTGGAAGCTGATGGGATGAAATATAACTCAAATTTAAAGAAGAAATTGAATCCATATTTGGAATTTCAGAAAAAAAAATCAGGAACAAGGAGGAACATTCCAGGAATATAATGTAATATATGTAATTCATTTTTATGAGTATAATATTAGAAAACATATTTCAAAATCTGAGTCTTGTTAATACTCTTTATATTAATATTTATTGCCTAGTCATTTCCTTCATCTCTGCCATAAAACAATGACAGTTTTGTCTAATGAGTTCCAAGTACCAATTATATAAACAAGTAGATAAGGATAAAAAAGGAGGGGAAAAGTGAAAAGTATAAATATCAGATTTTACTTCAACAGGTCTTGAAGAGTTTCAAAAGTTAGAGGTTATTGACTTTTGTTTGACCCTTGGGTTATTCTTCAGTCAGCTAGATTTATAAAAAAAGAGGCCACTGATGGGGGTGTTAGAGTAGCCAAGACAGTCAACCCCATCAGGGGCTGCAATTCAGTAGTGGGTGAAACCATCGTTGGAGTCCAGAGTTTAGAAAACATTCCAATATTCTTAGAGACCAAAATTTCCATTCAAGTGTTTAGTGTTTTAAATAGGTAATTCCTCTGAGAAACACTGATTAGACAATTGTCATTAATATACCCCACTGGGCATAGATGTCTCAGCTCTACAAGACTGTCTGGGTGTATCTTTTCATGTAGTATTTAAAAATATTTAATAAATCTCTGTTAAACCCTGTTTGTCACTGCATCTAGTCCCAACTTTCTCCAAGCTAGAGCCCATGTAATTTTAAACTACACTAGACTAAATTGGATTTTAAGAGCTTAAAAATCAGAATCAATGAGGACAAAAGTATAGCAACTTTATAATGGGAAATAAGTTAATTTTAAGGATGAGGAAACATCTAGAAACATTCTCTCAAGATAAAGCTCTGTATAACAAAGTTTTATCTGGATAATTATCCAGAGAAATGAGGCTGGGTAGATAACTAATTTGAACAGGCCCAAGCAGAGGCAGCAAATCTGTAATTTAATTATCTAATTATGTTATCTGCATAACTTCCCATCTTTATACATAATTACCAGCGATTTTTTTTTTAATTTTTAGAACTGACAGAACTGGCTGTACATGAAGGCCCTTGTAAAGTGGAGTTTGGGAGAAAGACTGGGGTTTTGCAATTACACAGTTGTGACTTCTTCTTGCACCTGCTGTACAGTTGTCTTCCAGTTCTTCTTTCCTTGGCTATTGTTTTATACAGTTCTAGAGTTAAACACCTCCAATGCCACCCATTCTCAAGTAACTTCTATTTTTTCTTGGTGATACCAAAGTACTTTATTTTTATCTTGGATAGCTTTTACTAGTTGATATTTCCAGATATGTCTATTTCAATGTATTTCACTAATTTTCTCTTTGCACACTAAAATGTACACTTTGTGTAAACAAGACTCTTTCCTGCCTTGTTTTCCTCTTTCCAGTACCTAGAATAGTGCTTGATATAGCAGGTTCTTGGCACATTTGTTATAATAGTACTGGTCGAATGCATAAATTAATGTATGAACAGAGTCACCTTATTTCTCATGTGGCAATAGCATTTCCTACCTCAGAGCTGTCCCTACCACATGGGAGGAAAGTCCAATTTAAGTGATTTGTCTAAGAAGTGCCCAGGAAATATATTCATTCTTTTCCCTTTCCCCTTTCCTGTGTTTATTTCCTGACTGCAATTAATGAGAGAAATGAAAGTTTTGAAGAGTTGAACTTTCGACATCTCTTTCACTTTTCCTTAATGTAAAAAGGCTAAACACATCTCCAGGAAATGGACATGACTGGCACTCCTTTGATTCCCAACAATCTTCCTCCCACTTCCTCCCCACAAAACAATTGTTTGGACTCTGCAATATATTTTCCCCCAGTGCATGTTTATTTCTCTTGGTGGGTCTTCCTACAAGAGAGAGATACCTCTTTACTCTGTGTTTATGTGTGTTGTTTTCTTTGTCTTTCTCCCTCCTTCACTCTCTCTCTCCCTCTTTTTTTTTTTTTTTTTCAAAGAGAAGATAATCAGATTCTCAGGTTACTACTAAGTGTTCTAGCGGATGGAAAAAGGTTGACACATGAGGTCATTTCTGTGTGGCTGAACTTGTAGACACTGACATATCAGAGAGCATCTAAGGGAAATATTATAGGGGCCATCAAGGCCGTTTCAAATTTCCTGATTGCATATATTAAAACAGGATAAGCTCCAATTACTGCAGTACTTGCTTCAACATAATGGAGAACCGGAGCTGGGTGTGGATTCTGATCTCTCTAAGAAGCACAAGGGTATCCAAAAATATGAAAATAAAATTAACTACCTATAGTTGGACGATCAGGAGAGTTAAGGAGCCAGACCTTCTCATTAGGGGCAAGGGAAAAAAAAGGTAATGAGAGTTCAGTACAGGTTTGCAGCTTTTCACCTGAAATGCATAGCTTCGTATTTCTTTTTCCTGGTGATAAGTCAGATAAGACAGGGTAACTTAGCCTTAATGGTTTTAAACCTTTCTCTCTGTGACTGTAAAGTGACCATTTACAAATTGAAGTGTGTTACTGACCTGAGATCCAGTTGCTTCTGGACTTGTAAATAGGAGCAGGACTTCCAGCTAAAACAACAGCCGACTCATGCACAAAATTTCCCACCATCTATAGGAGAGGAGTTGTACCCACAGACAGCTGCTTACAACAGCTGTCTACTCACACAGCCATCTTAGGGGAGAATGATTAATGAACTCACTTGGGCAGCGAGGAGCCCAGTTCACTGATCCATAGTTGCAGCACAGGTATTGATGTGAAACTAATGAGAAATTTGATGCTCAAATTTGAATGTTTATTCCAATTACCAACCAACAGATCCAATTTTTTTAAAGGCTTAAAGCATTAACCTTTTGTTAGGAATGGGCAGCATAGAACTGTGGTTTTATGCTGTGTTAGAACTTGCAGACCAAAGTGATTGGAGTCTGCTTTGACGAATGGTCCTCCTCCTGTGAATACAGCTTTCTTTAAATTTCACGTTCAGTTTTTAGCCAAAGAAAAAATGAAGTACCTGTCAGGAACTTGTCACACTGGCAGCTACTTAGCACTAAACACATGGTTTGGTGAGGAGTCCTTCCCAAATGAGTTAATATGATCTCATGCTGAAAATAGCTCAGTGTGGGGTCCAGTACAGTGGCACTAGAATGGTAGGTCTTCTTATGTTCACCACCAGGTAACTCAAAGTACAAAGCCCTCACTTTCACCCTTTAAAAGGGATTTTTACCAACTTGACTTCCAGCTGAAAAAGGACAAATATGGTGAAGAATGAAAAAGCATGAGATTCACTAAAAGAAGAGAAGACTGTGAATTAGTTGCACCAAATGTATTGCAGCTCTCCAGTGTGCCTGTGTTGAAGGCCTGTGTTGAATATCTACTGCTTGCCCTGTCTGGCATCCTCTGTACACACTGTTCATCAAATAGAACTCTCTTTTACACTAGCCAGGGCAGGACTTATGTTTCAGACTTTAACATGAGAATCAACAGCACTTCAAACTGAACAGAATCAATGCGGATTGGTGAAATCTATTTAGTAATCCAAAGTGGGAGAGATCAGAAGAATCCTTTCATGCATACCGGTTTCTCTACCTGGCTCACCCCTTCAGTTCTCAACTCTCCTCTGTCCTATAGGTGAGGCCTTTCCTGACCACTCATGACAAACTGGTCCCACCATCATCTGCATACCACAGCATCCTCTTCTTAAATTTTCTCCACTTGACTTCCTACATTTTCACTTCTTTTTTTGCTCATTTTACTTTTATACCTAATCCAGGATGTGAGTCCCACAAGAGAAATTCCTTCCATTTGTTTACTGCTGTATCCCTTGCAACTAGATGGGTGCCTTCACTCATTGTGGCTTCTCAATGGTTGATTAAATAAGGAGTTGATTTCATTACAATAATATTAAGATGTCCTCTGGAAAAATAATTGAATCAATTCTCTGTATCCCCTTAAAACACAAATAGCTGTAGTGGTCAATGTTTTTGAGGGTTACTTTTAGCAAAGTGTAAAGGAGAAGACCAACCAAAATCAAGCAAGGTACTGGGATTCTTCTTAACATCGGGTATTTTGGGATAAAAAGCAAAAGTCTCAGAGTCCTTGTGTCCATCTATCAGGAAAACAGTAGAGAAGATTCATGAATCATACTGATGTAGACATGACCACTTCTGAGGTCCCTTCCAAATTTCCTGTAATGCACCTATTCCTTCAGAAACTGAATGTCACTGTTAAAGATTTATGCTGTTTCATTAAAGCTATAGAGCTCTGCCCACAGGCTTCAAGGAGTTTGTGGTAGGATGCAAGCCAGTGTCTATTCAGAGGATAATGCTAAGACTATTCCTATTACCTTCTGTGTTAGGCCTTACTAATGGAAGTGTCAGTGTGATTTGGGCATACTCTTGCCATGGAGTGATTGAGGTTATCGCAGTATGTAAGCTATATTCTCAAAGCAAAGATACTTTCAAAGTGAAGGGGAATATTCCAGGCTATTAGAATGTCATTTAGGAAATGGCAACTTTATTGCTTGAAATGGGGCCATGATGTGCAGAAAGAGTTAAATACTCTTCCAGAGGAGACTGACTCTAAGCCAGGATATGGCATTAAGCACAGAGAAAATTGGGCAGAATAATCCCTTTAGACTCTTTAAGGTGCTGAGCTGACATTTTGATATGCTGCAAGTTGGCAAGTCAACGTTTCATAGTTTATCTTCAGATTCCACATTTTAAAAGTCTTATTTCCCTCTTCCAAAAAGACTGTACCTGCAACTACCTTAAGCTGTATCTATACAAAATTGGATATCTTTTTCTGTTAGTTCAATAAATGAAAAACTTAATATCCCAAATTTTGTGGAAAGAAAAATAACCCCATTTCTGCTTAAAACTCACCCTTAAATTTCATCATAGTTACAGAAATTTTGTAAGGGCAATGAATTAGAAAATGATAGCAATATGTAAAGTGTTACAGTGTTAGTGCTATTGAAAATAAATTTAATATATGGTTGAAGTATGAGTTTTAAATTCAGTTGGGGCTATTTTATGAGGTTTGATTATAAATGTCAAAATATAATTCTTTTTCTGTTCTTACTCAGGCTACAGAGAATGTTTCCCTGCTGGGATTTCCAAATTTAATTGAAAGAGAGTTTTCAAATCTAACTAGTGTGTTGTGATAGCTAAAGGAAGATAAGTCACTGTAGGGTTAGAAATGAGAGAATGAGTATGAAAATTACCATACATGTGATAATCATAATAAAGAATCAGTAAAATCAAGTTTATAAGTCAACTGTACATTCATTTTCTTCCCTTCTAAGGTAAATATCTGTTCGCCAAAGAGCCTTTCCCATCCCTCAGCCTAAATTTCTTCTCTTATGCTCCTCAACAGTACTCATCACTTCACCATGAAGCTCAGTGCAAGTAGAAAAAGCTTCTAGTGTCACGCTCCTTCCTAGCTTGGCCTATGAGCTCCATGAAATCTGGGCTGTGTCTATCATATTTAAATATACCCAGGCCTTGAAATAAAGTAAGTGCTCAGAAAACATTTGCTGAATGCAGGCATCAGACTTGAGATAGCTTTACAAGGTTCCCATGCAGTGAATTCTCCAACTGAAACCCTGTTGCCCCAACTGTTGAAACTCATGGTCTAAACCACATCTTGCTGGGACACAGCAAGGTTCTAGTTTCCTCCAACCCATACCATTTCTTGCAGGAATGAAATGTAATGAAAGTGCTCAGTGCCATACAACATCTGACACAGCTTCCATAACATTCCAAAAGTGGCTTACTAATATAAGTGTGCTTATCAGCTGATGGCTTGAAGCAAATTTGCTTGTGAAAAAAAAACAAAAAACAAAAAACATTGCCTTCATTTTCAAATGAGAAATTTTAGGTTGGAGGGACTGTGGCTTCTTTAAGAACTTGCTAGTGACATTCATGTAGTGTGATAATTTTGCTAAGCTAACTCTACTCATAAAGTAAACTGTAAGCAGTCTGGGAAGCACAGCACAGCAAAAGACCACAGCCCTGCCAATCTGTGGCAAAAAAAAGGAGATAATCTTCTACCTCTGATAGTAAGAACAGTATTTATTAACAATTTTTATATTCAACTTTTCAGGTATCAAATAATGATGGACAGATGCCGGCCTGGAGAAAAGAACTTACCTGGATAATTGTCTAGTATATGCAAAAGTATAAATATCATTTTCCACTCTATTCCTTCAAAACAATGGCATATAGGGAGCTGGGGTTATGGCTTAGTGGTAGCGTGCTTGCCTGGCATGCATAAGGCCCTTAGTTCAATTCCCAGACTGACCCAAAAAACCTGAAAGCAAACAAACAAAACAATGGGATGTAATTATTAAAATAGAAAATTCTAATTGTTCAGTGCCACCAATATCCTTTGTGTTTTAAAAGTTATTTGCTACCCAAAGGATGCTCGTATTTTTATTTCCTATCATTCCTATGACTAATGTGTGTGTAGTGTTTCCAGATTTGAAAGGCTTCCTCTGCCTTTGTAGTGTGTGTGTATGTGCATGCACGCGCGCACGCACACACGCACACACACCCTTGAAATAAAGTGCCTGATCCCTGCTTTGGTTTTCGGCCCTCCGGTGGGTCAGGGGTCTCTCTCTGAGGAGTTTCCCTGCGCACCAGCAGTCATGCGGAACCTGTTTGCTGCGTTCAGCCTGCACACTTGAAAGCGAATGCCATGGAGATGCTCTGACCCTCCTGGCCTTGCAGCCAAAGGGAGCCCTGTAGGGAGCACCTGGAGGGGGTGTTTCTCCTGTTGGTCGCATCATGGTTGTTCACTTCAGTGGCTCTGTTTTAACGATGTCCTTGTATTCTTTACTGACCATTGGAAAAGAGGGTTGTTTTCTTGCCCTAGCTTCAGAGGCATTAAACCCTTCACCTTGACTTCTCTTAGAAAGCAAAACTAGGCAAAAAAGAAAAGAGGAGGAGGGCTGAAAGATATAACAAAGGGCCCGGATACTCTTATCACAGGGGTAATTATTGTGCTCACAAACGCAGAATGTTGGGAGGCAGCGGGCTTGCCGGGCTTGCCATGCAGGGGATTTCTACTTTACAATACATTTGGCTTTTCTTTTACGTAAAGAGAGTTTTCAAGTTGCTATACATTTCTAGCTTTGTGGGTCAGGAATCTTGTCACCAAACATGTTATTTCTGAAAATCATGTCCTGTTGAAAGGAAGACAACTAATATAACTTTTCAATTATGGATAAATCTCAGAAAATCAATGCTTTTAATGCCCTTTGCATGATATTAGACAAGAAGTATAAGACTAACTAATGGCATGTTTATAACAGAGATAAATGCTAACATTTTTAATATACTTGATTCTCATGGGAAATACATATTTACTGTTATTTTTATTTGGCTTTACCAATTCTGTCATAGCTTCAAAAATATCTCCTAGAAATACTTAAAAACTTAGCTATTAATCTTGGAGGAAAGGTCCAATATCTTACATAGCGGGTTGGATAATTATAGGCCACGTTTCCTTTCCATGTTTTGGAGAGATGAGTTAAATTTTGAAAGGGAAGCTTTCTATTTGAGCTTTGTGAACAAAGGCAAGTTTGTGTACTCCCAGGCTGGCCCATGGGATTTCTGCTAAAAGAGATGAAATGATTGTGCTGAAATCAAACTACCTTTGCAGTGCCTTTGTCCAGTTCTTCATTCTCCCGGGGGGTTCTCCTTTTGCCTGGGAAAAAGTCGGGCAGTGGTCAAGTAGAGGTGGATCAAATGAAGCAAGGATGAATATGCACACCCACCTCCTGAGGCCTGGACTGCGGTAAAAATAGACAAAGCCCAGGCGAGAACCACTTTCACAATTGTGAGATGTTATTGTTACTATAATTATAAACTTTAAGTCCTTAGAACATGTTCATGGTGACTTTGGCCTAGTTCCCCTCCTCACTGAATACAGTAATCTAAGAGGTGAGTCTCTTCTCTCATCACCTCTATCTTTTGTATGGATGCAAATATGGCAAAAATTACAGAATCCATTTTTTTGTTTAGTCTGATGACATTGCTGTTTACACAACACATTGAATTCAGAAATCAATGAAACTACTACATCAGAGCTATGATGAACTGATAATGATTTAGGGAAACAAACAAACAGAAACAGGCAGAACACCCAGAGTCTTTTTATACACGACATATAAAAGCCTCTGTGCCTGGGAGGGAAGCATGTAGCACATTTTCTGCACAACTTAAGGCAAGTAGTAGTTTTGCTCTTCACAGCTTGAGGAGGTACTCCTCAGGATCAGGGAAGAATTGTTGAGCTATCTTGCCCAAAGGAGTAACAAACTCAAAGCCATCTTCCTTAGCAAATAAACCCTAAAATACTAGCTCAAATGAATTTGTGTTTGGACCTGACTACACACCAGGATAAATCTCCAGCTAGCCACCCAATTCACCAACTTCTCAGAAACATCTGGCCAATTTTAACTTGTGGCTAGAGGTTGAAACCATGTGAAATCCTGTGGTTATAGTCATTTCCACCAGGAAAACTTGAGCAGCATGGAAAAGAAGAATTTTCAGCAGGGGTTATTTTTATTTCCAAGTTTGGACATGAGGTTGGGTAATATGAATGGACTAAAGTAGCAAACTAGTTGTATACAGAGCTCTGGAAGAGGAAATGTTGAGGTTTCCCTTTCACTGAAAAAAAATGTTCTCTATTGATTCATAGAACTTGAGTGCCTGGGAGAGAGTATTTCTGAGAAGAACCAGATAGTAGATGGTAGAAAATTCCTTCCCTCCCTCCTAAGCATCACCCTCGCTGTCAAGAGTTACCATTTTCTTAGTAGATTTAAGACTCACATTGGTTCCAGACTTCACCCACATTGGTGCCACTGGCATAATTATTTTCATTTAAAAGATGATGTAAATGAAAGTTCTGAGTGATTTCAAACAACAAATCAGCAAAACTTCAGAAACTCACATCTTTCTTTCTTGACCTGATATGGCTTCACAAATGGGACTTGGAATGTGCCCAGACCTTCTCTTCATCCAACTCACTGAATTTAGAAACACTAGGTAAGAAAGCACCGTGGCCAGCTCCTCCCAAGCCTAGATGGAAATCTATTCTTATCCTCCCTCACAGCATTAGCTCTGCTGTTGGATGCGTGGCAAACGAGGCTTCTTTGCAACAGTTTGGTCTCGAGGTTGGTGGCCTCCAGTCAGGGCTTATCTGAAAGTTACTTCTCAGGAAAGGGGCCAGATCAATACGGTATTCTTTCAGACCTCTCTAAACCCAGCGGGGAAGGCAATCACCATAGTGCAGCTCCTTGCACCTTCTGGAGCAGATCAATATTCTGACAGCGCGAAGCTTTGTTCCTTCCCCAGCTTTAAGATGTTCTGCATGCTCTACATGATTGCTTAAAGGCTCGCTTTCCCTTCCCCCTGTATGACAGCACCGCTCCCGCCCTGATCTCCCTAATACTATCACTGTAATTGCCTTGACATGAAATAGCAGCACAAACCCAGCGCCCCAGCTTTGAGGTGTTTTATGTTTTTGTAAGGATGTCTATTAGTAAAGGGTGTTGATTTGGCTTTAATATGTAGCCAGAGCTTTAATGCAAACTTACACTTATTTACACTGGTTTGCAAAACCCACTGAGATGATTTTACCTATGGGAATCATATAGGGGACTGATTCAGGGGAGAAAGAGATGTAAGCTCCTAAGCCCAGGCATATTAGCTTAAACTTTATGCAGCTTGAAGCCCATTATACCTACCCCATACTGCCACAGCAATTGTCTTGGAAAGGCTGTGTGCCTTATTTACTTTTTAAGTGATGCTGGGCAAAATGAAATATTTATTTGACTGTTTTCAGCTAACATTCCATTAAGTAGTAAATAACACAAAGGCTCAACAAATCCCATTTTTCCAATTCTGATTTTTGTTGTTGTTGCCTGCTAAGTGAAGTTACTGTTACAGTCTGAATTTTTACCATATCCAGTTTTCTTCTTTTCTTCTCATATTTCCCATCTCTTCCCCCATAAAAATAGAAACATATTTTAAAATGTAGTTGTTCCTTGGTATCCATGGGGAATTGCTTCCAGGATCCCCTGCAGATAACAGAAATCTAAAAATACTCAGATCACTTATATAAAGTGATATAGTGTTTACATATAATTTACATATAGTATATCTTCTTAAATACTTTAAATCATCCCCAGATGACTTGTAATATCTAATATAATGTAAATGCAGTGTAAATAGTTGTTACACTATATTGTTTAAGGAGTAATGACCATTTTTTTTCATCAATATTGGTTGAATCTGTAGATGTGAAATCCATGCATATGGAGGGCATTACATTATAGCATTAAAAATAGAATATTGAGGGGCTAGGGTTGTAACTCAGTGGTAGAGTCCTTGCCTCTCACGCATGAGACTCTGGGTTCGATCCTCAGCACCACATAAAAATAAATAAATAAATAAATAAAATAAAGATTAAAAAAATAGAATATTGAACCAGGCACTGTGTTGCATGTCTATAATCCTATCGGCTCAGGAGCCTGAGGCAAGAAGATCCCTAGTTCAAAGCCAGCCTCAGCCATGGCGAGGTGCTAAGCAACTCAATGAGACCCTGTCTCTAAATAAAATACAAAATAGGGTGGGGATGTGGCTCAGTGGCTGAGTGCCCCTGAGTTCAATCTCTGGTACTGGAAAAAAAAAATAGAAGATTGAATGGAAACCTACTCTTTGGCTTAAAGATGAAAAGTCAAGCACTTTAGTTTGCATTCAGTTTGCTTCAAATGCACTTCTGTGGCTTGGTCTCCCACAACTTCACCTCCTTGATATATGTGCTCCATGCTGAGTCTTGAATTCCACTGTGTTCTTTATTGTCCTGAGTCTTCCCTATCCTGATTTCCCAACCTTCCACTCAAAAACACAGAACTCTTGTCCTTTGTCTTTTCCTCTAAATGCTTCTCACCCATTAAGATCTAGTTGATCTCCACCCCTTTGGGGATCTTTGAGGACTGGTTTCGCCCAATGTGTCAAAAAGGATCCCTGCATTATTACAGGTGAACACTCAGATTGTAGGATATTTGCTGCCCCAAAAAGTTAAATTTCCCAAATTTGCAAACGATTGGTCTTTCTTAAATAATTGGGGTGTATTATAGATTATCTTTACTGGCCTTATTCTTTACTCACACAATGATGCGGGGTTTTTAAAAATATTTATTTTTTTTTTTAGGTGTAGATGGACACAACACAGTGCCTTTACTTTTATGTGGTGTTGAGGATGGAACCCTGGTCCCGATCGCGTTAAGCGAGAGCTCTACCGCTGAGCCACAATCCCAGCCCCAGCCACAATCCCAACCCCAATGATGGGTTTTTAATGGTGATAGGAAAAGGCAGGGCTAGTGGCCTAAGTGTACCTCACCTGAAGCCGGTGTTACCTGACTTTAAGGTTACTAATGACTAACTGTAGTGCGGTATTCAATATAGAAGGGGGTCATAACACTCTTATATGGATCATTTTGAATGGCTGGGCAGGGTGATGCATGGCTATAATCCCAGCAACAATATAGGAGCCTGAGGCTTCAGGATCATAAGTTCAAAGCTCAGCCTCAGCAATTTAGCAAGGCCCTAAGCAATTTAGCAAGACCCTTTCTCAAAATAAAAAAAAATAAAAATAAAAAGAGCTGGGGATGTGGCTCTGTGGTAAAAACAAACAAACAAACAAAACAAAAAACACAACCCTCTGGGTTCAATCCTTAACACCAAAGAACAAACAAACAAAAAAATAATTTTGATTCATTGGGTCATCCACAGTCTCAATATAATACCTTATGTATTTCATTAGGCACAGAAAAAATATTTGCTAAAATAATTTGTTTGCTGGTCATAGTCATTTTTTACTAGAAACCAACCATACTTGTGATTCCACATGCACCATTACTCTGAAAAAAATACCAAAAGAAAATAATTTGGAACACCTCTGGTATTGAAACTAATCAGATAAATTGTCACTTCTTTTTAATTTGTTGATTTTAGATATACATGACAGTAGGATGTATTTTGACATATTACACATACATGAAGTGCAGCCCATTACAATTTTGATTCCATTCTTGTGTTTGAACATGATGGGGAGTTACACTGGTTGTGTATTTATATATGATCATAGGAACTTATGTGTACTTCATTTTACTATCTTTCCTATTCCCATCTTCCCTCCCTTCCCTTCATTCCCCTTTGTCTAATCCAATGAACTTTTAAACTTTCCCTCCCTATACTTATGGCAGATGTGCCAAGGCAAAGTTGCTTTAGTTAGTTGTCTAATTTAATACTCCGTCTATTTCAGGTTATATTTAAGTACAGCTCCTGAATATGTTGCCCAGCTAAGATATATAATTAAAAAATCTCGCTGAAATATTCTGATGCTTTAAGCTGTTGCAAAGAGGCAGGGGAAGAAACCAGTTTTTCAGAAACTTGACTGTCTTCAGGGGATGGAGGAAAGAATTGGTTTTACTCACTGAAATGGCTCAGAATGACAGGCATGTAGCAATCTAATGATGTGAAATACAAAGGGCAACATTTATAATGTATAGAGGTGAGGAAGAGGAGGAAAGAAAAGAGAATGAGACAGTAAATTCTCTCTACTAAATTCATGCAAGTTGATTGGTACTAAATTAATATGTATTCTCAAGCATATTATATTACTGCTTAAAAGTTACAAGCAATGAGGACAAGATTTTATAAGATTTATTTAGAAACCACTTGTCTAGGACATATATATAAATGATGAGATTATAAGGAAGGAAGAATCTTATTATATAGGAAAAAACAGGTTGCTGATGAACAGGGGTAACCACAGCAGTGCAGGATTTTGAAACTAATTAAAATGGAAACTCCATTTTTATTTGTTAATGTAATTGCTGGACATACATTTTTTATAAACAAAAAGCTTCCTTTCTTCTTTCTTTCCTTTCCTCCCTCCCTCCATCTTGTCTTCATTTCTCTCTCTGATTCTAGAAGACTAGAAGTGCTATCAAGTTCCTCAATTTGGGCACCTATGTAACATGGTATGAAAAGGCACTGAACTTTCTAAGGATTTAGAGATTATGACCTTGGGAATCCATTTACTTTTATATTTTCGTTTTTACTGTCACAATCATAATTGAAACTGTTTACCTAGGATCTCACTCCAGCTTAGTAAGAATATATTGAACAACAACAAAATCCTCATTTTTAAGAAGGAAAAGTGCTATATCAAAGAAAGGGATTGTGAATACCAACATGTCTTCAAGTTTCTCTTATTTCTTGCCTACTATTAATTTTTACTATCACTTATTGAGTATCCACTATGCACTAGGCACAGATTTTTAAAATGCCTTTGTCTGATAGCTTGTCTGTGTCCAAGCCTGCACTTCATGTTCAGGAGAATACTGTATGGTTAAAATTTTCATTTTAATTATTTTCCATGTCAAGGGAAGTTTATTCACTCTTATGCTAGTAATGGCATATAATTAGCACTTGTCTAGTTTGGAGCATCTTAATCTCATAAAATCAAGATGGCTTAAAATACACCTTTTTTCAAGCCAAACCAACTCCCAGAGAAAAAGGAAACTAAAAATATAATTGCTCATCTAATCCAACAAATCTCAGTGTTTAGTATGTTGTACCCATGGAGACCTATATAACTAGTCTTTTGAATATTATATTTGGGTTATTTTTCCTGCTTCCTAAAGTTACACAAAAGCTTTAAGCTTTCTTTTGATCCATTTAAAAAATTAAACTGATAGTTTGATAAACTAATACAATGAACCTACAATGACTTCTGACACTGATTAACTGGAGTGAAGGCATCATCAGGGGTTGGGGGCAGGATCTTTCGCAAAACTTCCCTCACTTCCATTCAGCATTGGCACATTAAGGGTTTCTGAGGCTAATATTCCTTCTGATCAGCTGGCCTTAAATTTGGGGGTTCCCTTTAGTCATTCAGGCTTGATAATCTGCTAGAGCAACTCACAGAACTCAGGAGAAAGAACATTGTCTTTGGAGGCTTTTCCCCCTCACTCTTGTGAATGGACCATTTCTTTTTCATTGTTATTGGAATCTTTATTTTTTTTTTCCTCATCTGCTTCCTGAAATCTGCTCTGTGAGCATTCTTTCAGAGTGTGGAAGGATTTATACATTAATTAAAGTGTGCAGCCATATCTGTGGAAGAGGAAATATTTCATGAGCACATTACTAACCAGGGAAGAAATGTGATGGTAGGATCCTGAGCGTTAATGAGGTAACTGGAAGCGACTTGGTAGGACAAACTTCACATCCAGCACAGATGCACCCAGCAGCTACTGCTTACTTCATTGCACAAGGTGGGCTGCAGGAGGCCCATGCTCATCCACATCTCCCACTGAAATCATTGTCTAATATACACGGTTACTCTGAAACTGATTGCTCTGATTTGAAATTGACCTTGCAGCTGCAGCATTTGCAGAGATCCTCTCTCATTAGGGAGTATGTTTTGGAGTACAAACTGATTTAGTGCTTTGGGGATCATTTCGACCAAAAAACACATTCTCTGGATGACTGCCATTCCAAAGACAGAAGTTTACCTTTGCTTTGCTCATTTGTTTATTTAAAATGAACTACTGGGCTGGGAATGTAGCTCAGTGGTGGGTGTGTGCTAAGCATGAGGGAAGCCTGGATTTAATCCCCTGCAAAACACACACACACACACACACATACATGCACACATACACACGCATACACATGGACACACACAGCAATATGAAAGGAACCTTCTTTATTCCAACATTCATATGTCAGTGAGTGGATTTAGAATATTAAGAGCTAGGTAATTATTCTTTCAGCTGATTCAAAAATCATAGTTTTCTTACTTGTTGAGACATATAAAACAATATTCTCTAAAAGAAGACCATTTTCTGTACAGTGTTTTGCTCAATGGTAAATATATAAGCTTACATGTAAAAATATAACAGAATTTAAATTATATGTCAAATAAAACCCAAAAGTCATGACTCTGGTATGGTTTAGACATGTGGTGTCTCCCAAAAGCTCATATGTGAGATGATGCAAGGAGATGAGATGATTGGATTATGAGAGCCTTAACCCAGTCTGTGAATTGATCCCCTGATGGGGATTAACTGAGTGGTAATTGATAGGATGAGGCTGGATGAGGTGGGTCCTTGGGGGCATATATTAAGTCATGGTGAGGAGAGTTCTCCCTGCCTTCTGGTGCCATGACCTGACCCACTTTCCTCTGCCATGTCTTCCACCACAATGGCCTGCTTTTTCTCGGGCCCAGAAGAATGAAGTTGACCATCTATGGACTGAGACTTCTGAAAGTATGAGCACCCCAAATAACCTTTCCTCCTATATTTTCTCTTGTCAGTTCTTTTGGTCAGAGCAGCAAAAGAGCTAGCTAAAACACTTTGATACTAAGTATTGCACAAAGAAACAAAAAGGTGTTGGCGGAGATCTCTTTTCTGCAGTAGAATAATGAGTAAGAGGGAAGAAACAGTGGAGTCAGAAAATCAGCACTTTGCCACCACCGTAACCATTACTGATGTGGGTGAGAATCGTTCATGACACTAAATCTCATGTGAAAGTTTGTTCCAGGATAGCTTATTTACATAGTCTCAAAGTTTTTCCCTGTGGATATCTTACTAATTACAAAGGGAAAATAATTATGATTTTATAATACAATAACAATAGCACAAATAATGTGTTAACTTTCCAGTGGCACAGTGTGTTCATGACTTAAATCAAAGGATCAAGTACCTTCTGATATGGTTTTCTGAGGAAGGCACTATAATGTTTGTCCAGTATTCCTGCCAGGAGACACATAACCTGCATCACATCAAAAGGAAGCAATTAGGCAACCCCAAATTGTGGGGGAACATTTTAATAAAACACTTTGTTGGTAGTCTTGCTTACCTTGTTGGTAGGATTCTGTTTAAAGTGTAATAGGACATTATCAAAGGAAATGTGTGATTCTAGAATTAACCTGACTGAAAGGAAAAAAAAAAAAAAACTGAGACACCTAAAGAAAATTGAATTTGGACTCTATATGGACACTGTACTAGGTATTCCTATTATATGTGTATTATATTTCCTGTGTTTGATAATTGTGTTCATGAGAAGATCCTTGTTATTTTCATTATTCTTTTTGGTACTGGGAATTACACCCAGGGCCTCACACAGGCTAAGCATGCTCTCTGCCACAGAGATACCTCCCAATTCCTAATTCATATTCTGTTAAGATATTCTATGGATATCCTTAAGATTCGGAATGATACATTATGTGTCAACAAAATAATAAGAGGTTGTAGAGGAAAGAATTTTCCTTTGTTAGTTGGACTTTGTCCCTAGTTCCTGAGAGGAGACTCTAAACCCTTGTAATTTGCTGAGTGGAAGAAATGCCTCTCTTGTTATTAACAATGGGATCTTTATACAACATTTGATAGTCTATATCAATGAAATTATTTAAGATCAATAATGAAACTCTTTAGCAATCAGATTATTAAATTGGTCTTATGTACCAAGACCAACTATGTGATCAGAGGGTTAAGGCTTTGAGCTGGGTGACTTCTGTCCAAACTTTGGGGACAAGAGGTAGTTGAATAGTAAGTCAATTAGTCATACTGGATTTATCAGTGAAGATGGTCCCCCAACCTGGTTATCCCACCAGTCCAATCCAGCTATACTCAAGTCTTTTTTTTTCTAATTTTTTTATTTGTTCTTTTTAGTTATATACATGACAGTAGAGTGTATTTTGACATAGCATACATACATGGAGTATAACAACCCATTCTTGTGGTTGTATATGATGCAGAGTTACACTGGTCATATATTCATATATGAACATAGGAAAGTTATATCTGATTCATTCTGTCTTTCCCATTCCCATCCTCCCTCCCTTCCCCCCATTTCCCCCTATCCAATCCAGTGAACTTCTACTCCTCCCCACCCCTCACCCTTACCTATTGTGAGTCAGCATCTGTAATTCAGACAGAACACTTGGCATTTGTTTTTTGGGGGATTGGCTTATTTCACTTAGCATGATATTCTCTAGCTCCATCCATTTACTGGCAAATGCCATCATTTTATAGTTCTTCAAGGCTGAATAATATTCCACTATTTATATATACCATATTTTCTTTATCCATTCATTGTTGAAGGACACCTAGGTGGGTTCCATAGCTTACTTATGGTGAATTGAGCTTCTACGAACACTGATGTCACAGCATCACTATAGTATACTGGTTTTAAGTCCTTTGGGTATATGCTAAGGAGTAGAACAACTTGGTCATAATAGTGGCTTCATTCAAAGTTTTCTGAGGAATCCCTATATTTCTTTCCAGAGTGGTTGCATCAATTCACATCCCATCAAAAATGTATGAGTGAACCTTTATCCCCACATCCTTGCCAACATTTATTGTTACTTATATTCTTGATAATTGCCATTCTGACTGGAGTTAGATGAAATCTGAATATAGTTTTAATTTGCATTTCTCTAAATGAGACCATTTTTATTTCTTCTTCTGTGAAGTGTATGTTTAGTTCACTTGCCCATTTATAGATTTGGTTATGTATTAGGGTTCTCTAGAGACACAGAATCAATAGGAAGTATGATTATTAAATGGGTGTTTATTAGACTGGCATACAGGATCAGAAGCTAGATAGTTCACAATGGCCATCTGCAGGCTGGAGAGCTGTAGGAACACGTAGCTGTGCAGTCCAAGAAGCTGAAGCCTCAGAACAAGAGGGATCAATGGTGCTACCCCAGTTAGAGACTAAGGCTTCTGAAAACTCCCTGGAGAATCACTGGCAGAGTCCTCTTTGAAAGAGTGAAGGAAGGAAAGTTCAATACCCTGAGACAATCAGCACAGGAATCAAGAACCCATTCAAGCAGAATTAAGCCTGCATCTGCTGCCTCATCCTCATTCTTCCAAATTTCATTCCATTCAAGCCACCATCCTATGGGATGGTGCGGCCCATGCTTAGGAAGGGTCTACACTTACAGTTTTCTATCCCACATGCTAATCTTTCCCAGACTCACCCTCATTGACACACCCAAAAGCCTCTTAATCTTTATCATATAATAATCCAATCAATTTGAAAAATTCAAATTAACCATTATAGGTTATTTGTCTTTTTTTTCTTTTCTTTCGTTCTTTTTTTTTTTTTTTTTTGGTATTACATTTTTTGAGTTCTTTGTATATCCTGGAGATTAGTGCTCTATCTGAGGTGTAGATGGCAAAGACTTTTTTCCCATTCTGTAGGCTTTCTCTTTATGTTCTTTATTGTTTCCTTTGCTGTGAAGAAGCTTTTTAGTTTGATAAAATCCAATTTATTGATTCTTGTTTTTATTGCTTATGAGTCTTGTTGAGAAATTCAGTTCCTGAGCTGACATGATGGAGATTTGGGCCTACTTTTTCTTCTAGTAGACACAGGGCCTCTGGTCTATTGCCTAGGTCCTTGATCCACTTTGAGTTGAGTTTTGTGCAGGGTGAGAGATAGGAGTCTAATTTCACTTTATTGCATATGGGTTTTCCCAGTGCCATTTATTGAAGAGGTTACTTTTTCTTCAATGTATGTTTATGGCGCTTTTGTCTAGGATGAGATAACCGTTCTATGTGTGTTTGTCTCTGTCTTCTATACTGTACCATAGGTCTTCTTGTCTGTTTTGTGTCAATACCATGCTGTTTTTGTTACTATAGCTCTGTAGTATAATTTAAGGTCTGGTACTATGATGCTGCTAGCTTCACTTTTCTCGCTGAGGATTGCTTTAGCTATTCTGGACCTCTTATTTTTCCAAACTAGTTTCTTGTCTGCTTTTTCTGTTTCTATGAAAAAATATCATCAGAAACTTAATAGAAACAAGAATAGTTGGATTTTATTTCATAGCACAAACTTCTATTTGCTGATGTGTCCATGCTTTTCTTTTATTAATGCACTTAATTTTACAAAAATAATTAGAGAGAATAATGGGCATATTCATATGTGCATAAAATATACTTTGGTAATACTCACACATGTCTTGGCACATTTTAGAACTGGAAGAGACAATGCTACTTTCACAGTTAATAAACTCATTTCCAGGAAGTATAGTCTGAGAATCTCTCCTTGTGTATATAGTACATAATACTTGGGCTACATTCACAACACAGATTGAGATTAGGCATTATGGAAGCAGGAAATCATGCTTTTTAAAATATTAGTCACCTGCTTTTCACCCTATGAGTGCTCCTTGCTGTTGTAAGTGGCTCTATTTGTATCTACTGACAAGACATGTTTTCTAGAATTGGTTGTACATGTCCAGTTGGGTGTACATCTCTTAGGAAGTGGGCATCATTGCTTTAAAATGCTTGTGATATTTTCTAACTGGAATGGATGGCTGCTAATAGCATCTCAAAGAGCAATGTGACAAAGTTACCATTGAAGTTAGAAGTTCAATGCAATCAGAGAAGGAAAAAAAAAAGAATGTTTATGAGAATTTCTCTTACTTAATTCAGGAAACATTTCAGAAGTTCAAACTTTGCCAATAACACTGACTTGGGAACTTGACATGAACTCCATATGCATAGTTGAATCATTTTAGATCATTTTACAAGAGTTCTTACCATGGCTTCTGTGAAACTCCTAAAAGACCTACACTCATACGTGTGAGTTAAATTATCTGTGAAAAGATGCTAAAGATTTCATTTAATTCTCAAATAAATGGATTATCCCTATCAAAAAAGGAGAGGTAGATTAAGAGCCATTAAAAACTTTTATCTGATATCTTTGCTTTATAAACAAGAAAACAGAGACAGATGACCATTTTAAGGCCAAAAAGCAGATGTACTCAGACAGAGTTTAGAGAAGAGCCTGAATCTGCATGTTCACACTGGAGATTTTTGAGAAACATTATTCTTTTCTGCAAAACGGGAGTTGTCTGGTATACAAGTTTATTTGAATATACAGGAGGTCCATGAAATATTCTTTAGAAGTCAGTCACCTTTATTATTTTCACTTGCATTATTTTGTAGGTGACTCCATTAAAACTCTTACTCAGCTGCATTCTGTAGCTAAATTATAGGCTCTGCATTATCATTCTGAGTGTGTGAGCAGCATGTTAAAGGGGCAGAGTAGCAAAATCCCAGGCACCTTTCTGGGGCAATATGTCAATAGCCTGTGTTGGAGATGATGATATATGATAAAGACAGAAGGAGAAGGCAGAGGAAGATAAAGACAGAAGTACAATTCATTATGTGGGAGAGTCATGTGGGACTGGAAGACTGAACACTGAGAGAGTTTGGAGAGGGGGACAGATTAAGAGTAAAACATGGGCTTCCCATGTGAGTGAAGGCATAGAGGAATAGTGTCATCATTAGGAATGTGGTCCATCTGAAAGGAGGTAGTGTGTTTTCTTTCAAACTTATTTAGGCATGTGAAAATGCAGATGTATTAATCAGGGTTCTTTATAGAAGCATAACCAATAGGAAATATATATATCTTCAGAACTGATGTAGGGGCAGAGATTTGTGTAATTTTCAGAGTCCAAAGTCCACACACCAGGACTTTAAGATCTGAGACAGGAGCAGATGGATGTCCTAGCTTAAGAAGAAAAAGAGTTCATTCTTCCTCCACCTGATTTTCTATTTAGATGATAATTAATTGGATCATGACTACTTACATTGGTGAAGGTGAATCTTCTTACCTCAGTGTACTGACTCAAATGCTAACTCCTTTCAGAAACACCTTCACAGTCACACCCAGAAATAATACGAAATAAAAATTTACCAACTATCTGAGCATCTCTTAACATACTGAAGTTAACACGTTGAATAATCATCACAATAACTATATTTTGCCACCAGCTTAGAAACAAAAAAGCAAAATTTACCATGTATAGATGGAAGGGAAAATTATTTGGGGGGCACAGTGATTTTTTTCTGCACTAAAGTGTCAATTGCTTGAGCACTAGGACTCTCAACTCTTCATCATTGTTGTATCCCCAGTACATGAAGGAGTGCCTTGCACATAGTGGGCCTTAGTAGTTATCAACTGAATTAAGTTGATAAATGAACTGGGGAGAAAGGTGATTTTATGACAAATCACTGGACACCCCAACATTGATGACATAAGTATTGTTTTGTACTATTCTTCATCTACTCTACTGAAATCAATTCATTCAAAATACAGAGATTTGCTAATCTTGAAAGTGAGATGACTTTGTGTTCACAGAGTACAGAAACAACAAATCACTGATAGTGAAGTTTCAGGCATTGAGTAGCTTTAAACAGTATTAAGAATTGACTAGAAACAAAGGTGTTATAAGACAGCACGGAACCTGTTTGCATATTGGTGCTTTCATCTGCAAATATTATAAATTATAGTTTTTTCCTTACTTTTTCAGTGGGATGGTGCCAAAATAAAATTCCAAAGTAGGAATCATGTTGTCTAAGCTCTTGTTTGATTCTGATAACACTGCAAAATAGCTCTCTGTACGTGGTAGTTCCTTAATTAATACCTTTGTATCATCTGTTGAAGGATTTTAGGAGAAAGTTCAGAAAAAAGATGGAGTTAATTGATTGTTAAAAAATGCCATTCCTGCAATTATATACTTCATAGAATTAGTTCACGGAATTCAGGGTTTGATAAGACATATTTACAACCAGCTCATGTTTAATGCTTCTCCAGATGATTGACCTCAAGCTCTGTAAAATATATATATATATATATGAATCCATAGACAAGGGTCAGTATAAAGACACAGTTTTCCTGGGAAATTGTTTGATTTTTCACATGGCATTAGGATTAATTGAAGAGATATCCACTTATTTCTGATTAACACATTTAAAAAAGAAATCTATCATGTAAGAAACACGGTACCAAGCCACCATGGGAATAGAAACTAAACACAAAAGCAAATAATGTGTGTGTGTGTGTGTGTGTTGTGCTTGGAAAGGACAAGATGAATACCATGTAATCATAAAAATGTACTAAACAAGCTATCATTGAGGAAAGCACAAAGTACTGTAAGAACATTAGGAAGTAGTGATAAATTTTTCACCTGGATCCAGACTCTAAGGCTAACAATTTCTCCCATGGCTTTTGTGCTAGCCATCAGTGTGTCCAATGGGATCCACAAAGAACTACCTACTTTGTGAAAACACTTTTGTTCAACATTTTGTGCTCATCAACGATGTTTGGATGGAGCTTGGGAAACTTCATGTTGTGAGAAACATGGAAGTGGCTTGTTCTGAAGACTGGTCATGACTGGAAGAGTGTCCAAGAAGGCTGATGATGCTCTGGCCCTTGGCGCAAGGGCTGGGTACCGAGGTGTTTTCAGCTTATGAAAATTCATTAAAATTGAGTCTGTATTTTTGTAAATCTTCAATTAAAATGAAAAGCAAACAAACAAAACAAAAGGATTCTGTTATGGACTGACTCTTTGGCTCCCCTCCATTAAAATATTGAAATCCTGGCCTGCAATGTGATGGTATTAGGAGTTGGGGGCCTTGAAAGTGAAGATGCTATTGGGGTAGAGCCCTCATAGTGAGATTAGTCACCTTATAAGTAAAATATCAAAGACCTTGTCCTGTCTCTATGCTATCCCCCATGTGAGGTACATTGAAAAGATAGCCACTTGCAAACCAGGAAGTGGTCCCTCACCAAAACCAAATCTACCAGTCTCTTATTCTTTGACTTTCCAGGTTCCAGAATTGTGAGAAATAAATATTTATTTTTATGCTACCTGCTCCATAGTAATTTGTTATAGCAATTGTTTTAGTCTCTTTTGTTACTGTGACTAAAAGACCTAACTAGAACAATGTTAGAGGAGGAAAAGCTCATATTGGGGCTCATGGTTTCAGAGGTCTCAGTCCATAGACAGCTGGTTCTATTTCTTGGGGCTTGAGATGAGGCAGAACATCATGATAGAAATGTGTGGTGGGGGAAGCAGCTCACATGATAATTAGAAAGCAGAGAGAGAGACAGCACTCTCCAGATACAAAATATATACACCAAAGCCATGCCCCCAGGGACCCACCTCGTCTTGCCACACTCAATCTTCCTTCAGTTACCACTCAGTGAATCCCATCAGGGAAATCATTCATTGATTGGGTTAAGGCTTTCATAATGCAATCGTTTCTCTTCTAAACCTTCTTGTATTGTCTCACACATGAGCTTTTGGGGGATACCTCACATCCAAACCATAACAGCAACCTAAACTGACTAAGACAGACTCCTAAAGTTTTGTGTACGGATTAGATTCATCCCAATCAAAATGCCATGGACAGGATTCTTTCTGGAAAAGAGATCCACCTGTCATTTGTACCTCCCTAAAATCATCCTGAAGCTTCACCCTGTTATCTTCCTGGACTCATTCAGGGCTACTTAATTATGTGCTTGATCCTGACTTACTATGGTTTCCTTTTCTGACCCATCTTCATTGTCTTAAGGGATAGGTGTTTTCTTTCCCATGCACCTTTTACCATTTAGTCTCAGGTAGGATAGATGGGTTTTTCTTACTGTGCATTGTTATGTAGCTCCCTAAACCCACCCATAATTAATCTAATGTCAGTAGACTATACCACTGCATACCCTCCTTTGTTCAGTTACCTAGAGATTCTTGGACCATAGACTCGTTATGTTCCTCTGGGAATAACTTCTGGCTCATGCCAACACCACTGTCATAGCTCTAGATGATTTCATTATCCATACAGATAACCCTTCTACTACCTCAACCTCTCATTCTTTTTACTTCTGTTTCTTCAACAAGTGTCATTCTCAATTTAGCTTCTGCCACTCACTACGCCCATGGCTGAAACCTAGAGCTTGCCCTTGTTAATAGCAATAAGTCACATGTTACTCAATTTGGAACAGTCACTTCTCTGACCAGCATTTCCTCCCCCTTCCCTGAGTGCTCCTATTCCCATAACTGTCTTTCCACTGCACTAGAAGCTAAAAATCACTGACCTATTTCCTTTTGTCCCTCTTTAATCCTCCTCCTGGTCTCTCTTCCCTGTACACAATATGCCTTCAGTTTTGTGGCACATCATTATAGTCATTCTCTTCTATTATTCAACTCTTCTGTCTCTATTTTACTTAAAAACGCTAATTGACAAAACCTTATGTTAGTCAATTCCACTTCCTTTTAATTTCTCAAAAATACCCACACCTTTTTATTAGTTGGAATTGTATTTCACCAAGATTTCTGGGTGTTATGTAACTTTATGGTCATTATTTGATATTTCACTAATGTGTGTGTGTGTGTGTGTGTGTGTGTGTTTTCTCTTATTCTGAGACTAGTGCTTTTCAAACTTCAATGCACATACTGGTCATCGGGGAATCCTGTTAGAATGCTGGTGCTCATTCAGTATATCTAGGAGAATGGGCTGAAATTCTGCATTCTAAAGCAGTTCTAAGGTTGACCATTGGTGCAGTTCCATGGACAACATTTTAAGCAGAAAATTCCTAAGCTACATACTTCTTCTCTTTCCTGGAGTCTTTATTTTCTCCAACATTCATATTTAACTGATGGTTTGCTCCTTCTTGTACTGAAAAATTTGAAGCAACCAGAGATTTCAAGCACCATATCTATTTATTCCATGCACCTATATCCACACACTCTGTTTCCTTTTTTTTTTTTTAACCCAAGTTGTCCTGGCTGAGCTACTACCTGTGGCAACAAATGTGCTTGGTACCAAGTTCCATCTCCTCACTAACCATGCCCATCCATTACTTCAGATTTCTCCTCTTGTCCCTGCATCCTTATTTTTATTTTTATCTGTACTGATTAATTCCCATTGGCAT
The DNA here is from genome assembly GCF_047511675.1 of Marmota flaviventris. Lineage (NCBI taxonomy): Eukaryota > Metazoa > Chordata > Mammalia > Rodentia > Sciuridae > Marmota > Marmota flaviventris. The sequence goes on from NC_092499.1 coordinate 146,911,627, forward strand.
CCAAGCATGCTGTTATAGGTCCGATTTTTAAAAATTTATAAAAGCAATTAATATAAGGATTATAAAGTATTATAAGAAAAAGCAATATAATGCAATAATCTCTGATATCAACTTCTACCTGCAGCTAGTACCCATTGTTCTACTCTCACTTATAGAAGAATGACTTTAAAAACTTGCCCTGTGAGGTTACCAATGAGTCCCTGTTGCAAACTCAATATAAAATTCTCAATTATTATCATAATTGACTGAAGTGTTCCATTTTTACATGACAGAACATCTATTTTTCTTAAGAGTTGCTGCACTTTGCTTCCAAACCATCATGCTGTCCTCTTAGTTATTTATCCTTAGAGGGCGGTACTCCTCAGTCTCCTTTGCGGAATCTCTCTAGTCTCCTTGACTTTATAAGATTGAGAATTTTTTTTTAAGGCTAATTGATTGAACTTCCACTTTTTTTCCCTACTATGGTTATTTCCCAAAGGCTGTAGAATGTATAGTAAATTATGCTATGGCATGTATGCAAATATCACAATGAATCTTACTACTAAATATAGTTAGAAAACACTGTAAAAGCATAATTTAAATAACACTAGTAAAACTAGGGACAACAGGAACATACCTCAACATTGTAAAAGCTATCTATGCTAAGTCCCAAGCCAACATCATTCTAAATGGAGAAAAATCAAAAGCATTCCCTCTAAAAACTGGAACAAGACAGGGATGCCCTCTTTCATCACTTCTATTTAACACAGTTCTTGAAACACTTGTCAGAGCAATTAGACAGATGAAAGAAATTAAAGGGATATAGATAGGAAAAGAAGAATTCAAATTAGCACTATTTGCCAATGTTATGATTCTGTACCTAGAAAATCCAAAAAAAAAATCCAACCAGAAAATTTCCAGGACTAATAAATAAATTCAGCAAAGTAACATGATACAATATTGAAACACGTAAATCAAAGGCATTCCTGTATATCAGTGAAAAATCCTCTGAAAGGGAAATGACAAAAACTATCCCATTTACAATAGTCTGAAAAAAACAAAATAATTGGGAATCAACCTAACAAAAGTGGTGAAAGACCTCTACAATAAAAACTACAGAACACTAAAGAATGAAATTAAAGAAGAACTTAGAAGATGGAAAGATGTCCCCTGTTCTTGGATATGCAGAATTAATATTGTCAAAATAACCATAAAACCAAAAGCACTATACAGATTTAATTCAATTCCAATAAAAATCCTAATGACATTCCTCATAGAAATAGAAAAAAGCAGTCATGAAATTCATCTGGAAACATAAGAGACCCATAATAGCCAAGGAAATTCTTAGCCAGAAGAGTGAAGCAGGTGGCATCATTATACCAGACTATAAACTATACTACAGAGAAATAGTAACAAAAACAGCAGGGTATTTGCACCAAACAGACTGATAGGCCAATGGTACAGAATAGAGGGCAGAGAGACTAACTCACAAAATTACAGTTATCTCATATTATGTAAAGGCATCTAAAACATACAATGGAGAAAAGATAGTCTCTTCAACAAATGATACTGGTAAAACTTGAAATTTATATGCAACAAAATGAAATAAAGACACTATCTCTCACCATGCAAAAACTTAACTCAAACTGGATCAAGGACCTATGGAGACCCTATGTCTAATAGAAGACAAAGTAGGCCCAAATCTCTATCATATCGAATTAGGCTCCTACTTCCTTAATAAGACACTTCTAGCGCAGGTATTAAAATCACAAATTAATAAATGGTATGGATTCAAATTAAAAAGCTTCTTCTCAGCAAAAGAAACAATCAGTGAGGTGAATAGAGAGATAACAGAATGGGAGCAAATTTATACCACTCGCATATCAGATAGAGACTAATCTTTAGGGTATATAAAGAACTCAAAAAGCTAAACACACACACCAAAAAAAAAAAAAAAAAAAAATTACCCAATCAGTAAATGGGCCAAGGAAATGAACAGACACTTCTCAAAAGAAGATGTACAATGAATAAACAAATATATGAAAAAATGTTTCAACATCTCTAGCAATTAGAGAAATGCAAATCAAAACTACTCTAAGAGAAGAAAAAAGGAATATAGACTCCCTCTAGGGATCATAGAGTATGTAAATTTTCTTGCTTTTATTTTAATTTATTTATTCTAATTTGTTATACATGACAGAAGAATGCATTTCAATTCATAGTACACATACAGAGCACAATTTTTCTTTTCTCTGGTTGGACTCATTGTAGAGTTACATCATTTGTGTCTTCATACATGTACTTAAGATAATGATGTCCACCTTATTCCACTGTCTCTCTTATCCCCATCCCCATTCCTTTCTCCTCCCTCCCCTTTAACCTATCTAAAGTTCCTACATTCTTCCCATGCTCCCTGCCCCCATCCTCATTATGGATCAGCATCCACATATTACAGAAAACATTCTGCATTTGTTTTGGGGGGATATATATATTTCACTTAGCATTATATACTACAACTCCATTAATTTACCTGCAATTGCCATGATTTTATTGTCTTAATGCTGAGTAGTATTCTATTGTATATATGTACCGCATTTTCTTTATCCATTCATCTACTGAAGGGCATCTAGGTTGGTTCCACAATTTAGCTATTGTGAATTGTGCTGCTATAAACATTGATGTGGCTACATCACTGTAGTATGCTGTTTTTAAGTCCTTTGGATATAAACTGACGAGTGGGATAGCTGGGTAAAATGGTGGTTCCATTCCATGTTTTTCAAGGAATCTTCATACTGCTTCCCAGATTGGCTGCACCAATTTGTAGTCCCATCAGCAACATGAGTGTGCCTTTTTCCCCACATCCTTGCCAACACTTATTGTTGTTTGTATTCTTAATAGCTGCCATTCTGACTGGAGTGAGATGAAATTTTAGAGTAGTTTTGATTTGCATTTTTCTAATTGCTAGATATGTTGAAACATTTTTTTCATATATTTGTTGATGGATTGTATATCCTCTTCTGAAAAGTGTCTGTTCATTTCCTTGGTCAATTAATTAATTGGTTTATTTGTGGGGTTTTTTGTTTTTGTTGTTTGTTTGTTTTGGTATTAAGATGTTTGAGATAGATATATATATATATATATATATATATATATATATATATATATATATATATATATATAGAGATTAGTGCTCTATCAGATGTGTTTGTGGGAAAAATTTGCTCCCATTCTGTAGGGTCTCTATTTACCTCACTGATTTTTTTTTTCTTGCTAAGAAGAAGCTTATTAGTTTGAATCCATTCCATTTATTGATTCTTGATTTTATTTCTTGCCTATAAGAGTCTTTAAGGAAATCATGACCTAATCCAATATGATGAAGATTGGGCCTACTTTTTCTTGTATTAGGTCTCTGGTTTAATTCATAGGTCTTTGATCCACTTTGAGTTGAGGTTTTGCATGGTGAGAGATAGTGTCTTTATTTTATTTTGTTGCAAATAAATTTCCAGTTTTCCCAGTATCATTTGTTGAAGAGGCTATCTTTTCTCCAATGCATGTTTTTGGCACCTTTATCTAATTTAACTGTAATTTTGTGGATTAGTCTCTGTGTTCTCTATTCTGTACCATTGGTCTACCAGTCTGTTTTGGTGCCAATACCCTGCTGTTTTTGTTACTATTTCTCTGTAGTATAGTTTATTGTCTTGTATAATAATGCAACCTGCTTCACTCTTCTTGCTAATAATTGTTTTAGCTATTCTGGGTTTCCTATTTCTTCAGATGAGTTTCACAACTGCTTTTTCTGTGTCTTTGGGATTTTGATAGAAATTGCATTAACTCTCTATAGTGCTTTTGGTATTATGGTCATTTTGACAATATTAATTCTGCCTATCCAAGAACAAGGGAGATATTTCCATCTTCTAAAATCATCTTTAATTTCTTTTTTTTTAATTAAATTTTACTTTTTTTATTAGCTATACATGACATTACAATGATCTTGGCAATTCATGCATTTGAATCATTGGGGTATAATTTCTCATTTTTCTAATTGTACAGGTTGTAGAATCACACTGGTCATAGAGTCACCTATATACATACAGCAATCATAATGTCTATTCTATTCCTTATTGTTCTGTAGTTTTTAATGTAGAGGTCTTTCACCTTTTTCATTAAGTTGATTCCCAAGTATTTTGTTGTTTTTGTTTTAGACTATTGTAAATGGGGTAGTTTTTGTCATTTCCCTTTCAGAGGATTTGTCACTGATACAGAAATGCCTTTGATTTATGGGTGTTGATTTTATATTCTGCTACTTTACTGAATTTATTTATTAGTTCTAGAAGTTTTCTGGTTAAATTTTTTGGATCTTCTAGGTATATAATCATATCGTTGGCAATAGTGCTAATTTGAGTTCTTCTTTTCCTATCCATACCCCTTTAATGTCTTTAATCTAATTGCTCTGGCCAGTGTTTCAAGAACTATGTTAAATAGAAGTGATGGAAGAGGACATCTCTGTCTTGTTATAGTTTTTGGAGGGAATGCTTTCAATTTTTCTGTATTTAGAATGATGTTTACCTGGGGCTTAGCATAGATTGCTTTACAATGTTCAGATATGTTTCCATTATCTCAAGTTTTTCTAGTGTTTTGAACATGAAGTGGTGCTGTATTTTGTTGAATGCTGTTTCTGCATCTATTGATTTGATCATATAATTCTTATCTTTAATTCTATTGATGTGATGAATTACATTTTTTTATTTCCCTATGTTGAACCAACCTTGCATCCTGGGATGATACCCATTTGATTGTGATGTACCATCTTTTTGATATGTTTTTGTATTCAATTTGCCAGAATTTTATTGAAAAATTTTGCATCTATTTTCACTAGAGATATTGATTTGAAATTTCCTTTTTTATGTGTCTTTGTATGATTTTGAAATCAGGGTGATTTTGGACTCAAAGAATGAGTTTGTAAGTGTTTCCTCTTTTTCTATTTCATACAATAATTTGCAGAGTATTGATATTAGTTCTTCTTTGAAGGTCTTGGAGAACTCAGCTGTGTATCCATCTGGTCCTGAGCTATTCTTGGTTGATAGGCTTCTGATGGCATTTTCTATTATATTGTTTATAATTGATTTACCTTGTGTATATCATCCTGATTCAGTATGGGTAAATCATATGACTCTAAAATTTGATATTTCTATTTTATTGGAATACAAATTTTTAAAATAATTTCTAATTATCTTCTGAATTTTTGTAGTGTCCATCATGATATTTTCTTTTTTATTACCGATGTTAGTAATTTGAGTTTTCTCTTTCCTTCTCTTCATTAGCATAGCTAAAGGTTTATTAATTTTATTTATTTTTTCAAAGAACCAACTTTTTGTTTTATCAATTTCAATTGTTTCTTTTGTTTTAATTTCATTGGTTTCAGCTCACATTTTGTTTATTTCTTGTCTTCTACTTTTTTTGGAGTTGATTTGTTCTTCTTTTTCTAGGAATTTGAGATGTAATGCTAAGTATTTATTTGTTGTATTTTTCTTCTTTTAAGGAATTAACTCCATACAATGAACTTTCCTATTACTGCCTTCATAGTGTCCCAGAGATTTCGATATGTTGTGTCAGTATTTTCATTTACCTCTAAGAATTTTTAAATCTTCTCTTTGATGTATTTTGCAACCCAGTGTTCATTCAATAGCATATTATTTAGTCTACAGTTGATAGAGAGGCTTTTATTATTATTTTTTATTTTAGATTTCTAATTTTATTCTATTGTGATCTGATAGAATGCAGGGTACTAGCTCTATTTTTTGTATTTGTTAAGAGTTGCTTTGTGGCATAATATATGGTATATTTTACAAAAGAATCCATGTGCTGAGAAGAAAGTGGATTCACTGATTGATAGATACCAATCTATTAACATATATATATATATGCATATATACATGCTGTTAAGTCTAAGTTATTGATTGTATTATTGAGTTATATAGTTTCTTTGTTTAGCTTTTGTTTGGAAGATCCATCCAGTGATGAAAGAGTTGTATTAAACTCACACAGAATTATTGGGTTGTGGTCTATTTGACTCTTGAATTTGGAAAAAGTTTGTTTGATGAACATTGATGCTCCATTGTTTTGGCATATATATTTGTAATTGTTATGTCTTGTTGATATATGGTTACCTTAAGCAGCATAAAATGTCCTTCTTTATCCCTTTTGATTATCTTTGGCTTGAAGTGTACTTTATTTGATATGAAGATGGAAACCCCTGCTTGCTTCTGCAGTTCATGTGAGTGGTAATGTTTTTTCCAACCTTTCACCTTCAGTGTATGGATGTCTTTTCCTATGAGATGAGTCTCTTGAAGGCAGCATAGTGTTGGGTCTTATTTTTTTTAATCCAATCTGCCAGTCAATGTCTTTTGTTTGGTGAGTTTAGGCCATTATTATTCAGGGTCATTATTGAGACATGATTTGTTTTCCTGGTCATTTAGTTTATTTTTGGTATTTATATTGACTTGTTTTCTCCTTTGATTGGTTTCTCCTTTAGTGTAATACCTGCCTTCGCTGATTTTCATTTTTGTTTTTCATTTACTCCTCATGGAATATTTTGCCAAGGATATTTTGTAGTGCAGGCTTTCTACCTGTAATTTCTTTTAACTTTTATTTATCATGAAATGTTTTTATTTCATCATCAAATCGGAAGCTTAATTTTGTCAGGTATAAGATTCTTGGTTGGCATCCATTTTTTTTTTCAGAGATTGGTATATGTTGCTCCAGGATCTTCTAGCTTTCATGGTCTGGGTTGAAAAATCTGTAGATATTCCAATTTGTTTCCCCTTATAAGTATTCTGATTCCTTTCTTTTCTGGCTTTTGAAATTCTCTCCTTATTCTATGGGTTAAACATTTTCATTATAATGTGCCTTGATGTAGATCTGTTGTGATTTTGTACATTTGGTGTTCTGTAAGCGTCTTGAATTTGATTTTCCAATTCATTCTTCATGTTTGAAAAACTTTCTGATATTATTTCATTAAATAGATTATTTATTCCTTTGGTTTAGAACTCTATGCATTCCTCTATCCCAGTAATTCTTAAATTTGTTTTTTTTTATGTTAACCCCTAATTCTTGAATGTTCTGCTCATGGTTTCTTACCATCTTCACTGTGTTGTTAATGTTCTTTTCAAGATTATATATGTTGTCTTCATTGTCTGAGGTCCTGTGTTCCAAGTGATCTAATCTCTTGATGGTGCTTTCTATTGAGTTTTTAATTTGGTTTATTATTTTTTTTATTTCAAGGATTTCTGGGATTTTTTTTGTTTATTTGTTTCAAAACCTCTATCTCTTTTTTGCTTCCTTATTTGCTTATGTAGCACTTTATTTAAATTATCTTTTGATGCCTGTATTTGTTCTTTTATATCATTCTTTAATTCACATAACTTTTAATTTGTACATCCTGAACTCTTTCTCTGTCATTTCTTCTGTTGCGCTGGCCATGGATTGTTTAAAGCACTTTCTTCCCTTGTTTTTTCATGTTGTTTGTTTGTCTTTCCTTCTAGCACTGTGGATACAAAGAATTACAGGTTTTACCTTATAAAAACTTATAGTGTCCCTGCAGGGTTCCATTGCTTTTCCTTTAAGGGGGAGAACAATATTAACAGATCCCAATACAAACAATATACAATCTTAAATTAAATAGGAGCTAATAAGATGTTTATGGTTTTGTCACAATATACAGAAATGTTGAGTTCATTATTATCTATAATATAAGCAGTAGGATTGCAAAAGTGTCTACAGTTTCTGGACAAATAAACAGGGGTGAGGTGTAGGATGACATATTGAGGGGTTAGGAGGTGAGAATATAGAATTATTACATCTTAGGAAGCATGAAAGAGAAATCTAAAGAAGTCGGTTGGTAGTAGGAGAAGAGAGAAAAAGTGATTTGGGGAGGCAAGTAAGTGGGAAGACAATAGAGTACAAAAAATAAACAAACACAAATATTAAGAAAGTAAAAAAATATAAAAATAGGGGATAAGGAATATACAACAGAACTGTAATATACTATTCTGACTTCCCAGTCCTCAGTAGCCAAATTCATACTGGGTTTCACAAATGTGGGGGATGTGAGGGCAGGAGAAGAGAGAGGGAGAAAAAAAAACCTCAAAGGATTATACAAAGATCATTTTTGTAAGAGATCAGTATCTTTCCTGTTTCCCTTCTCATTCAATAGGTGGAGTTGTCTGTTGTTTGCTGGTATCTCCACCCTCAGGGAGGTGAAGGTTATAGGGTGGAAGGGTTGGTCTAGGGGCTGGAGATCCTGGAGGTGGAGAATAGCACTTGCTGTCCCAATGAGAGACTGCACCCCAAGGATATCCTTTGGGGCCTGATCATGTGATGTGGGTGCTTGGTCTTATCTCCTTATAGTTTCTGTAAACCTCACAATTCCTGGTCTCTAATTTAGTCTCTAAACTGTATTTCACTCCCTCCCTCCCTTCCTTTCTATTCCTCAATCAAGAACCTCTCTCTCCAGAGGTCTTGTGGGCTGCAGTCTGGGGGCTACGCACCTCTTGTGGAGAGCTGTTTTGTATTGGGCAGCTCAGGACCCGGTTTGGGGAGTTATAGACTGGCCACATAGCCACAAGCACTGTGTTGGGTTAGTGGCTGTATGGGAGAGGGGGAAATTGAGGACTATAGGTACCTTGATTTTGATTCTAAGCCCCACTTGGTGTTCCAAAGTGGGGGGTGCCCCAACTAAAGATGGTAACGAAGGTGTCCCAAGATGGAGGCAGCTGCCTTCAGCAATGGTGTTTTGGGTTGGGTGGGACTGGGCAATGGTGCTGGTAGTGTGTTCAGGTATGCAGCTGTGTGGCATGCAGTGTTGCGGCTGGCGGCCATCTCCAGACCCTGTGCAGTGTCTCCAGGTGCAGTTTACCAAATGTAGGGGACTGTGGTGGTGGTTGCAATGTCCAAAGATGGAGGTTACTGGGGCACCCCACATTGATAGATGGGAGACCACATGGGACTGGCAGCTGGAATTCCTGTGCATGGCTGGGTGTCCTGTGTGGGAGCAGGGGCCAGGATTTCTGTGTGGGTGGGCAGCCAGGAGTCCTGTGCGGATGCTGATGTTGGTGTTGCTGCTGGGGCACACAGAGGTCCTGCATAGGTGAGTGACTGGGGTCTTGTTCTGACGCTGAGGCCTGGAGACCTGTGCAGGCACAGTGGCTGTGATTCCTGAGCATGAGCACCTGTTGGGGGTCCTTTAATCACTTGCAGAGAAACAGTATTCCCACGACTTGAATCCCAGGTCCCTGAGTGAAACAGAATGCAGCCTCCCTCTAGCCTGCCATCTTGGATCTTCTCTTGCTTTTATTTTGAAATCTGCTTTCAGGGTAAATATATCACATCTTTCTTAAACTATATTTTGAGTGAAAGTGGGTCCTAAAGTAAGTAATTTAAAAATATTGATTGATTGATACATAAAATTTGTTTTATAACAGGTATGTGTGTGTGCGCGCGCTCGTGTGTGTGTGTGTGTGTTCTATCAAAAACTATTTACAAAAATAAAATTGTTGACAGGCACAGTAGCACATGCCTGTAATCCTGGTGACTCAGGAGGCTGAGGCAGGAGGAACTTGATTTCAAAATGAGCCTCAGCAATTTAGCAAGGCTTTAAACAACTCAGTGAGACCCTTTCTCTAATAAAATATAAAAAAGGGGTAGGGAATGTGGATCTGTGATTAAGCACCCCTGAGTTCAATCCCCAGTACCAGAAATAAATAAATAAAATAAAATAGTTCTTTTAAAATTGGAAATCACCCAAATTTATACGGTATTAATGTCAAATAATAAATAATATAATTATACCTGATAATTATTAACACGCTTCAATGAATTTCTTAGTGCATCTAAGTATAATATCAGGCCCTTAGTAGCTTTATAAGATACATTTCATAACATAATTTTATTATTTCAAAAAAAAATTCCAGTAGAAATCTTTACAGTTTCACTCCATGGTTAGTATGTTTGAAAGATTTCTCTCTTTATTTGATCTTAAATTTCAAGATTTATATTAAAAGAAATAATAAGTATTTGAAGCCAAATACATTATAATAAAGCTCCACAATGATGATAAGATAGCAATATGGGAAGAAAATATGTATCTTTGAGGATGTTGTTGAGCCAGTGAATTTGATAACCTTGAAGGTGCTCTACTTCAGACGTTTCCGTTCATCAAGCCAGCTTAGCATTTGTTTTTTCTATGACTCATATAGAGAGGATCTGAATGGCTAAAATTTTTATATGCTTTAGCGATGACAGTTTTCAAATTTTTAAATTATGCCATTACTTTCTACCATATTGATTCTTTCTTTGCATCATTTACTATTTGTGGCCATCATTCCTATCACATTCACCTTCCTTCAATCAACACTTTTCATTTTGGTTAGATGTTGCCTTAGTGCCCTCTTGCTCCTATAACAAAATACTGGAGACTGGGTAATTTATAAGCAATAAAAACTTATTTCTTACTTTTCTGGAGGCAATCAAGTCCAAGATCACAGAGTCAGCAGATGCCATGCCTGGTGAGAAATTTTATCAGCATGGAATTTTCTTGTGACAACCTCATCTTCACATGTTGGGAATGGATGAACGCTATGTTCTCCCATTGTCAAAGGAGTGGAAGGGAAAAAAAAGAATGAATGCCTTTTTCACAGGGAAGAAGAGATGGAAGATCCAGGCATCTCCCTGCAGCCTCTTTTTCTAATCCTATTCATGAGAACAGAGTTCAGCGTGACTTTATCATTTCCCAAAGGGCCCCACCTCTTAACAGAATCACCTTGGGAAGTTGCAAGCTATGAATTTTCCAGGGCACATTCATTTGAATGGTAGCATATGTCTTTTTATATAATTTCCATCAATATCATACTTCATCTTTCTATTTCTCATATATTTTATTATAAAACAAAGACTTAACATTCACACATACATATACACATATAGATGCATGTCCATATGTAATACAGTTAGTTCCTGCCCAAATTAAAATTTTTTCATATATTGACTGCTATAATCTTCCCTTGGTTTTTGCTATTATCAACAATTAATTTTGTGGATCCCCAAACAAGTTTGTTCTGTTGCATAAACAGAAACTAGCCAGATGTGGAATGCTCCTGTGAATAAAATGAATGAATTGCTTTCTTCTTCATTGCCTACATAGGTCCTTGCAGAATCTTCTTCCTCTATCAAAGGTTTCAATGTGCACATCCCCTGGCCTATGGTTTGTTATTCAGCACTCATTCATTTTGTCTTAATATACTGATCAGAAAAGAGAGCTGCCTGTTTCTTCACCACTAAAGCCTTAGATTTTGTTTCTTGATAAGATAAAGATTCCAGTAGTTTTTTGTTTATGTGTTTTGCCAGAAATAATTAATGAACAACTACAAAGCTTTAGAAAATACTCCTCATGGGACCTTTCCAGTTCAGTCATTTCCTATTTGTTAGCTCATAAAGTTTGCTTTAAAAACAAAAATTTCTGCCCCTAGCCAGGTTGCCATGCCAGAATTAGTATTTAGCATGAATTCCTAAGGGGCACCCAGGTGCTCAGGTTCATCTGAATGAGCCAGCACAGGGCTTACTCTGTGACATGTGATGTATGGCTCTCCTGGTATGGCAGGTCTAGCTGACAGATATACTGTGTGTACTGAAAAAAAAATTGTATTTATAGTATATTTTATAAATCTTTTACTGATAGCTTTTTAGCAATACCATACAAAACTATCCACAGAGGAATTACAAGGAGAATTGATAGGTCAAGGTTATTATCCTCTGTGCTTTTATGTCTATCTAAGCCTACATGGCAACTAATTAGGTATACTAAGCACATTTCCATGCTGTTTGTGGTAATTGACTAAAATCCCCCTGTTGCTCTTCCTCCATTGCTCTCTGTTCTTCCATGAACCTGGTATTTACCTTTTTTTTTTTTCCTGTACAGTCTTAATTCTAGTCTTTGATCTAAAAAAAGGAATTCACATGTTTGGCCTATTGGCCTTCATTTAATTTTTTTTTTTCCTGATTTCTCACCTGTTGGTTCTTATCAGCATAGTTTACTGAGCTTTGCTATATTACTCTGTCTTATTTTTCCTATTGCTTTGTTACGTTTTATAAGTTAAATTACCAGTATAAGAAAGGTAATTCCTCCAACTGGTGCAAAATTTAGACAGATTTTAGCATTTCCCTTACAAATTACATACTCTGTAATCAGTGTTTAAAAAATATATCATTGGTCAGTACAGAAAGTAATCTGCAGCATGCATAAAGCAGTTAGTACATATTGACCTCAGATTTGTAATAAAATTTACCAGTTTGAATATCTCTAAGCAAGTATCATTGTTAATTATACCAATCATATGCATGGCTCTTACTTCTTTCAGCATAAGATTTACGTTGAAGTAAATCTGTGGATTATCAGATCTTAATTTATTCAATTTCAATCTAATGATCAGAGATTTGAATAATCATAAAAGAAATTTTAAAGGCATTGGTGCTTTTGAAGTGATAGCTGTTCAGGAGATAGTGGTGCATTTCAGCAAGATTTCTATGCATAATACATGGGAAATATAGGAGATGGCTGCTAATTTTAGTAAAAAGGAATTAAGAACATAAGAACATTTAGTTCATAAATAATCAGGTTAGTGAGTTCATAGATGAGAGATTATTAACTTCTCAAATTTATTCTGTATAAAACTTTCAGAAACAGTTGAGTCTAATACTCTGTTGAAGTGAAAGTTGCAGCAGTCATTATCTTTCACCAGGCTTAATTTCAAACTTTGACTCTTAATTTCAAATTCAAGAAATAAATGTGAAATATGGAGTTATGATATGAATAATGTGTGGCAGAAAATGTTTGTTCAAGAAAAGAAGTATGAACACAAGAAAGAGCCAAGTCCCACAATGGTGTTTGTTAAAGGAATGGGTTTCTCTTAGGATTCAGTCATTAAAAATCAGCACATTTACATAAACAATAGGAATATTTTGCATTCTTTGGCAATGCTTTTTATTATGCATCTTCTCAGTTGTAATTCAAAATGCAATGGTAGCTCTCAGATAAAAATTAGAGTATATACAGATGCGGACTCTTCTTGCTGTATGTGTGTTGGCCAAGATTATTCTGTGATGTGGGTAAAGTTGAAGTATTTCTCTTAAATACCTCAACTATTTACCTTCAGGTAAGACAAATAATAAATGTTTACCTAGGTACTCAAATGCTGTGATTGATACAAATGCTGCTATTGACTCTTTGTTTGTTTGACTGCTATGTTTTGTTTCTACTTTATTTTTTTCAAAAATTAAAGAATATTGTTTAAAGAGGACTGTTGAGATTTCTAAGTGCTATTCCTTGTATTCAGGGGAATATATTACCAGAAGTACCAACCCGTACCTATATTCACAGGCATCTTAAACACGTCAACTTTACTCATACAGCATAATGATCTTAGCCAACATACCTAGAATAGGAAGAGTTTGCATCTTCAGTAATGGGGATGTTGAGAAGGCCCAGAAGAAATTACATTTTATCTCCAATGAAGTGGCAGTAATAGCAGCCATAATAGGAGAAATAAGTTTTGGAAAACAACTTTCCACTGTGTCTCTCATGTTTCTCCATGTCTTGTGGGTGGAATCATAGACTGTTTTTATTCCAAAATATCTTTAAAAAATGTTTGTGTATATATGAACTTTGAAAAATAGAAATAGTTTATTTTTTCTAGAGGGCAGAGGGAAGAGTTGTTTTCTGTCCAGTAGAATAAAGATATTTATTGCCTCCTCCTGGGTCAACTTTGGACAAGTTTGCTGGAATTCTCTTTCAACATTTCTAGTCTGTCTAAGCTCAGAACTCTCCAGATGTGATCTTCCACACTGGGTGTATAGCATTCTTCTTGCACTCCATTTCCAATGTCTTTGGGGGAATTTGAGACACAATGAGTATGGTGTTCACACTCCCTTTTGTGTAAGAGTAATAGTCATTTGTCTCTTATCTAGGAGTCACATGTATTTAGTCAACTTTCATAAATCAGGCATATTTTAAATTTGAAAAGCACATAAATAGATAAAATCCTTCAGACCCTTTAAAGTTCTTCACACAATTTGATGGCTGCAGAGTAATATCACTATTTTTTAAAAAAGCATTAAATCAGAAAAGGAGGTATCCGAAGGGAAAGAGTTGAATGAAGAACTGCACAATAGTCAGAAAACAATTAACAAAATCACAGTATTAAGTTCTTACCTATCAAAAACTTCTTTAAATACAAATTCCCCAATTAAAATAAGTAGAGTGACTGAATAGATTTAAAAAGAAGATCAGACTTCACTCTCTGTTCCTACATGCTGCCTTTAAGAGATTCACTATAGCTCTAAGGATACACACAAGCTAAAAGAGAAGGAATGGAACAAGTTATTCCATGCAAATGGTAACCAGAAAAGCAGAATTAGAGATATTTATATTAAAAAGGACTTTAAATTAAAACTATTCAGGGACAAAAAAAGTCATATTTAATGACAAGGAGGTCAATTTACAAGATCATATAACAATTATAAATAGATAAAACATTCAACATCAGGGTCACAAATATTTACAAAACTAGAGAGGAACTTGACAGCATTATACTAGATAGTAGAGAATTTTAAAACACTACTTTCAACAGTGAATAGACCATTTAGACAAAATATCAATACAGAAATCAATGTTGATCAACACTATGGATCAAATAGATGTAACAAACACACAATATTCTATCCAACAGAAGAAAAATGCACATTCTTTTCAAGCACGAGCAAAATATTCTCCAGAATAGGACATACAAAAAAGCTTCACACATTTAAGAATATTAAAATAATATTAACTAATTTTTCTGATCATAGTGATATAAAACTAGAAAGCAAGAAAGATTTACAAATCATGGATATTGAGTACATATTCCTCATCAACCAGGGGACCAAAGAAGAAATGAGAAGGAAACAGTTTCTTTAAAAAAGAAACTATCTTGAGACAAATGAAGATGGAAATATCAAAACTCATGTGATATAGAGAAAGTACTTGTAAGAGAGAAGTTAATAGTAATCAATGACTGTGTTGAGAAAGAAGAAAGATCTTGAATAAACAGCCTAACTTTACACCTCAGCAAACCAGAAAAAGGAGAAAAAAACTAAGGCAAAAATCAGTAGGAGGAAGAACATAATAAAGATCAGGGCAGAAATAAAGAAAATTGATATTAGAAAAAGAATAGAAAAGATTATTAAAACCAAGAGTGTATTTTTAAAAGCATAAATAATATTCAACAAACTTTTATCTTGACAAAAAAAAGGAAACCTCAAATAAAATTTTATAGAAGAGGGGATCTTCCAACTGGTATCATAGAAATACAAAGCACCCTAAAATAATATTATTTAAAAATTATTAGTCAAAAATTATATAGTTTTGAAAAATAGATGAGTTAACAAAAATATGCAACTTAGTAAGACTGATTAATAATTAAGTAAAAAATCTAAACAAACTGTAGGGATTCTGACTGTGGAAATATATCAGTAAGCATTCCTCTGGTGAACAAACTCCCAGGGGGTAACAGATACTGTGTTTCCAACTCTTAGAATGCCCTGCAGTTTTTTCCCTAGGAACTAGTAAGATAACTAATGCATGTGCAATGCCTGGCTGCTGAGAAAATTTCTGTGCAAAGATAGAATGCCTAGCTGCTGTAGCAATGTCCTTCATGAGGAGGCTCTGGGCTAGAGTCTTATCAGCTTCAACCTTGATCTCAGGCACACAGCTCCTTGGAATAAAGGAATTCTCTTGTTAGGCAACCACAGTGTTTCACTGAGCCTGTCCAGGTAACAGTAACTTTATACATCCGACTTCTTTGAGAGCTACACAAAGCTCTGAACATTGAACATTGCAACAAAGTATGTAACAGGAATAAGTGGCATAATTTTGCTCAGGCTGTACCCTGCCTAATAATACAATGAACAATATGAACTAATGATACCAATGACCTAAATTAACCTATAGATATAAATAAATCTGGCAGCTTGGCCATTTTGCCATTCTGCCATATTTCCTGCCTATGCATCTTGTCTCTGTGTCTCTTTTTATTTTTCCTTACAACAAACCAGTAACAAAAATGTATATTTGATCAATAATTAGAAACCTTTTAATGAAGTAAATCTTGCACATGAAAGCTTCCTAGATGAATTCTACCAAATATTAAAAGAATTAACACCAATCGTGCTCAATCTATTCCAAAATTTTGAAGAGGAAGAAACACTTTTAAATTCCTTTTATAAGATCATCACTACCTTGATATCAAAGCTATTACAAAAGATATTATAAAAAGAAAGAAGAATAAAAGAGAAGGAAGGTAGAGAGGGAGAGTAGAGAATGAAAGAGAGGAAAAAGGAAGAAGAAAAAGAAGAATGAGAAATGGAGAAAGGGAAGAAGGAGGGAGGCAAGGAGGAAGATTAATTTGAGGCCAATACCTTTGATTAACATAGATGTAAAAATCTTCATCAAAATACTAACCCACTAAATTCAACAGCACATAAAATGTATCACACAGGTAGGGTCCCTCTCTGGGATACAAGGATGGTTCAATGTGCTTAAATTAATAAATATGATAAAACCACAATAACAAAATTAAGTTTAAAGTGATACGAACATTTCAATAGGTGCAGAAAAACAGTTTGACAAAATTCAGCATCAATTCATAACTAAAACTCTCAGAAAATTAGATATAGATGTCTATCAACATACTAAACATCATGTATGACAAAACCATAGCTAACATATATCCAGAACAAGACAAGGTTATCCATTTCCTCAATTCTACTCAGTACAGTACTGGAAATACTAGACAATGCAACCAGGCAAGAAAAACAAATAAAAGGCATTCAACTCAGAAAGGAGGAAGTTGTTTCTATTTGCTGATTATTTTACATATAGAAAACTAAATACTATCAAAAAAGTTGTTAGAATTAATAAAAAATTAGCATATTTTCAGGATACATAATCAAAATGCAAAAATCAGTAATATTTTAATACACCCAGGAAAAATATCAGAAATCAAGAAAGCAATTCCACTTTCAATATCATCAAACAGAATAAAATATTCAGAAATAATTTAAATAATGATATAATTTAATAGCTTAGATTGAAACCTCCTCCCTATAACATAATTCTTAGGAATAAAGTACATGTTCTACTGAAATTTATCTTCTTAAGTACTATGCTTTACATCAAATGTTTTGAGAACTATTGTGCTATATCATAAGTAAAAATCATTTCACAAGTCTTTACATGTGCAACAACACAAATCATACAGATTTACACACATATAACATATGGAACTATAATTACAATATAGGCATTTTGTTACAAATTTCTTTTCTTTTGGCTTTTTTATTATTTTTTTTAAATTTTGGGTTTTTTTCCTTCCCATTCTCATTCCTACTCAACTCATGAAATTCACTATTAGTAGTTGCTAGTAAATATTACTGTTTTTTTACCCAGGCACATTGCAGATTTGGACTTTTAAAGTATGTGTGGCTGTAAGACTGTTTCTAGAAATGAAATGCAATAAAAGATATAGTTTCCTCAGGTGAGTAAGGACACATGAGTCAGGTAGCTGCTGCTTTTTCCTAATGCCATTTTGACCTCTAATGCACCATATCAAATCAGAAAATTAGGAACTGACTGGCTTCATTCTTTTGTAAATAAAACCTTTGGACAATGTATTCTCACCAATCAATTTTCATAAAATCAATGCTTGATTTTCTAATACCATTATAAAATTTTGTAGTTGCTCCAGAGACCCTATGAATTTGACTACAGGACTTACAAATTCTAAACTATTTACTATATGGTCCTTTAGGAAAACATTAACTGACCTCTCTCCAGATGATGTTGATCAGCCTGGTTCTTGGAGTGATGAACATGCAAGAGGAGAGAAAAATAAATGCTTTTGTATTAACATGCAAGATTTTGGATCACCACATGATAAATATGTATACTTTTATCTGTCACTTTAAAAAAATAAAAATTAAATATGTGTCAAAGTATTAAAAAGAAAAAAAATTAGATTTGCTTATTTTCATAACATAATGTAGACTTTGTAGATTAACACCACACACACATCAGATACAGGACTATTCTCTAGGATAAATAAAGCACTCAAAAATCTTAACACCATAATAACAAATAACCCAATCAATAAATGGGCCAAGGATCTGAACGGACACTTCACAGAAGATGATACACAATCAATCAAAAATATGTTTAAAAAGTTAAACATCTCTAGCAGTTAGAGAAGTAAAAATCAAAACTACTTTCAGATTTTATCTTACTCCAGTCAGAATGGCAACTATCAAGAATACAAACAATAATAAGTGTTGGCGAAGATGTTGGGGAAAAGGCACACTCATACATTGCTGGTGAGACTGCAAATTGGTGCAGCCAATCTGGAAAGCAGTATGGAGATTCCTTGGAAAACTTGGAATGGAACCACCATTTGACCCAGCTATCCCACTCCTCTGTCTATACCCAAAAAAGGACTCAAAAAGAGCCTACTACAAGGACACAGCCACATCAATGTTTATAGCAGCACAATTCACAAAAGTAAACTGTGGAACCAACATCGATGCCCTCAGTAGATGAACAGGTAAAAAAATGTGATATATATATATATATATATATATATATATATATATATATTCGCACAAACATATACACATACATACACAACACACACAATGGAATGTTATTCAGCATTAAAAGAGAATCATGTCATTTGCAGGTAAATGGATGGAATTGGAGAATATAATGCTAAGTGAAGTAAGCCAATTCCCCCAAAAAAACAAATGCCAAACGTTTTCTCTGATATGTGGATGCTGATCCATAATGGGGTTGGGGTGGGTGGAGCTTGGGAGGATTAGATGAACTCTAGATATGGCAAAGAAGAGGGAGGAGAAGGGGTCGGGTATGGGGGTAGAAAAGATGGTGGAATGAGATGGACAACATTACCCTAAGTACATGTATGAAGACACGAATGGTGAGACTCTACTTTGTGTACAACATGAGATATGAAAAATTGAGCTCTCTATGTGTAATATGAATTGTAATGAATTCTGCTGTCATATATAACAAATTAGAATAAATATTTTTTTAAAAAGAAACTGATGATGACAAGAAGAGTATTGCCATAGCAAGAATAATAAAGTAAGCATAATTTATTGGAGGCCAAAAATAAAGGGAGCTGTTCTGAGAGGCTGATGCAAAAAAACAAAAAACAAAAAACAAACAAAAAAAACAATGCATATATAATGATAACAGAATTGAAGCAATGTTATGTGAGATAATTTTGAAGGTAGCTAATATATTTAAAAACTCACAGCTCTAAAAATACAGTCCTAGAATCCAAAGTTAGTATGGTATTTATTAGTGGCCACTGGCTGCATTTGACAAGGCATTTTAAGACAGAGATGAACTCATCACAAAATAGTTCACGAGCTGAATTGAAAGGGAATGGAGAGCCCAGAAATTTGAAGCTTTTCATGGTTGAGAAAAGAAAAGTGTCCTTAACAACTGGAATGAGACTGCACAGGCTTTTGGGCAAAAAAAAAAAAAAAAAGCTGAATTGTCTTGACATTGTAGCAAGGACCAAAATCACTAAGATGATCAACACACTAATCATGAAAACCTCTAATGGCATAATGGGTCTCAGAACAAAGATCAAAACAGAGCTGTGGAGACCAATAGGTCCTTTCAACTAGCCAAAATGGTTGAGGGAAAACAAACAAACAGAAAAAAGAATATGGCTCTTCCACCAGAGTCTTGTTAACTCAAGATCTGTAAAATTAGGCAGTGGCATGGGTGTAGGAGAGGAGGAAAGAAAAGAATCACAGGGGATAACAATATGCTTTAAATGAGCTGAAGATATGTAAATCATTACACAGTAGTCAGATCAAATTTTATGTACCTATCATTACTTACGTACAAAAACAAGCAAAGATTGTGCAAAATGAAATAAAAAAGCTATAGTTTTTATCTTTCCTATCATTCATAGTCAAATATTCTTTTTTAAAAAAAGCAACCCTTGAAAAAGTTTGCTGTTACTTATGTTTGATCTGAAAGAAGTAATTACATTTTTTTTCTTTTAAACAAATTTGCACAAAGGAAAAAAAAACAGTAGTGAAGAGTAAATAGAACAAAAATTGTATGCATATTTGTTTATGTACACTAATTCTTTCTACATTAACATTGGAATAATTCAAACCTGAAATCCAGAGTATCAAATCTGTAATTGGAAAGCCTTGTGATGGGCACATGGAAATCAGAGGATTTCTTTCTCTCTCCTGCTTTTAGATATTAAACATAAAATAAGTGGTTTTCTTTCTGTACCATCACATAGTGTTTATATATACTTCAATCTTAGCCTAAAGAGAAAAAAATAATAATTTGCAGTCTATTACAAAGAGACGATTTTAAAGTAAATAATTCAACAGTATTTTGCATTTAAAATTTTAATTATACACATAAGTATACATAAGATGCATATTAATAGATATATAAATATGTATATATGTCAACATTTGAAAACTAATATAATTCAATTTATTTAAAAATCTGATAAAAACAAGATATATGATCACATCAGCTAATGCAGAAAAATCGTTTGAGAACATTTAGTGTCTGCTCATCTAAACAACACTCAGCAAACCAGTGATAAAATGGTGTCTTCAACTTGAGGAAGGTTAGTCACAAGCAATCCTGCAGCTTACATGATACATAGCAGTGGAAGACTGATTTTTTTCCCCCTAAAATTGGGAGGAAAGCAATGACGTACACTGTAAGCCCTTCCACTTAGTAGAGTACTGCTATTTCTAATTATTGCAAAATATCAAGAAAATGGAATGAAAAAGCCCATAAATTAAAAAGGGAATTAAAATAAGTTCTATTTCAGATGACATAATGTAAATATAGATAATCCAGGGTATACATAATAAATCCTATAATCAATTGAGTCCAGTGAGGTTAAAGGATTTAGGATCAACACACAAAAATCAATAGCATTTTGACAGATGACCATGAACATTTGAAAATTTTAAATTAAAAAAAATAGATCAAAACATGAAATGTTTAGGCATATATCTGACAAAACATCAACAAGATTAAGTCTAGAAAATGCTAATTAAAAGTAGTAGAGAAAAATGAAAGGAAAGCTATATCTCGTTCCTGGATTAAAAATAAAGGTGTTGGGCTGGGGTTGTGGCTCAGCGGTAGAGTACTCACCTAGCACATGCAAATCCTGGGTTCAATCCTCAGCCCCACATATAAATAAATAAAATAAGGTATTGTGTCCAACAACAACTAAAAAAATAAATATTTGAAAAAAAATAAAAACAATAAAGGTGTCAGTTCTCTCAACATAGAACTATAGATAGCATAATTTCAGTGATAGACAAGATAGACAAATAGAGCAGTGGAATACAATAGAGTATCCAGAAACAGAATCCACCAATATGACTATTTGAATTGACAAAAGTGCAAAAATAACTCAGTGGAGAAAAGATAGGCTTTCAACAAATGGTTTTAGATCATAGACAAAAATTTGAAATATTAAAAAAAAATCTGAGAATAAAATTTCATGACCTAAAAGTAACCAAAGAATTCTTAGACATAATACCAGAACCATAAAAAGTAATAAATTATATTTTATCAAAAATTTAAAAGTGCTCTACAAAAGATATTGTTGAAATAATGAAAGGTTAGCTGCAGGCTGAGAAAAAGAGATCATTTGAAGATTATGCATTTCATGTAAGCCTTGATTATAGAATGTATAACATTCTCTAAAGTCAAAATTATGAACTGCAGTAGCCAAATTAAAATGTTGGAAACAGAAATGAACAAACACTTATTTGACAAATAAGCATGAGAAAATATATTTCACCTTATAATATGTGATAAAACATCAATTAAAACAATGATAAAATACCACTACACATACCTATTAGAACAAACTGAACAAATACAAGCACACCTCAGAAATATTGTGAGTATGGGTCCAGACTACCACAATAAAGCAAATATTTCAATAAAGTGAATCACACATTATTTTTTGTTTTCTAAATGCACATAAAATTTATGTTTATTGACTCAGTGTACAATAGCATTAAGCTTGAATAAATCACATATATATCTTAATTTTAAAATACTTTATTGATAAAAATGCTAATTATCTGAACCTTCAGCAAGTTGTAATATTTTTGCTAGTGGAATATTTTTTCCCCATGAGAGTTACTTTTCCACACTGCTTTTAATGTTGCAATTGGGACTACTTTCCATGAATCATAGATGTTCTTACTGGCTTCTAGATTCTTAAATAAAAATTATAAAAGTAATCCAAGAGAGTTCTAATCAGCTTCTTCTAAACTCTCGTGTTTTTTTGCAGCCAAAATCATGTTACAATACCCAAGAATCAGAATTAATTTACATTTGTTGAGCACCTTCTATAGGTCAAGTGCTATAATTCATCAGGGTGATGGTTGTCAGAAATTGTAATAACTGACAATTTTGTAAAATAAGACATTGAGGCTTGCTGCATTGATTGACTCTTTCTTACTTGAAAATTCATCTGTAACAGGTGATGTTTTGGGTAATATTTTACCTGCAGGAGTTTTTTTTTTTTTTTTTTTTTTTTTTTTTTCAAATTTCAATCAATCCTTTCAACCCTGCCACTGCTACATGAACTAAGTTTATGCAATATTGTGAATCCTTTGTGGTCATTTCAACAATGTTCAGTGCATCTTCTATAGGAGTAGATTCTTTCTCAAGAGTACTTCCTTTGCTGATACATAAAAAACAACTCCTCATCCAATAATTTTATCATGAGATTTCAGCAGTTTAATCATATCTTTGGATTCCAATTCTACTTCTCTTGATATTTCTACAATATCTGCACCTATTTCCTCGACTGAAGTCTTAAATCTCTCAAATTCAGCCATGAAGCCTAAAGTAAACTTCTTCCAAACTCCTGCTGATGTTGATATTTCAACCTCCTCTTGTGAATCACGAATGTTTTATTTGCTTCTAGAATTATGAATCCTTTCCAGAGGTTTTTTAATTTGCTTTTTTCCAGATTCATGAGAAGGAAGATGGCAGCCATAGCATTACGAAATGTGTTTATTAAACAATAATTTTTTTCAAGTGTAGAAAACAAGTTTTATTTAAAGGATAGAACAGGGACAGACTTCTCTGTAGGGAAGGAGTCTCAGAGCTGGGTATCATAAATAATAAAGTTTTAAAAGTCAAAATTAGTCCTTGTTGCATGGATTGAAAAATGGACATTGTGTTAGCAGACATGTACACAGGGCTAATATTATTATCATTCTCCATCAGAGCTCTTTAGAGACCCAGTTGCTAAAAGAGAGTAATAATTTTATTTATTCATTTATGTTCTTATTTGTGGCAATGGGATTGAGCCCAGGGGTTCTCTGACACTGAGCTGCATCTCCAACCTATTATTATTTTTATTTTTATTATTATTATTATTTTGAGACAGGGCTTTGCTAAGTTGTGAAAACTGACTTTGTACTTGCAATCCTCTTGCTTCAGCCTCCTGAGTTGTTGGGAGTATAGTATTGTATATATGCACCAATGTATCTGGTAGACAGAAATCCTTTCAAAGGAATATTATTTCCTGAACAGTTGGCCTCAACAGTAGGCTAAAATGTTTACAAATTTTTTTTAAAGATCATTCAATATATGATAAAGTGAAGTGCAGCAAAACAAGGTATTCATTTAACACCTTAAATACCAAGTACTGAAAAGAACTGTGGAATAAATGTCACTCTCATGCATTGCTGATGGAAATGCAAACTGGTCAGCCAACTAAGTTTTGTTTGTAGAGTTAAATGCACTACTATGCGAATCAGCACTTCTACTCTTGGATATTTACTCTTAAATGGTCTTTCAATTGGTGAAAGTTTTATTATTTTTTAAAAAAATCTTTAATATAGCTATATAGAATGGAATACTATTAGGCAATTAAAGGGAATGAACTTCTCTCTCTCTATTTTTAATTTTTTTTTCCATTTAGTATGATATTGGCTTTGGGTTTGTCATAAAGGGTATTTATAATGTTAAGTTCCCTTCTATCCCTACATTCTCCAGTGTTTGTAACATGAATTGGTGTTGGACTTTACAAAGGTCTTTTCACATCTATTGAGTTGGTCATGTGGTTTTTGTCCTTAATTCTGTTTAAGTGAGAAATTTCATTGATTGATTTGTATATGTTGAATAAACCTTGCATCTCTGGAATGAAACCCACTTGATTATGGTGTATTATCTCTTTGATATGTTGTTGAATGTGGTTTGCTAATATTCTCTTAAGGATTTACATTTATATTACATATATACATATTTATATATCTGTGTTCATCAGGTATATTAGCTTGCAGTTTTCTTTTCTGGTGTGTCTTTGTCTAGTTTTGGTATCAGGGTTATACTGGCTTCATAAAAAGTATTTGACATTGTTCCCTCCCTTTCAATTTCATGAAATAATTTGAGAAAGACTGATGTATATTATTCTATAAAGATCTTAGAACTTAGATTAGAATCCATCAAGTCCTGGGCTTTTCTTTTTTGGAAGCCTTTTCATTTCTGTTAGAATTTCATAACTTGATATTGGTCTGTTTAGGTTTTCTATGTCTTCCTGATTCAATTTGGTCAGGTCAAACATGCCTAGAAATTTGTCAATGTTTATTGAAGTATAAATTTTCAAATAATAATCCTCATATTGTGTTAGAATCCATGTAGTATTTAATTTCATGAAGTATTTTTTCTGTGTAATTGAGTGCATTGATAATATTTGGGGCATAAATGCTTACTATGATTATATATTTTTATTGGATTTTTCTCTTTTTTAGAATGTAGTGGTCTTCTTTGTTTCTTCTGATTAACTTTTGCTTGAAATCTGCTTTGTCAGATTATGAGAATAGCTACTCTTGCTCGTTTTCTTGTATTATATTCCTGGAATACTTTGTGCCATCCTTCTGCTTTCAACCTGTGGATATCTTTGTATACAAGACAACTCTTCAAACAGCACATTATCAGGTCTTGTTTTTTTTTTCCATCCATTCTGTTAATCTGTGTCTTTTAATTGAGGAGTTTAGACCATTAATGTTCAGTGTTAGTACAAATGTGTCTGTGGTTTCCCATCATTTTGGGTTTTTGCTATATTTTATCTTGTCTTGATTCTCATTTAGTGGATTATTCTTCTAGTGAACTCCCTCTTTTGGGAGTTCTGGTAATTGTTTTTCAGTTCCTCTGTGTGCAGTTTATCTTTGAGTAGTGCTGGTTTGGTGCTCATGAATCCTTTTAGTTTATTCTCTTCATTAAAAATTTGTATTTCCCTCTCAGATCTGAAACTGAGTTTTGCTGGGTATGGTAACCTTGGCTGTCAGTTGTTTTCTTTTAGGACTTGAAATGTCTCATTCCAGGACCTCCTTCATTTTAGGATCTGGGTAGAGAAATCAGAAGTGAACCTTATTGCTTTGCCTTTAAATTTGACCTAATATTTCTCTCTTGTGGATTTCAATATTCCTTCCCTATTTTTAATTTTTGGCATTTTGATTATGATATGTTCCAGTGAGCTGCTTCTTTGACCAGGTCTTTTTGTGTTCCTGTAATCCTACCATGTGTGGATGTCTACTTTGCTTCTGATATGGAAAATATTTTCTGTAACTATGCCATTGAAAATATTCTTTATGCATTTAGTTTATGCCTCTGTGTTCTACTCTATCCCAGTGATTCTCAGGTTTGGTCGTTCAAAGTTCTCCCAGAGTTCTGGTCTTTTCTATATTTTTTTTTCTTTATTGCCTTCTGTGTACTCAGACCTTTTAGCCTTTCGTCAATGCCTGAAGAAGTTCTGTCTTCAAGGGCTGAGGTTCTATTTTCTACACAATCTAATTTGTCAGTGATGCCTTCAGTGAGTTTTTAATTTGATTGATTGTGTCTTTCATTTCTAGAAGTTCTGCTTGGTTTCTTTCCACTATTTCTATTTCTTTATTAAATTGGTCTTCCATCTCCTGGAATTGCTCTCTTAATTCTTTCTTAAATATTTTAGTTCACTGAACATTGTAGCAATCAGTTTTTTTTTTAATAATCTTTCTCTGGGTTTTCATCTACCTAGCCATTAGTGGGATCCTTTTACAAGAGATTGTGAATTGAGGAGGTGTTAGCTGTTTTCTCATGTTTTCAGAGATCTTGGTCTTGTGCATCATCAATCAAGGTGGAATCCTCCACTTCTTTTTTGTTACGTACTTTTCTGTATAATTATCTTATTGTTCTGGGACTTCTTTCTGCCAAGGGATGGGAAAGAAGTTTCTTCTTTGATTGTTTTTTCTTAGGTCCTTGTTGTTGGTTTGAGACTTTTGTTTCCTCACTTCTTTGAGTTGGGTAATGTCAGGGAATGTTTAGTTTACTAGCAAAATCTCTAACCTGTGAACTTTTAGTGTCTCTGTAAGTTCCCAGCACCTCTAAGATTGGAATAAAATAATCATAGGAACAATTGTTGTAAACAACAAACTATAAACAGCATTACAGTAAATAGCTAGATGCTACTATGATATCCTCAACATTAATTGTGACCAATAAAGAGAAATGGTGTGTCCATCAATTGCGAACAGAATAAACAATAACCATGAACTAGATCTGGCTTTAAAGCAAACAAGCAGATGTCAACTGTATGCTCCACAGCAGTAATAATTTTATTAGAAGTAATGATTTTATTAACATTAATGAGTTCTGAATAATGGATAAATACAGCTAATTAAGGAAAAAGGAAATTAGAAAAGATTTTACAGCTTCAGAAAGTGAACAGAGAGAATGCAGAAGAGAACTAGCAGGTAATGTTTATACAGAATGAGGGGAAAAATAGAAAAAGCAAGGAATTTGGAAAGAAGGAAAGAAAACAATAGAATATGGCCATTAGCAGGAGAAGATAAGAGAGAAAGAAAAACAAGATAAACAAATGAATGAAAAAGAAAAAGAGATAAATAAGTGTGTGTGTGTGTGTGTGTGTGTGTGTGTGTGTATCTCTGAACCAATCAGCATAGCCAGAATTCACAGAGAGAGGAATAAATAAATAAATAAATAAATAAAATTAAAAATATTCAAAATCTTGGTGAAGTCCAAAGGAAATTTCTCCACTGAGATGGTCAAAATAATTGACCAGATATGATGTCACTGTCTGTGTTCAATAGTCTTTCTTTCCAATTCTTTCTTGAGTTATGTGATGATCAAGAAAGCAAAGGTAGGGCTTGTTATCACCTTCCTGTTTTTGTGTTGCTCTCTGAGCTGCCAGTTGGAACAGCCTAAGATTGAAGCAATTTGATATAAGACTTAGCTTCCCTTCTCAGTGGTATTAGGTGGTATGTTTTAGGATGCACTGTGAGTTGATTCCCTACATTCCTAGGATACAGCTCCTGCAGCATTCTGTTAAGGGTGTTCCACCAGGTGAGGCTTAGTTCTTATCAGACCACTGGGACTTTTTTGGGAGGTGTTTTCTTTAGAGAGACCAGATTGACCCACCCCTAGGGCTAGACAGTAGTTGATCTCCTTTGCATGCCTGGTTCTCAGGACCTTCCCAAGAAATCCAGTCATGAGCTATTGGGTGTGGGGGTAGAGGGATGATCCTCCACTTCCAGATTTTTTAAGATGACAATTTTATTCAAACTAATCTATGAAGTCAGTACTTTCATATCAAAATTTCAGCAGATAACATGAAAAATTGATAAACCTTTCCTAAAATCCATGTGAAAATGCAGAGAACCCAAAACAAACAATTTTAAATAAGAAAAAAAAATCAGAGGACTCAAACTTTCTAGCTTTACAGCTTACTATAAAGCTACAATAATCAACACGATGTGGTACTGAGATAAGTACAGGAATTCTTTCTTGTGGTTTTGCTTCCCACAGTTTCAATTATTCAAGGTCAACTGTAGTCTGCAAATACTAAGTGGAACTTTTGAGAAGTAAACAATTCATGAATTCTAAAAATCTTGTATTATAGTTTTCATTTATGCCTTCGTTGTTTATAGGACCTCCTGTAGATCCTAAAGTCCTTGAGTGCTCAAGCCCCTTAGGACCAAAACATGGCATCATATTTACATATAACCTACAAAATCATTCCATATGTTTTATGACTTATAATACCTAATAAAATTCCATATAATAAACAATCAGTGTAATTGTGAAATATTATTAATATTTATAAATAATGCTGTACTGTAGCCTTGAGGAAATAATGACACGAGCAAAATGTCTGCACGTGTTCAATATAGAAACTGAATTTTCTATCCACAGATGATTAGATTTTCAAATACACAATGTATGAATACAAAGGAGCTACTTCATTGTTTATTAAGTATTTTATTATTGCATACAGTTGTTAATTTCACACTGTGACTAACTTATAAATGAAATAGTAATGTTTACATAGAAATGAACCTAGTCAATATAGACTTCCATACTATTCATGGTTTTAAGTATTAACTGGGGAACTTAGAACATATTCCCCATGGATGCATAATAAGCATACACAGGAATAAACTCAAAAATTTTTATAAAAAACCTAAACATAAAACCTAAAATAATAAAGAAGAAAGCACAGGAGTTCAAATTTGGTGACAAGATTTTAGATACCATACTAAAATCATAATCTATGAAGAAAAATTGGCATGTTGTACTTGATTAAAATTTAAAATCTTCCACTTTGACATCATTATTTTTCTACTTTCAGGTTGTATTTTAGTCAGCTTCCTCTGTCATGACGAAATATCTGAGAAAATGACTTAAAGGAGAAAAAATTATTTTGGCTGAAGATTTCAGAAGATCTAGTGCATGTTTAGCTGAAAATATTGTTATTGGACTGTGGGAGGGCAGAACATCAGGGTGAAGAAAGCATGGTAGAGCAGAACTACTCACTTAATGTCAGATGGAAAACAGAGAGAGATAGGACAAGAGGTTGGGCACAAAATATGATTTCAAAGGTACATCCCTAGTGACCCGCCTCTTCCACTAAGTCCTACCACCCCAAGTTTCTACCACCTCCCCAAAGCACCACCATCTGGGGACCATATCTTTAACATGTTAACTTTTGGGAGCCATTTTACATCCAAATTATAACAGAGTATAAAATCTGTATTGATCTGTCCTTAAGTTAACCAGTTCTTTCTTCTACCAGTTAACATAAACTATCGAGCCCTCTCTGTTGTGTATTTTTTTTCAGTTTCTGTACTTTTAATTTTCTAAAGAATAAATTCTTATATCTTACTGATAGTACTTAAGTGTTGCAACATTGTCATCAGGTTTTGATTTTTTTTTTCTTTTTTTTATTTCTTAGCATGGCTTTCTTTAGTTCTTACTACATAATAGTAATGGATACTTTGAAGTTTTTGTTAAATCTGACATCTTCTCACTCTCACGGGGAGTTCTTATTGCCAGTTATTTTGTTTATTTTATTAATTTATTTATTTATCTATCTATTTATTTATTTATGTATATCTCAGACCTTCCTGTATCTCTGTGTCACACACACTTCATACAAGCCCACACATATCATAAAATAACCTACCATAGAAGCAGATATAAGTCTGGATGTTGTCTATATCCACTCCTCCAAGAATTTCTTCCTGCTATTTGTTCAGTGACAACCTGGATTACTTACTGAAGCCTGTTCAACCCCTCAGTGTGAAGCCTCTGATGCTGCCCCTTGGGAGTGGGCACAGTCATTGTCATCGTGGGATGATGGTAGTTGTGTCACAGACAGTTATTTCTGTCTTTGTCTTTTTCTCTGAACACCCTAGTTGCTAGGCTCTACTACTTTTCTTACTGACTGTTTTATTATTTTCAACAATGACCTGAGCCATAAATTACTTTACTGAGTGATCCAATTAAATCTAGGCTCCTTTACAAAGATAGTTTTTGAGGTCTGTGTTTGAGATAGTTTTGACCATAGCTTAGTTCTTTTTATCTGTTTGCCTGAATCTCTTTGGTAAATTATCCAGATCAGGGTTTATCTTAAATTACTACCATATTTACCAGTTTTCCTATAATTGCCTTTCTCCACACAATCCATTGATGAAAGAATACACTGAGGCTGAACTTCACACTGATGCAACTAAGTAAAGTTGGGGGAAAGAAATTCAGACATTTCTATTTTATGGGCCTGGCTCTACCCTGGGACAAAATCTCTCCATAAGGCTCTGGAGCTTGGGGTAAAGGCAAAAGTATACCTCTGACATGCAACTCAGTGTGAGGATGGGTTGGTGGTAGCTGTAGCCTTGAGGCTTTCCAGCTTATTCTTATAGAATGGGGTAAACATAGTAAAGGCCATTTGTATCTCAGGATTCTCTATGCAGAACATTCAAGGTAGAGCTCCTCTCCCATGAATGGGGACTCTTTGCTGCACTTTACTGAAATTGACTGGGCACAATGGAAATGTTCATGTTTTACCCATCCTGGAAAGATACCTTAGCCCTCCAATTGAAAGTGAAGGGAACTCTTCATCTTTGGTTTCCCCATTTAGTCTAGAGTTTCTATCATTGATCTGGCATGAGGGAAAGTGGGAGTGAATAATATTTCAAACACCACAGGCTCCCCGTTCCTACCAATTTTTAGTAGGATTTTCTCAGTAAAATATATATTTTTTCCCATTTGCTTTGTATCCTCAGGTGTATTTCCTGAAATTTTAGCTTATAATTTTTCTAATTTTCAACAGTGTCACTGGGAAGCGTATCCATTTGCTCTTCAGCCTGGTTCATTCCAGAAGTCCATCTGCCACAGGTTTCCCAAGCTGTGTTGGATACCTTGTAGGAGAGAAATGGTGCATGCACTTATTCTTTCCCTAGAAATTCCACCACATCCCAAGGTTTCAAATGAGCCCATCCATTTGTAGAGATGTCAGCAACTGTTTGTTTTAGGGACTGTGGGAATGAAGAGAAAAGAAGCCATTTCTACATTTCATGTTTCCAGAATCTTACCCTTCCCCCTTTTTGTTCTGACTTAGCTCCCCGGTACAGAAAAATAAAATTCTCAACAATTTATTAATATGAGCAAACTTTTCCAAAAATATTTATCTCACTATATTAAAATTGGCACTCATGGTAAGGCATAAAATCTAACTCATTATCATCAGACTTTAAGTCTAATTCTGCAAAAATCCTCCGAGGTGCACATATTCTGCATGAATAATTTCATGGCTCTTTTTCTTTGACCTTTGGCTATATTAAACAAAGCAATCACAAGATTTACAAATGAGAAACACAAGAAATATGTAATGATTAAAATTGAAAATACATAACATAACCTTTCATAATAAAAATGAATGTTTTGCTAATTTCATCTCAAAAGTGTATTGATTAAATGCATTTTATAGCTAAGAAATATAAGAAAATTCAATTAATATATTCCTAAAATGAAGATATTCAAAACAATGAACTCTGGATCATACATGTTAATACATCTTAGAGAATTCTTCAATGCATATAAGTAATTGGGTGTCATTGTTAGCAAACATTTGAAATAATATTTTCCATAATTGTTTGTAAAAACATTTAGGTTTGCCACTTGAAGCATTCTTCACTGTTTTCATCTTTGCAGATAAATTTAAAATAATTTTTGTGTGCTTTATGTTATTCATCATCCGTATCTTAATTATTGATGCTGATGGTGTTTTCTCTTTTTCCAGAAGTGTGGATTTTGTCAAAGACTTAACATGAATATTGGCTCTAAACAGATGCACATTGATAAACATATGTAACTAAATGAATAAAAACATTTAAAGGAAGTTTTATTATTTTCTGGACTCTAATAATTTATAGAATGCCTGATATATTGTGGTGTTTTCAGGGACTGAATCATAGCAAGTACTCAATAAATGTTGAAATACTCATGAATTTAGTAGTTTATAATTTTTAATGTTGCCTAAAAGCTTTAACATGTTTTATATAATTTAATTTTTGTCATTTATAAAATAAATGAATATCAATGAGAGTACCTTTGGAATCCTTACAGAGATTATATATGTATTGTTTATATAAGATATTTCAAATATGTAGGTAATATGCAGAACTGCATAAATATATTTAACACATGTATTTAATCTGAATATTACGTAACATGTATTAATTAAATATGGTAAAATAGAACATATTCAATGTTATACAATCCAAATATGAACAATTATTGATTTAATATGAATGTATATATTTCTATTTATATATTTATTTTTGTGACTAACATTTTTGGATATATTTTATCTAATCACTATATCATCACCAATTAACTGCTACTATATTGTGGCCTGTTTAAGGTATTTTTTTTCATTTTTCTGTACTTTAAAGTGTGATGAGATAATAATTTTGTCTGTCCTCTTCCGTATCTTGGATACTTCTTAGCAAGATGAACTTAGAGGTGGGAATGCTATGTCAGAGTATCAGAGGTCTTTAGAGCTCTTGAGCATTATTGCCAAATTACTACGGCTCTTGGATGTATTGGGGATATTGTTATTTGGTCCTGAGATATTTGACACTTAGAAATGTTAATATTTGAAAAATTAGAGTCATCTCAAAACAAAATGGGCTTCCTTAAGAAGTCTGAGCTCCATTACCCTCTCATCTTCATGCTTCAAGACACCTCTGAAGGCCAACGTACAGGCTATACCTCCCCTCCACACAGCACTCCAGACCCTCACCTAGTGTATCATGAGGCAACTGCTGTTGCCCCATTACTAACACTGCTGTGCGTGGAGCAGCTGCTATGTTCAGGCAGAGCACTAAGAACTAGCTCCCACATTTCAGTTCTACTTCACAAAACCTCTATTTTATAGTTGTTCTTTTTTGGGTATTTTTCTGGTATTTTTCAGAAAATACCAGAAAGATACCAGAGGATAGAAAACTTGTTAAAGGTTAATAATTAGAATTCATACCCATTTGCTGGCCCCTAGGATCCCTGCCCTCCAGAGCAGATCTTATTGGATCCTGTTGTTCTGGCTCCCAGGGACTTAGTAATGTTCCCACCCTATCCTGCTATTTACAGGAATCTTAGTGGAACATGATTGTAAACATGGGAGTGCTTAGAACTAGTGTCACTATCAAACATGAGTGTCATCTATCTCCAGAATCTCCACTCCTGTTATCAACTTCCTCCTCTTGGCTTATTTCACCTACAGCACTTGAGAGTGCAATACTCAATAGACCTAACTCTTCTATTATCTGCTACCAGAAAAATCCTGAGATATTATTGCCCCTGTGCAGACAGTGTACTCATTATGGTCCTTCTGGACTGTTAATCAGATATAGGTATTTAATTTTGTTCCATTTATATGCATGAAAAAAGGCATGTCTTTAAGTCAATCTATTGAGAATGTATTTCTGTTTTTGTAAGAGACTAGGGCAGTGTAATGAAATATTTAAAGTAAAAGTAGGTTTCTAGTGGAAATTACAAAACTACTTAGCACTACTGACAGGGCCGAGAGAGAAAAATACCAGTAAAGAAAGATTAGAAACATTTCTGATGTCAACACACCATCTCAGTTTTGGGAGATTCCATGCATAAATTTTTTATTATGGAAGTTGATTTGACCAAGAGGGCTAATGTGTGTGTGTGTGTGTGTGTGTGTGTGTGTGTGTGTGAGAGAGAGAGAGAGAGAGAGAGAGAGAGAGAGAGAGATGAAAATTCCATAAAACTTTCAGAAATATCAGTTAGAATGACTTAAGTTTCAATACTAATTTTAACAGTAGTGAAGAATGCAGTTAACCTGCCCAAATTAAATCTTGAAAACATAATTAACTCTCTAGGAATTATTTAAATTCTGCAAGAGGTGATGAAGAAACTCATTTGGAAGTTTTACAGCAGCTAACAAAATAGAAGAAAACCACATTTCTTTGTGGTTCCTATGCAAAACAGGACCAGGTGGGAATATTATTCAGACCCTGGGACCAGGAAGGAGAGATCCAATGGGACTCCACTTAATCAAAACTGGAAAGGCAGGCATACAAGCAGAGACAGAGCCCCTGATTAGGTGATGCTGACCATGTACTGCAAAAATCATAGCCACAAGCAACTGTCAATATATTTAGAGAGAACTATAGATTAATAGAATTTTTAAAAATCTGTAACCAGGACTGAGTTTTCTGACTAAGAGAATTATGTACCAGAGTGTTTGAGTGAAAAGACCCAAGTGGCACAGCAAGTAAATTTAAAAACAAAGGAGAATCTGAAGTTACTTGTCAGTTTCCCTTTGCCTCAATTTATAGTTTACTTTTGGTAGATAATTTTTGTGTGTGTGTTCATTCTTCTGGAAATTAGATGTTCATGGTATATAACAACTTTTCAGTATTTGCAGCTCTTTTTACACAGAATGAATGTTGTTTTTTGTTACATTTGCATATCCTAGATGGGTCTTACTCATATGCTGTCCAAAACTAAAATCCTATAAACCTGTCACCATCGAGGACAACAAAAGTAACACAAACTCGGCATTTATCACATTATCTTGGATAAGTAATTAAAGAACACTGAAAATTACTATACCACAATGGTAAATTAGATATGACATTAATGTTATCACATATATATAATCATTATGAGTTTTGATTTTTATGTTCATTTAGATAATGCATTACTGAAATGTAAATATATCTAAAATATTGTTTGGTCCCCAATGAAGCTAACTTGCAGACTGAAAGTTCCTCATGCTGATGGGCTAGTGCCATTTCTGACTATCAGAATTTCTGATCTTTATCATTGTCAATTGGGGAATAATGGATTCTCAGTCTACATGGTTATCTATAGCTATGCCTAGTCTTAATTTTTTTGTGCCAACATGGGTTCAGGATAAGTTGATTAGTTTCTTGTGGCTGCTAAAACAAAATTCACAAACTGAATGGCTTAAAATAAACAAAATTTATTCTCTTGTAATTCTGGAGTCCAGAATTGTAGAATCAACATGTTTTACTATCTATGGTGGCTGTAGGGGATAATCTTCTCCTTAAATCTATACAAATTTCTGGAGACTATTATGGCTGTGGCCACAGTACTCCAATCTGCCTTTCTTCATATCACTTTTTCCTCTCTGTGTTCAAATATCCCTCTTCCTTGCTCTTATAAGGACCCTTTGATTACATTTAGATGTCACCAGATAATCCACGATAATCTCATCTCAAGGTCTCAATTTTATCACATCTGCAAAATCTCTGCCACATAAAGTAACATTATAGGAATTCGAACCTACTTGGAGGACCATTTTTTTAGTCTACTATATAAATCCTCATGCCTTCTGAAACTAGGTGACTAAGGAAGGTCCAAACTCTGTTTTAAAAATTTAATAGCTTTTGCTACCTTGAAATTATGTGACTAATGACATTTGGGAGTCAATTTAAAAATAAATTTTATATATATATATATATATATATATATATATATATATATATATATATATCTTGTAGATGGACACGATGCATTTATTTTATTTATTCATTTTTATGTGGTGCTGAGGATCAAAACCAGTGCCTCATATGTGCCAGGCAAGTGCTCTACCATTGAGCCACAATTCCAGTTCAGGAGTCACTTTTTTTATGGGTTGTAGTATACCCATAGAAGAGAATGCTTCTCCTTGGAGAATGAGTGTAGACAGAAAAGAAGCACATCCTTAAGCCTTGAATATATTTAGCTGAGAAGCCCAGGAGACTGGGAAGATTTTGAGAAGGGTTCAAAGAGGGCAAAAACAGTAAAAGAGGAGGAGCACAAAGAAAAAGAGAGGTCAGCTCTGCCAAATATGAAGGTGCATCAGGTCAAAGGAGGACTCTAAAAAATGGCAAAGATGATCTCACTGATGAGCATGATCTTGGGAGTCAAGGACAAGTGCTTGATTAGGCTGTGCTGGGGAAGATGTGGAAAACATGAATGTGGAGGTGGAGCATCCCAACAGGAGTCTGAGGAGGGGCAAGTGGGATGCTCAGTGAGAAGCAGTCTCATAAGCATGAGAACAGAAGAATGTGGCACATGTAGTAGGACTTGCAGGGGGCAGGAGATGTTAGCGAACATGTATAAGAAGTGAGGCTGGTTATCAACATGGGATCCAGCTATCCCTACACCAGATACATAGCAAAGGAAATAAAATCAGTATGTCAAAGAGCTGTCTGTACTCCACACTCATTGCAGCATTATTTATGATAATTAAAATGAGATGAGTGAATAAACAAAATATCACACACACACACACACACCACACATTGCAATACTAGTCCACCATGAAAACATAAATCCTATCATTGGTGACAACTAGAATGGAGTCTTTCTGAGAGCTATTTGAGAGCAGATCCTGAGTATGTTAGGAGCAATGGCCTGGACCAAGCCTGGGATTCACTCAGGCCATATTAAGTGGAGCTAAGGAAGTTGAGGTTCTACAAAAGAAAATACTTCGGATAAATGACGATAGAGTTTTAAGTAGGAATAGAAATAATGGTGAGGAAAGATTGACTTCGTAGCTATAGGAGCTATGTAGTCACACTGAGCCCTATGTTCAGAAGGACTTTGCCATCTGGAAATCCTTACTCATTTTACCTTTGAATCTGTTCTCTGTAGGGAAGTCAAATAAGAAAATACAGCATGCAGTAGGGACTTGGAGCTTGGACATGGAAATGGGTGGTTGAGGCATTCCAAATGAGACCTTGCCAAGAAGTCAGGGCAATTCTTAAACATAATCTGTGATGGAAGTGTTGAAATCACCAAGAAATATGACACGAATAATATTAATGTCAGGCAATGAACTATGGATAAATCTTCATGACATTTCAGGAATCCTGGCAGTTAGAGGAAGCTATCTCAATCAAAATTCCCATTTTCCATTCAATATTCAGAGTTAAGAAACTTTTTGTGACTACTCACAAAAGAAGACATAAGTTCTGGATGTTTCTGGGACAAGAACAAAACATTAAAACAGAATTGTTTCTTCTTCTCTTTTTTAGACACTATTAAGAAAATGAAAAATATGAACCATAGACTGTAGACAGTATTTGCAAAAACATAAATTTACAATAGTCTTATATCCAAACAGCATCAAGAACACTTGCTATTCAATAGAAGGATAAGCACTTGAATGAAAGCACAACAAAAGAATAAGAGTTTATCAAAATGTGGCTTCATTCGGAAATAAGGACTTTACAGAGGTAATCAAGTCAAAATGAGGTCTTCAGGAAACTCATTCAATATGACTGATGTTCCTATAAAAAGCAGGAATTTGGGGACAGACACACACATACATAGAAGTAAGACAATGTAAAGAGACACCAGGAGAAAATGATATCTGCAAGCCCAAACAAGAAGCCTGTAACAGATCCTTAGAAAGTTCCTTAGAAGGAACCAACCCTGCCAAAATCTTGATCTGGGACTCCAGATTCCAGAACTGTGAAACCATCCATATCTATTATTTAGGTCACTTTGTGCTTTCTTGTTATAGCAAACCTAGCAAACTAATACAGATGACTTCTGAAAAAGGCAAAATCCACAGAAACAAATCAGATGAATGTTTGTTCACAGGGGAGAAGAAGGAGGAGTTTTTTTGTCATGGGGCATTAATGAAGTTTGTAGATACTGGAAATTGGTTAATTGATGGTGGTAGATATTTATCAAAACTCATCAAATTCTCTGTCTCAAAAGGATGTATTTTACTCCATGTTAATGACACTTCAACATGCAACTTTTCCCTGGTCACTCTGCTGCTAGGCTTTCATTGAATTCATCATGATCATTGCTAGGGATTTATGATAGATGAATAGAGGAGGAAAATTGCTCCACATTTGAATATGGGAGGCAGTGAGAAGAGAGAAAAGGACAATGTAGAAGGGAAAGGGAGGAAAGAAGGCAGAAAAAAATGGTGAAACTGAGAATGGAGAATGGGCTCTCTGCAAAGACAGAGTTAAGGAGAGTCCTGTTGAGGGTCACTTTGGGTAGAGAGGTAGATAAAGACAATTTTAGGAAGTGTAATTCTGTGTAGTTGTGTGAGTCCTTATTGAAACATTGTGGGAACACAATGCCTTCAAAATACCTTTAGTAAAAGCCTAAATTATCTATCAAGTTTTCTGAAGTCAGACATAATGTTCATTTTTATCACTTATCACTCACTGAAATGAGCCTTAGAGAGTGGAGTTCCTGTTTTGCTCAGGGTTCATATTGCTTTCTTTATTTACATACTTAACTTTCCCCAGAGAGCAGAGATTGAGCTGCAGATTTTAATATTGGCCCTCCCTGTTCCCCGCTTTATGCAGAGTGAGATTTCAAGAGGAAGCTGGTGACTGACAATTGAATTTCAACTGAAGTGTATCTATGTCACATTTTGCATATTGATGGCCTGGACTGAAAGAAGAAAGCCTAAGGATTGTACTAATCTCAATTTTAAAAGTATGTAATTTTATTGGAATAAACTTGATGTGTAGATACTTGCAATAACTTTCCTAGTGTTGATATTTTTTACAAGTGTGTATGTTTTATGAAAAGAACACCTAGATCCTCCTTCTAGACAATAACATTAAAATTTCATTCTCTGAGTTTTCCTTCACTTCTGAAGAGTAGAAATCGTGTCTTTGATTCTGTTTGATGATTAAGACAATTTGCTGAGTGTCTAGAGTGAGTCTGACATCACAGTCGATATTTTAAAAGGCTTGATGTTTGGATGGTATTGAGGTCTCAATTTGTTTTCTATTTATGGATATCGTCAGAGGTTAGGGACATTATTATTTGTTCAAATACCATATAGTGGAAAGAAGCACACATTTCATGTGCTATAGGAAGAATCCGTGGGGGAACTAATAAAAATAAGTAAATGGTCATAGATACAGGGGCTCTTCCCAGAGAATATAATGCTCAAACGTTTTAATTCAGAAACTCTTGGGCTATTTTTTAATGTGCAAGAACATTATGGAATGTAAAAAAAGAATCCTTACAATTACTGCTTCTCTGGGAGCTGTATCTGAGTGGAGACAAGCACAGATGTCTTTATTAGGCTGTAGTCTAAGTAGCTTCCCTGGAGGGGACCCTGGCGGGTAAGCATTAGCAGGCTGATGCCTAATCTGTGAGAATCTCTGTGCTCATTACGGTGCTCATTAGCGGTGGGTGACCTCACAAGGAGGCACACGGTACTGCTATTTCTCTGATTCTTAGGCCTTGTGTTTACTCTAGGGGTAAGCATGTGGGATTCCACATGCATACTCTCAAAAGGAATCATTGTTCATGTACAAATCATGAGCACATTTCACTATACTTTTCAATATGCAGTTTCTATATCATGAAATCCTTTGTAAGATATTCACATATATGACATTTGTATTTGCAGTCCAGAGTGTCTGCTTATTTGGGCTTTCAGTTAACCATATCACCCGAGAAAATGGCTGCATGAATACCAAAGAATTTTTCAAGTTGTGAATTTCATTTATTTGTTTATTGTGAAAAAAAATGAAGTAGTGAATGCTTCATTTCAATTTTTCTTGTGTTCTTTTACTGTTTCAGAAAAAACTTCTGTGATTTAGGTCATGTGAACGGAAACCCAACAGCTTTGCTCTAAATTGTAAGGAAACTTTTCAGCTTATGCTAAAGAAAGTGATAGAAATCATCTTCTTTGCCATAAGCAGTTTATATTTCTGTGACAACAGCCATTCTGGTGGAGATTCTCTGTCTCTCTCTGTCTCTCTGTCTCTCTTGTCCCTCTCTCTCTTTTAAAGTAAGAATTATGTTCATATCTATTTAAGTATTTTTAAATATTTGCACTTTTTGCAATTGTTCTTGAATCTTCCCCTAAGTATCATCTTAGTACTTTCTTAACCAAAAATAAATGCTACACAGTTAAACATTTACTGTTTTTTAAATTTCATCCCAAATGAAATAATATCACTTTCCATTAAAACACATCCTTCGTTTAAGCACTTGAAGCCAGATGAGAATCATGAGCCAGAGTTCTATATTATCTCTATCAGCTCTGTTGTGATGGTAACAAGCACCCTGGACCACGGAGAACACGACTCCATTGTACTTCTTCCCAATCTATGATAGTATGGCCATTTCCCTTATATTCATTTGGGAAATTAGCAAGAGAAAACTCATTTTAAAACCTT
Organism: Marmota flaviventris; assembly: GCF_047511675.1. NCBI lineage: Eukaryota > Metazoa > Chordata > Mammalia > Rodentia > Sciuridae > Marmota > Marmota flaviventris. The sequence continues at coordinate 146,951,794 of NC_092499.1, forward strand.
TCTTTAAAAAGAGAAGTCATTACAAACTCAGTGACTTTGCATATTTTCTCTGATTTTATATCCACCTACATAGGAAAGTACTTTTTGTGACTCACTTGGGGGAAAAAATAGCCTTGACCCTAGCTTTAAGTCACTTGTTTAATAGAAACTGGCTCAGGAACACTGTAAATGTGGTTAAGCCACAAGTTAATTAAGTTTGACACTGTTGCTGGGAGTTGGCGAGGGTGAAAAGAGAATTATAAAGTTAGTCTTTGACACTAAGGAGATTTCTTTTTGTTAAAAAAATATGAAAGTTATAACCTTACATTAGGGAATTAATTTACATAGAATCAAGAGAAGTTTGTTTAAAATCTTAATAGTTCTTCACACCTCTCTGATCTTTTACACATTTACTCTTTGCAACTCCTTCCCTGACATTTTACATCAAAAATAAATATTTAAAAAGTGTATGTCTGTGTGGTCTCTCTCTCTCTCTCTCTCTCTCTCTCTCTCACACACACACACACACACACACACACACTAGTGTACCCAAAGATGTGAGTCTAAATCTTAGCTTCTATAAGCTACAAAATATATTCAAAATTGCAAAGTAGAACACATCACAGAGTGAGTTAAATAAAAGGATGTTAATTTAAAACAATAAGCCAGACAAAGTTATAAAATACATCAGTAGATGTTTTGAAATTTTCAGATAAAGATTAGTGAATTTCTTTCAAACACAGGAGATTGAAATAGCATGTTTGAGATATGAGTTTCTGGTAGTAAAGATAAATGATCTTCTTAAAAACACTCTTCCCATTATTAAAATTTAAAGTCTGCCTCAGTCAAGTTACATGTAGAAATGAAACTCTTTCTTCGTCCAAGTGGTTGACTGGGAAATACATCCTTTCTGTCAGGGAAGAGCAGAGAATTTCTGGTTGCAGGATCTTCTCCCACACCCAGGGTACTCAGGAGTTTACAGAGGGAAGGAACACATGCGCTCTTCAATCTTAGGGAAGAATGTTCAGGGGCCGTTGTTGTCACCACTTGACGGGGTTCATTCACGGTAGAAATCACTTTCACGCAATCATGGCAGCTTTCCTGGGTTCATTGATGGACACAGGCCTCAACAAGATGCAGCACCTTGAAACCAGGACTTAAGCATTAATAAAGAGATTTGGTGAAAAAGTTTACAATTTGTCTATGAAATGTTTCTGAAATGTTGATGAGTCTAATAATCATCATCATGCCTCCCACAACTAGTGGAGACCTACAATACTCCATCTGCAATTTCAAAATTGAAAAAGTTCCAAAACCAAGTTCTGTTTCTCCAAAATTTATTTTTTGACAAACCTTGACCTGGCATCACCATAAAGCTAATAATTATCTCTCTTTATCCTACTTTGAGTGACTATGGATACATTTATGTAAGAAATGTTGGTTACATAATGAAGGGGAAAAAATTGGCTGATCTCCTGGGGCTACCAAGCACTTTTAAAATCTGAATATTCTGCATTCCTGAATACATCGAGTTCTCAGATGTTCAGGCAAAGAGTTGTGGATGTGCATTTCAACAATCCCTTCATTCATTGATTTGACCTGTCAATATTTTGACCTCCTTTTCTGTCCCAAGCCATTTCTGATCTTCAGTGCTATATACAGTGTTGGCTACTTGACCCCATGTTGATTCTTACAAGTAGGATTTTCAATTTCTTCATCACTGTTGTGAGTTGTCACCACATGTCTTTGTGCAGAGGTGAATGGTCACTTATAACCTGCATTGGTCTCTGAGATGTTAGCTAGTGAGGAAATGCAGCCCTCACTTTGGATCCTGCAGAGATAACAGCCTCATTGTGTAAAGAATATTTTGCTTTTTCCCTGTTTAGCATTTGTGAAGAGAACAATTAAAACGACAGGTAGAAAGTTTTGTGGTTTTTTTTTTTTTTGTAGTAAGAACCACCCTCAAAAATCTCTTCAATGTCTAAAACAACTTATTACACAATTCTTTCCTGAATTATCAGATGAAAGGTGTTCCCAGGTTCAATAATTTTGGGTTTTATGTTTTACCTTCTTGACATCCATTTTTAAGTGAGGCACATTTTAATTTGTATTTATACCCCTGCAAATCTTGTAAGGTGGATTAGTTATTGAATCATGCAGTTTTGGTAAATAAAATTGAAAATGTTGAGAAACCAATCTAAGCTTCTACTGTTCCCTGTGTGGTTGGTCTGTGGCCAAGTGGTATCACCATCACTGGGGCTTTGGCTAGAAATGCCGAATTCCAGACCTCACCCACAGCTACTGAATCAGTATCTGTATTTTAATGATATCCCTGGGTGATTAATATATGCAGTTTGAGAAGCTATTAAGTTGGAAATCCAGTGAGCTGTCTTATCTATCATTGATTATATTGAAAAATCATATCAAATTTGAGAAGTCAGTTCTCGAATTAGGAAACTACTGGTCACTTCGAACTTTAAACAAATCATGAAAGTGGATACATCTTACAAATACACTAGGGGAAAGTCATTCTGAAAACATTATTTTTAAAACTCCTAATCATTTTGGTGAACTGTATTATGGCCTCAAAATAGTAACTAATGTTGTGATATTGATGAATAGCTGGGGATGAATAGAATGGTTCATGATAATGAAGCAAATAAGGTGTGATTACATGTAGACTCTCAGAGTGCAGCTTGGTGGCTCACTGGGTTGTTGCCTGACTAATAAGGCCAAAGGTCAAGCTGCCTTCCAGTTGCTATGTGCATGAAGAAAGAACAGAAAAGGGAGGTTGATTTTTGAAAAGTCCTCCTTTTCTAGACATTGGGGTTATGGGCAATCTATTGTGATCCTAAAAACTTGAGTTTTCCATCAGCAGGGCAATTTTTTTCCAATTCATAAGACATAGGAGTGGCACTGGTAATAAACTGTTGTCCTCAGCTGCCTGGGTTCCAGATTGCTCTCTTCTTTATGTGTAGTTGAAACTAATTCTGGCTCTTAGGGATTCTTTTTCACTTGCATCTCTTCACATCCCTGACTCTTGGTCACTGGCAGTCTGAAAGCCATGAACCCAGAACTTTGGTCTAATGGTGAGCGCTGACTCTTCATCTATTTACACTCACTTTTCAATTGTATGGCTGTTACAAGGTGGTGCCTTAACTCCACTACTCTCCACCATTACACAGGAGAAAAGTGGAGATCAAAAGGTTTACATATGTGCCTAAAGTCACACTAGAAGTAGGCAGCAGAGCTGGAATTTAAGTTGGGATCTATTTGACAGAAATTTGTTTGAAACTATCATTTTTGGTTACTATCACTGGCCAAAACTAATCTCCAATCATGAAAATCTTTGTACTATAACATAATCTAACAATTTTATAGTAAGAAGTTGTTTTGATGAAGGATTCTGTGATGCATATTTGATGTATAAAGAAAACACTTTCATTTCAAAGACATAACAGCCTTGGGGTAGAAAACTACTATCAGAAGATTAAATTTAGCCAAAGCATGGTCTGTTCATTGTTGAATTACATTATTACTATTATTATTACTTTTATTATTGTTATTCATTTCAATGGAAGATCTTCCCAGCTGATATGGATGTTACTTGTCTTTAATGTTTTATGCTTTCCCTGTTTTATCATTCATAAATATACATCACCTAACTAATCTGGTTCAAACATTTAAATTTGGCATCCTTGAATTCTATTTTATTAAACAAAAGGTTATATTGTTTATCAGATAAATGCATTTGGAACCTCACTTACAGTATTTCCCAAAATCAAAATGATTCTTTGAAGAACATAGGTTGTTATATTTTTCATTTATTGTTCTTTCACATTTCTCCAAACTCTAGTTTAATTGCATAACCTATATATAGCCAAGAAGAACTTGATTAATTGACATGTTTAGTCTTCACACATTATTATATGACTTTCAATGGTAATTAACAATGCCAAGCTGCAAGGAAAACTAACCTACATAATGCATCCCAATTTTTGGTTATGTGTTTCCCTTTCAATATGAGGTAGTATCTTCTAGCTTAACTCAATTGTGTGGTGGATTTGTTCTACATCAGTCAGGATATATAGGCTATGCTGTAGTAACAAACAGTCCTAAAATTTCCATGACTTGAAACAGCTAAGGTCAATTTCTTGTCCAAGCTGTTTGTGGAATGACACATGTGGCTCTAAAGAGATTCAGGTCAACTATGCATCATCACTTTAAATATGGTCAGTTGTCACACCAAAGGGAAAAATGTTCCTGAGAATCTTGTCTTAGCAGAATGTGTTTGATTCAGAAGTAACACACGTGACTGTGCTAAGTGCTCACTGGTGGAAACTTTTTACATGACCCCATCTACTCAGAAGGAAGTCGAGAGTTCACTCACCTGGGACGCAGAAACCTCTGTCTCTATTTTTAAAATGCTCCCTCTTTTGCCATTTTATATTCCTTTTTCTCTAAAGTCACCTCCTTATTGAGCTATTTGACATGTTTGTAATAATTTCTACACCATTGTGAACAAAATTCTGAGATGAAACCGATTTAACCAGAGTTGGTTAGCCTGCATTTCCTATTAGATAAATGTTATTAAGGATCAGCCATGCCATAATAAAATCTGCCATTATGATGCATTTTCTTTCTTCATTATTCAGACACAGTGGTCTTTATTTAATTATCTATATTTATATAAAGTCAGTGTGTAGTGATCCTTTTGGGAGGGTGATTATTTTGCTGGTATCTGATACCATTCTTTATAAGCAGAAATTAAACAGATGTATCCATTTAACAAAAAACAAAAACATTATTTTCAAATGAAAGAATCGCATTTCATTTGTATAATTGTGTTGACAATATTTATTTTGTAACACATTTTTCTTCTGAATTCAGTGTACTCCTTTTGCCTTTGGGACTTGGGTGTACGTTTTCCGTGAAATTTTTTTTTCTATTTTTAATTTTTTTCTGAACAGAGAACCTTTCAATAATTGATAGAAATGGATTACATGCAATAAGAAGTCACATTGAACAGGAGAAAGAGACTTTTCTTTATATTTTCTTTAAAAACTCCCAATTTACTGTCTGTCTTTCTTTCCCTCAAAACCCATCATTTTTGTAGTTTATTAAAAAAAAATGTTTGAGCCAAAAAGATAGAATTCATCAGGTCTTCTTCCCTATTAGTGACTCTGCGACAATTTACCAAGGTTACTCAGTTATTTTAAAAGCCTCTTAGAGGTTTCTGCAAGAGGCTGTATTCTCATCCTGCGCCATTCAAAGACAGCCTGCTTTTAGCCAGATTTAGGACAGATAACATGCACAGTAGAATGTTTTAAACTCTTGATGTCAACAAGGTAAGTCCTGCAAAATTATATGGACACAAATAATGCCATTTTATCCAAGCAATTGATGGAAACTGGTGGTGCAGAAATTTAGAAAACCCCTCTGGTAATACTCATGTAGCTGGAGAAGGTGATGGCAACTGGTCACTCGCTCTGCCAGGGCCACTCCTTTCTGAGCTTGTCAAGCGGCAGGCAGCTCGCTGGGGTCTGTGAAGTCATTCTCTAAAGCTCACCATAGGAACCGAGGGAGAGTGCTTTGCTGTAAGGACATACACAGCTGTGATGTCACAGGCACAAAGATAATAATAAAATGTGGCCAGTGTGATGTCAACTACACCTTGGCCCTTTTGTCTTTTCTCTCTCCTCGTATAATTTTGTATCCTTGTGCGAATCGCCTCATTAGGGAAAGAGACTGAAAATTGGGGTCAGGGTATTTAAACCTGACCTGTGCAGAGGCCAGACAAGGCCCGGGCCCACCGAGGTTTCACTTCAGAGCCCCAGACCACCCCTGAGGTGACACCAATTCAAGCCTCATTTTATAAAGGCCTTATTAATTATTGTCCTTATAAGAAGGAGAAGAAGCCTTATAAAGAAATGTGTCATTCTTAGAGTAGGAGTGGGCAGACAAAAAAAGGAAGAGAGAGGGAGAGGGAGAGGGAGAGAGAAAGAAACAGAAGATCAAAAGGGAGCTTTTTTTCCCTTTTGCTTTTCATGCCTCCAAACCTCAAAGGAGGTCGGGGAACAATCAGGCTCAGGGGTCTCCTGTGCTTTCTGGCAATTAGACTCAGCTGATGGGCTGAAAGGGATTGAATGGCAGGGTTCAAGGCCCTTCTCCGGAGCTGCAGACAACAGGCTTTTCCAGAGCAGCCGAGCAGCAGACACCATCAAAATCATTTCAAATGGAGACTTACAGCGAGGATTCATTAATTCACTGGCCTAAACAATTACGGGAACATATAATGTCTCTATAAACACTTTGATAAAGACTGTCATCTTAGACCTTCATTTTCCCTATTTTATTAGAGATTTTTAATGCCAGGTTGGAAAGGCATCTTTTATTTCTCCAATTACTAAATTATAAACCTTTTTCTCTGAAAATCATCTACCCCCCAAATATCTGAATATTTCATTTTCAACATTAGGATGCAAAATCTGAGAGAATTAAAAAATATATATATATTCACATCTTCCACCCTCAGATCTCTGAAGTTCAATATTTTATCTGTCTTAAGCATAGTGAATTTGCTCTCTGGTTTGTTAATTCTTTTGCATCCCTTATAATTCTTCTTATTTCTTTAATTTGTTTTAGATAAATTAGAAAAATAAAATGATCTCAACTAAGTCATTTCTAGTTAATTCAGAAGGGAGGAAAAATGCAAGAATCTTCTACTGTGAGCGAAAGCAGGGTGGACGATTTTTTAAAATTTTATTTTAGACATCAACTGTATTTGTTTAAAAAAAAAAAAAGAAAAAGAAAGAAAGAAAGATGAGCCATGAGCTATTTAGTCTTAGGGACCATGGGACATTTAGAAACAGAAATATTTACAATGCTCGGGCTCTAGTTCATGCAACAGGAAGGAGTGATGCTGAATTTCAAGTATTCTACTTTCTGAGTGTAGAAGGATTGAAATGACAGTGACACCTTTGGTCACTACCCAAATAAGTGATAATTTGCAAGTGAGGACCATTAGTCAGACTTTCAAAACATAGGACCTGTTTTTAAAACTGTGCACACAGGTTCCGTGAGCCAAGATGAGGTCAGTAGCTCCAGTTTAATATTCTTCATGGGATTTTCACCTATAATACCTGCAAGGCTTCGATTTTTCAGGTGGAGCTGATCGTGTGCACAGCACCCCCGAGGAAACAAATAGCTACTTGTCTCTGCTCGCCAGCACGGAGAAAATGTTTATATGTGTGTGATCACATTGGGCTGCTCAGCAGGGCAAGGGTTAACCACTTACATACTGTCGACCCCTTTCAAGCAGGGACTGCTGAGAACTGCTGCTTCTAGGCAACCACATCAAACACTTGAGGGCTTTGGTGATCATTGATGACAAAGTAATAATAAAAAGAAATATGGCCGCTCTCAGAGCATCTTTCATCTGTTTACAGTGGGGCACTTGTTGCACAAAAGGCTGGTACTTCGTTTGACATATTTGGAAACTGAGGTAGCTGACCCTTTTGCCTTTCTCAGAGGTGCTCAGGCTGATTGGAAACCAAGCCCAAAGTACTTGACTTGTCCACCGTACTTGGGAGCAAGGGGCTATGTTGAGTCACAGGAGAGAAAATGGGGGCATACTTTAGCTTCCTCCTCAATTAATGGAGAGCTCTCGGGGGACAAGAGGGAAAGACAATCAGCTATGGTCGTCCAAATAGACACAGATTTAGGCTTCAAAGAGAACATCTTCCTCAGGCATACATATCCACAAGGCTGGACAAATGCTCATTTGTGAGCAGACAGAATAGTATCAGGGGACTCCCTAGTATGACAGTTTTGTCATGTACACTTTGACTGTTCTCTTTGACTTTTCTGGAGTAAGACAGGAGGTGACATAATTGCAAGAATTACCCCAGAACTACAAATCCAGGAGTTTGGGATATATTCACCTAAGCTCATTTTCACAAGCACAGCATGACCAGATACCAAACAAATATTGCTATGCATGGTTTTGATGAATGAAAATTTATTTTTATAAAAAACTGTGCACAATTTACTTCTCTTCTCTGGGTGGGTAACATAGGTTGAAAAGAGAGCCAAGTGTATTGTAGTGATTGTGGTAGATTCATGCAATGTCCTCACCTCATGCTATATCTTCCTTCACCTCAGTGCAAGTGTCTATTACCCCAGCTCCCCCTATCCTCTGGCAGAAGCAGGGTCACTATGTGCTGGTTAGCTTTCTAATTTAATCCATTCCCTTCCTTACAAATGAAAAAATAAGTTTCAGGGAAACAAAGTCCTTTACTTAAGATTACAGAGCCAGACTGGGCCTTGATTTGATTGTTTTCCTCCAAAGTGTAGAATTATTTCCACTTCATTCATTTACTTATCTCGCAATTTTTTTCACTCATTCATTTATCCATTCATTCATTCAGGAAACATGTTTTATAATTCAAATGCCCATTGCTGTATGAATCAATAAGTAAAATGTAGCATATAGGTTGTTTTTCTGCCTTTGAAAAGGAAGAAAATTCTGAGATAGGCTGCACATGGATAAACCTTAAAGAAACCATCCTGAGTGAAGTAGCCACAGAGTGCCAAATACTGTATGATTCTGCTTATATCAGGTTCCTAGAGTAGCAAACTTCAAAGTCACAGAAAGGAGAATAGTGGTTATCAGGGGTTGTTGGGGGGGATTGGAAAGTTATTGTTAAATAGGTTCAATTTCACTTTGGGAAGATAAAAATTTCCTGGCGATCAATGGTTTCAAAACAGTGTGAACACACTTAATGCCACTGATCTGTATTCTTAAAAACAGTTAAAATGGTAAGTTTTTTGTTCTGCATATTTTGCCAAAATAAAAAAAAAAAAAACAGTGCTTGAAAAACCATTCAATTCTCTGCTTTGTGCTAGTTCCAGAGACTATGAAGCTGAATACAAAGCTCACTTTTATAAGTAAGAAAAACAAAACAGAAAACTTCATAAAATGTGAGGTGTTTTTCTCTCTGGCTCAGATTCAGCTCAGATCAGTCCTGCAAACAGAGGCTGCATCTGGGTTGAGCAGCATGACAGTCAGTGTCTACATTAGATACATGAACAACCATTCTTTCTGCTTATCTGGGGACAGCATTAGACCCAGACTTAATGATATTTGCATGCATGGACAGGACTTGCGGAGACTGTATTCCTGAATAAAGTAGAGAGATTTCAATATGTCTAAGTTAATTCTTATTCTTACTCTGAATATTCACTGTCCTTGTGCTCTTTCTGTTGCTGCACTTTATTAGAACTGGAGAAGTTATTGTCATGTGCATTTTAAAAGAAATAAGTCACATTGCTGTTAGGACGGATAACATCTTCTCTCAGAGGAGCATGGTGATTGCATCTTATTTCTTAAAAACAATACAGAAATTTATTTTACATTTATCTCTGCTAATTTCTTCCAAGCTCTGATTTGACCTACATATAATTCTTCCTTTTGTTTAGTGCCAATTAAAATTTGAGCTTGCCTTCAGGCAGACCCTTCCTTTCCCCTTTTCCAAGTATGCCCTTTCTTCAGCACAGGGCAAGTGGATGCCTGGCTGCCGTCTTGCTGTGGGACACACAAGTTCCTCTCTGGAATCTGAAATATTAATGTCCAGTGTCAGGTAGCATGCCACCAAAAGAAGTGCTGGCCCCGGGATTTGAATTAGCTTTCTCACTGGGTCTCCTCAGAGATTTTGTGGTTGTTGATGTTTTTGCTCAAATGGGCATATTTTGAAATCTGCCAGGTAGATTAAAGAATTTCATTTTTTAAAATTGCCAAGCTGAGAATTTAAGCTTTATCATCTTTGAGGTGAGGTGTAAAAATCTTTATTCACTTCCAGACATTTGATCATCTGCTTTTTCTTACATTCTTTTTTTTTCTAATGTAAACTGATGTAAATTCCAATTTCAAAGGGGACAAAAGGAGATGTGTGCTGGTTTGATTGAAAGGGAAGTGAGAGTGGGATGGTGTGTTTTCTAGAGGTCATCTACTGCAGTCTCAGAGAACTCAGAGTCATTTCTAAGGAACACTCTCAGTGAACCTAGTGAGAAATATGGATGGAGGGAATTTATTGCCAGTCAATCCACTCTTCCTTGGGTGCTTTCAGACCATTTTCTCTCTGAGATGCAGAACATGACACTGCTTGTATGTAAACCACACATTTCTTGCCATAGCACAAGTGAGGCTCATTTTATTTTGCATTCACCTTAACAATCATGCCTTCCTCCAAAATTTTTTCTTACTTTTCTCTTCAGAGAAAAATGACTCAATTGTTTTGATCCACCCACATCCTTGGATCGCCTCCAATGTCTTTCCTGACCCTAACCCTTCCACCCTGGTGAACAGTCCTCATTCTTTTGCCAACTAGTCACTTCAATTTCCAGACTCTGGAAAAAAACTCATTATATGCTGCTTAAAAAGCAGATGAACACCCTGCCTTGGGCTTGGATTATCACCCACAATGCAGTGTGTGTTTGGGATATGTTTCCCTCTCCATGAAACACCACTTAGATACCATTTAGAATACTTGCATTAATTCAATGTACATTCATTGAGTTTCTCACCAGAGAACTTCAGAGATAAATCTGTCATGCCCCTGCCTGCAAAATGCTTGCAGACAAGTAAGGGGTGAGATGCAGCCCTTCCTGTTCAGAAAAGAGAACTAGACACAGATAAATGTGTAAACTGAGGACCTGCTGGGTGCCAGGCATTTTCCATTCATTTTTTTTTATTTGAGTTATCATTGCAAGTGTTAAAATTTATATTTTACCCTTATTTTATTTATGATGCAACTGAGTCTCAGAGAGGTTAATTGAATCAGATATGATTTCAAAGCCCATGTTCTTCCCATTCCAGTACATTGCCTATGAGTCAGTTAATGAACAGGACCTTGAGGCTCATGTGTACCATGTGACACCCTAGATTACTACAAAGCAAAGATCTCCTCCCCCTGATGCTACTGATTTGCTGTTACATTTCATATTTCCCGAGATCAGCGGAAATAGTGCCTAACAGCTCCAAAAGATATCCACCTGGTAACTGCCAAGGGCCAGCCTATGACTTCAGCCAATATTAAATGAAATCCATGACACACTTTTTCATTCTCTCAAAATATAACTGCTTGGTAGTGGTCAGGGCAGAAATCACACTAGCTCAGCCCACATTGTAGGGGAAGAAACTACTCTTTGCTTTCCAATTAACTGACTTCCTACACTGGACAAGTCCTTTAAGCATCTCCAGGGCTCAGGATCATAATGTGCAAAATGAATGTGAAAAAGACTTAACATAGTCTTAGCATCTAACAATCGATTTATGAACCAAAGGCACAAAGGTAATATGTGAAGACTAATCAAATAGTTTCCTGCAGATATTACAAGCTCTTCAGAAAGAATTGAGAGAATTTCTGTCACATGAGAAGTGGGCTAGGCCTTTTGAGGGAGGAAGTGTTTTAGTGAGTGGCATTTAGAAATCCCAGAGAGTGGTGGTAGGCACTGGCATGGAGAGAGTTAATCAAATGTGCCCCAGAGCCATCCAGAATTTTCAGCTAAGAGGGTGTTCACTGTGCTGTGAACCCCAATTAAAAATAAAGCCCCTAGCTGGGTGAGCCCGCCCCATCCTTAGGATAAACAAGATTTGATTCACTGCGATTGCACTGTACTAACTGTGTTGTAGAGTAATACAGTATATGTACCTCCTCTGGGGAGGCACAAAGGAGGCGGCTTAATTATCATCTAGCCAGAAGGATGGGGCATAGTTAACACCTTTCTGGGTGGGCTGAAATTAATGACCCTTTCCCCCCAACTATTGCCTACCTCCAAGCCCCTTTATAAATGACTATACAACACAGTAGTTGGTATTCAGATCACAAGAGAGGGCATTTAGCCAAAGCATTTGTCTACAGGGTTTGATCTCTTTTTAATTTTATTCAGATTTACAACTGTGTTATTAAGTGAGATAACTGGATCCTGTCTGAAGTAGACCAGAGCCTTCCCCACTCAAATCTGAACATCTGAAGTTAACATTAATTTTCAAGATTGGACTTAATGCTTTCTCCCTAAGTGTTTTTACAGGCTGCTTTCCTGTAGCTACATTGAACCCTCCATTCTGCAGGGCTGTGCATGCAGCCTGCCTGCCCACTTCAAGCAGAGAGAGTGGGCTTTGGGGACAAAAAAGACTGGACTTGTGAATGTGTTGCAGAAGGTTTAAAATTCACAGATGGCCAAATGCCTAGGGAATTCAGCTCTCTCTTTGGGCAAGGAGGAAAGAAGTGTGCCATGTCTAGTAATGATGTTGAAATTTATAGTTGCAGTTTATTCTTTAAAATAAGTATTTCTGCTGTCTGTATACATATTTAAGTATATACACACAGATATATATATATATATATATATATATATATATATATATATATATACATATACATATGTGTGTGTGTATACCTATGTAATGTTTAAAAGCACTTTCTCCTTAAATAATGTTGTTGCCATTTGAAAAGTAATGAGCAAAGATTTGGTGATGTCACAGTGTTATGTGATGCAATTAGGTCATGTGGTAATCTGCAATACACTCTTGAAATAAGGACATTATTAGTCCCATTTTACAATTGAGAAAAGTTACCTTCCAAGCCTAAGTGAGTAATTAAAAACTAATGAAGATTTTAGTATATCCTCAAAATCATTTTATTTCTGACTTTAAATTCAGTGGCAGTCAATCACATCCCTCTGCCTTTTCTGGAAGTTCTGTGCTTACAAGTTATCTTCCTGCTCATTATCTCCCTTTTATTTATCTTGAGTGATATTGTAGATTAAACTTAGGGGCATTGGGTTCAGTTTCCCCCTTGGTTAATTCTGTGTACTAGTTGTGTACAGTTTTTAACCTCTTGAAACTTCATTTTCTATCTGTATCAATGGGCATAATATAAGTCCTTATTTAATGGAAAATTTCTGAGGATAGAATAATCTGAGAAATGGGCTTAGAATATATACTCTGAACAAATTCAGAATTCAACTCCTTTGAGGTTTACATGGATTCTTTTTTTTTTTTTTTTTGAGAGAGAGAGTGAGAGAATCTTTTTTGTAGATGTATTCAACACAATGCCTTTATTTTTTTATGTGGTGCTGAGAATCTAACCTGGGTCCCGCCCATGCTAGGCAAGCACTCTACCACTGAGCCACAATCCCAGCCCCCTACATGGATTCTTTATGTAATCAATTACTTTTTTTTCTCTATGTGACAATATGTTATACCCTTTAGTCATTCAATATTGGTTTAAGAAATGCTTGGTTTAAGAATTTCCTAAACAAGGAAATTTCATCATTTTTACTCCAGGATAACCCAATACATTTACTCTTGCAGCTCCACAGGAGAAGGTATATGCAGAAGTCACCTTTCAATATTATGAAATAATAGCATATATCTTCCAGTTCTTGAAACCATATAATTCATCCAGATGAAACCTAAAAACTAGGAATGTGGCCTTTAAGATCTAAAAGTTAGCACCAAGAATCTCAAGGGTACCTCTAAGCATAGGATGCAGGGGTGAGGGTGGAGTTAAGCCCAATAGGTCTGACCTCTGAGGTTAGAAAAAAGGTACGCAGGACACATTGTGTCAAATGCTTTGCTGATGTTCCCACTGGTTTATACAGCTCACGGAACTTGTGCTAGATCTTACTTTAGAGGAGATTAAAGCCACCACATGTATTTTTGGTAGTCAATGTTAACACAATATCCTCAAAAACTAATTTATTTTTATAATAGCTATTTTATGGAATACCCCCCAAAATTCAGAAAGCACTTATTCATGTTGAAAAAATAAACTAACTTTTTTCTATTTTTTAAAAAAATTGCTTACTCCTTCATTCATTCAACAGATGTTTAATGTGCACATACTGTCATACTGTGTGCTAAGCATTGCATGAGTGCTTGGAATTCAGAAGTAAGCAAGAACATCAGACTTCTCTATTTTAACAGAGCCTTCACTCTAGTGGAGCAGATAGAGCTTCATCCAATAAACAGTGATGAGCATTTAAAGACAGCTCGAGACAAAATAAAATGAGTACTGAGACAGGAAAATGGATCTGTGGGAAGAGATAATAAAGAAATATGACCTAAATGGGAGATGAGGGGATTCTAAGAAATGTTTTCCTGAAGTACTTGTGGTTTGAGCTTAACATCTAAAGGATAGAGAAAGCTAGAAAGGATTGGAGGGAGGATTATATACAGATGGACCAGCATATAAAGACCCAGTGTATGAAGAAGAGCAGTTCATTAGAGGTCCAGAAAGACAGCCCCTGGACCTAGAAATGAGGAATAGGGAAGTGTGCAATGCTGCTAGAAAGACAGGAAATGCCAACCACGCAGTGTCATCTTCAAGATGTTTGTCCTTCTTTATGCATGGCAGAAATCTTTCAATTGTGTTAAGTAGACGGATGACAGATGAGATTCAGTCTTTGAAAAGATTACGTGGGCTTCTGTGGGAATAATGGTCTGTGCAAAACAGTACTGCAGGAAAGAACAATAGAGGTTTGGGAATGGTAATAGAGATATAAACAAATAAATGGACTGGACAAGTATGCATAGGTAAGATGTTAAGAAATGGCCAACGGATTGGATAGTTTGGGAGGCAAAGTCTGGAAAATCAGAAGAAAATTCTAGAATTGCAGAAGTGGCTGCATGGTAGAGACCTTCACTGAACATTCAGCTAATACTGAAAAGAGATAGAACTCTACACACCAGCTTCAAACAATATTAGGCTACTCAAATGCACAGGAAGAGAGGAGAAGTACCTATTTGGATTTAAGGGTAGGAAGAGGTCTTTGGATGCATGTCCACAACTGTCAATCATTAACATTTAGGTTCCCAATAATTGAGGCAATGCCCTTCCATGGAATTGTTTAGGCACATAAAATAGAGATGAGAAGCAGCACTGGATGGAGATTTAAATATTAAATACTAGGTAGGAGTTGATAAGCCTGCAGAAGAGACTGAGACAGAGCAAGAAGAGAATTAGGAGTCTATTGTTTTGTGAAAATCAAAGGAAAAGAAAGGAGTAATTAAGACTATAAAATAGTCTGAGACCCAACATTATAACTAAAAAAAAAAAAAATCACTCACTGAATTTAGCAACTTTGTGTTGTGCTAAAAATTTCCTCATATTCATACAGTGGGTCAAGGAGCAAGCTGAAAGGTAGGAGATAGAAAATATGAGTATGTACAACTTTCTCAGAGAAGATGGCTCTAAAGGGACAAGAAGGGACATAAGGCAGTGACTTGAGGCTGTTATCCACTCTCATGAGTGCTGTTGCCATCTTCATGAGATTGGTACCCCATCTGTTATTTCCAGGCTACATGTCTTTCAGGGCTTCAGCTTTATATCAATGTGACCTTTGATCTGGTCCTGTTGGCCCTTGGCCCAATCCTTCTTTTCTAGCTGTATCTACAGTACAATATATGCCATCTTTGTTCACCCAGGTCATTGAAGCAGAAAGCTGAGTGTCATCTATACTCCCTCTCACCCTCACTCCACCCAGTCTCACGTATTTCACAGATCTATCATTTTATCTCATGGATATCTAAAACCTGGCAAGTCCAAATAGAAACTCAGGGCTTACCTCCCGGACCTCACAAATTCCTCCCCTCACAGTCTTCTCTATTGGTCCAAGAATTGGTCTAAAAAAATGAAAAATCTTGGCATTTTCTTGGACTTGTTTCTCTCATATTCAAGCAGTAAGCCAATCCTGTTGCGTCCTTGGGAGACATATGACCAGAGTTGGCTACCTCTTCTTTTTACCTTTGATACCCTGCTTATGCCACCAACACCTTCTGCTTGGACCTTTGCAGTTGCCCATCTTTTTCTTCTAGCACTCTCATTTACAGTTTCCTGCAAGGTAAGGAAAGCAACCTATAGTCACCTCCTGACACATGTATCCTAAGTAGCTGCCACAGTCTGTCATGTCCTGCTTTATTTCTTTCACAACAAATTACTTCTTGAATCTCTTATATGAGTATTTGTATTTACATCAATATTTGTTTCCTTGTTTTGGTCTCTTCAAAATAGAAGGCAAGGCATAGGTGAGACAGATATATTCACTGCTGTATTTTTCATGCCGCTTATAATTTCTGGCATGTATTTGAAGCTAATTATATATGTTTTGGATAGACAGATATTGAAGCTGATTATGTATGTTTTGGAGACAGATATAAGTTCAAGAAATAAACTTGGGCAAGACCTGATGACACGATCTAAATCACTTTTTTTTCTTTCTTTCTTTCTTTTTTTTTAGTGGCAAACAAAAGGTGAGAATGTAGATAGAGGACAAAAATATATTTGTTCATTTGGACTTGGTTGAAAAACATTAGATTTGGGAGTTGTATGGGATGAAATATCCAATTGTCAATTCTACTGTAGAAAAGCTATGAGTGTATGGAATGAAAAAACATGAACAGGCTGCTAATTCTTTACTACTATTTGAAGGCTGTTGTAACTTTATATCTTTTCACAGGTACTCTTTGCTTATTAATGAATTCAATTTCTCTGCATGCATTCTTTGAACTAAACATTATTGTCTGACCTGACAAAGCAAATTCATCCTTTTCAAAACTATAAACATTATTATTTAATAGATTTGGATAGAAACAAAATCATTAGATGCTCTGCAGAAAGCAAAATTGGCCACATCAGGAAAAATTTCATCCAAACAAGATAAAGAAGTTGATTAGTAGAGAGTCACAAAGGAATAGTTTGTCATTTAAGTTGCTATATAGTGACACACACACACACATATTAAATATACATATATGTAATATCTTATGCACATGGACATAAATTTCTTTTTTAATTATATTTTCTTTCTATTGTTAAAGGTCTGTGGAACAGTGGGGGTATTTGAGAATAAGGATAAAGGAATGAATTTAATAAAAATAATGAATACGTCCAGAGAGTTTTGTTTTTGTTTTTTGATACTGGGGATTGAACCCAGCTGTGCTTAAACACTGAGTCACATCCCCCAGCCCATTTTTGTATTTTTTTATTTAGAGACAGGGTCTCACTGAACTGCTTATGACCTTGCTAAATTGCTGAGGCTGGCTTTGAACTCATGATCCTCCTGCTTCAGCCTCCAGAGTTGCTGGGATTATAACCATGAGTCATCATGCCTAGCAAGAGAGCTTATTTTATCAGTGAAATGAAGCTGGAAAACAAAACAAAAGGGAGTCAGGATGGGATCACAAGAAAATCAGGAAAGTCAATCTGAAGTAGAGATTTGTGAAAAAAAAAAAAAAAACACTTGTATTTCCATTGAATTTTGACAAGTCCAAAATATCCTTTTTATTTTTTTTAATTTATTTATTTGTTGATACATTATAGTTATACAAAACTGTGGGGTTCATTTTAACATATGACTAGCTCCTCCCTCTCCTTCTCTCTCCCCCTACTCCTTTCCTCTACTCTATTGGTCTTCCTTCTATTAATTTGCTCTTTTAAATTGGTGCATTATACTTAAACATATTATTCACGTAGCATAGATTAGTCAATGTCGTCCTGCAGTTTCTTCCCTTTTCCATCAATCCTCCCTCCCCCTCAATCTTCTTTCTCTAATGTTCTCCATTCTATCCAACATGTCCTTCTGAGCAATCCTGGTACATTCACCCCCCCATACTTTTTCAATAAATAATCTATTCACAGTTCTGTATGAGCAGAAAAGAAATGGAACCATTTTGACTTCTTACTGGTACTCTCACTTTTCTTCAGAGAAAATGAGTACTTCTCACTTCTGCAAACATCTTCCAATTGCATGTGAGGCAGTGAGAAAATATCTACCTGGCCGGGAAACAGCATGCATGCCTTTCTTTGAATTCAGAAACTGTCACTTCTGGCTTTCCTTTGTGAGAAACAGTTCCCATAACAACAGGAGAAGCCAGACCTCTGGGGAACCTCCTAAGGAGCTCTGGAATCTTCTTTGCCTGGGAGGTAGGGAGGAGTATGCCAGCAATCCAGTCCAGGCTCCCCTTGATGCACACTTGTATCTGGAAATGGGCCAATCCCTGAACACCACTGGCAAATCCGCTCTTCTCCCAGGTTGCTGTAAATTATGCAGCATCTCAAATAGCAAAGCAATGTTTTTACATCTATCAACTAATGACTAAAAAAATGGAAGTATTATAAAACATTTTCACCATCTGAAAATAAACACGTGTCTCAGAGCATTTTAATCACTAATATTGATAAACTACACTGTACGTATATGTTAATGTACATATGTGTATGTATCATACACATATGTACATTAACATTTTTGGTTTCATATTGAATGTATGTTTATTTCTTATGAAATATTATTCATCTACATTTTGTAAAGAATATTGTTTTAGAAAAATTAATAACAGAATTTAAACAAAATAACTTCTTTGTAATTGTGCCTTAGATATATCATTCTTCTATCATAGACACTAAAGCTAACATGTTTAGAATGAAGTTGGAAATTCAGATAGGAAGCCACTGAATCATGTAATAACACATAGAAATCTCTTATTTTTAATAAATCCAGATTGTATTGCTCCTTAGTTTTTATGTCATTTTTCTTAGGATTATTTATCTAGGGTGATTAATGAATACATTATCCCTAACTCGTTATTAAAATTTGACCAAAAGTGGTTGGCTGGGACATAGTAATATCTCTGTAATGTAAAGTTGCAACAATGGGTCACTTTCTCTTCACATTATTTTATACTTCTAGACCTGCTGTAATAGCCCAAATGATTCCATTATATAGGTATTTTTCATAATAATATTAAATTACCTTTACTTCTTCTATAAATTGTACATAGCAATTTGTGCTATATCCATCTTCTTTTCTTCTGCTCGTTGAAATGAGAATTTGCCAAGGGATTTTTAACCCCAGCTTTCCCAACTGCACCCATCCTACATTTGAAAAAAATAAACAAGATAATGGGGAAAAATGCTATTGTTAACTGACCAACACATGATGGAACTAAAAGGGTCCTGTTAAATAAGAAGATTCTGATTTAATCTTTTTCCTTTAATGTAGTGAAGTTGATTTGATTTGTTACATTGCAACATATAAAATTTTTGATGGAATAAAACCTTAAGAATTCAGGCTTTATATATTTACATTATTTTCCCTGATGTAAGCAGTGAATAAAATTAGCCATTGTACTATAAATACCAAAGGACAAAGTTTTATATTTAACAAAATTATAAGACCATTTATGTGTTAATTCTGAGTAACCATATAACAGGGAGGTTTTGGAGAATCGAATATTTTGTGTCTTGGGTATTCATAATATTTCCTAATGGTCAGATGCAACTTAATTTGAATTCAGTTCTTAGCATATCACATCTGGAGATAGATGGCAGCCATTGCCCAGACAAGATTTCATCTGAGTTCCATGCTGCATGGACATCATTTTCCCCACACTAGCAAATGATTTTGGGGAAGACTCTTCAAGCATATCCAAGAAAGAATATCCAAAAACCTTAGGTTTTTTTTTTCAAACTTTTTTCCTGTCCCTCTTCTATTCATTTAATTAATTTTATTTATTTTGGTACTGGGAATTGAACTCAGGGACATTTAACAACTCAACCACATCCCCAGTCTTTTTATTTATTCATTTTTATTTTTAGACAGGGTCTTACTAAGTTGCTGAGGCTGGCTTTGCACTTGAGATGCTTCTGCTTCAGCCTCCCAGGTCTCTGGGATTAAAAGTGTGTGCCACCATGCTCTGCTCCTCTTCACTGTATGGAGTTGCTATTGCTAGACTCAGCTGCATCTCCCTGCATGTTTTCTTCTGTTTCCAATTTTTGGAAAGACCACTTGTTGTGTGACCATAGTTATCAGGTAGGTTCTTGGTAAAGTCATTAATTTGCTCTGCACAATTTATTATTTTTTCGTTCTTTTAATTTGTCTAAGCCAAAATGTTTAATCCATCTGGTGCTGATTTTGTGTACACTGATAATTTTAGTTTAATTCTTATTTACACTCATTTCCTTTCAGATTCAGTCTTAGGTGTGTAGTTAAAAAGAAAGAAAGGAAGGAAGGAAGGAAGGAAGGAAGGAAGGAAGGGAGAAAGAAAGAAAGAAAGAAAGAAAGAAAGAAAGAAAGAAAGAAAGAAAGAAAGAAAGAAAGAAAGAAAGAAAGAAAGAAAGAAAGAAAGAAAGAAAGAAAGAAAGAAAGAAAGAAACTGCCCATGTCCCTTGGCAATTTCATAATTTCACTTTTAGCATGATACACTAAAGGTTGTTCTTGGTATTCCAAACATAAAGAATTGACAAGAAAAACTCATCACAATTTGGAGCAATTTAGAAAGACACTTGTTAGATTTATCTTAGATGCCTTATGGTATTTCAGTTATCCTCTCCATTAGTATACCCTGTCCTGTCTCACTAAGGAACTCATTAAGTCTTTTGCTTTAGGCATTTAGAATCATGATTTTGGATTAAATTTCTACCTTTGTCTTGCTTATATGTTCTTCTCTTAGGTTCCATCCCTGTCTTCCCTGGCCTCATTGCTTTCTTGTGTCTACAATAGATTTTTCAATCTGTCCATTGCCTGCAGTGTAAAGGGGGCACGATTTGAAGTCAGAAAGAGCTGAGCTTACGGCTTGGTTCTAAGGCATTGACCAAATTATTTAATCTCTCAGACACTCAACTTCTTTGTCAGTGCCACATGAAATTCTGAGATAATTTAATTGTTACTGGCTTATGGCTTTTTACTCTCCTTTAAAAAAAAAGTCTTCTCAAATTCATCAACCCCCCTTAAGTCTGCTGTACCTCATATAGGTCATCAATTCATAATCCTTCACATGGTTACAGAGACTTGTGAACACAAATTCTTTTCTTTCCCTAAGGTGAATTCATTCATTCCCATATCTTCTAATACCATGTATAAGCCAATTATCCTTGAGCTGTCTTCAACCCTGGACTTCTTTGATTTTCAGCCTGAATCCAAATGTCTATGCATCATCTCCATTCACCTAGTAAGTGTTTCAAACATATGTGTCCAACCTGACCTTTTGATTTTCTTCAGGTGGTAGGCTTCACCCTTAGTGGTCTCCTCAGTAAATCACTTCAAGCTTTATCCAGTTATTTTGGACAAGATAATTTGGAGTCATTCTTCTCCTAATTTATGTATTCAGTAGTAGTTGGAATAGAACCCGGGACCACTCTACCTGGCCTATTTTTGTTTGTTTGTTTGTTTTGTTTTGAGACGGCGTCAAAAAAAATGAGATTCCTTTCTTTCTTTGCAGCCTGTATCCAGCCCATCAACAAATACACATTCTGAATCCTATGAAACTTACCTACTACCACACCCTCATCAACACCATCATCTTCTCTTTTCTTGGACGGTCCCCTAACTGATATTCTCTGGAAATCATGGTCTGTCTGGTTCTTTTATTCTAACTGGAGTTAACTTTTAGTACTCACCAACCTCTTCTTCTAAATACCATTTATTTGTCTAGCTCCTGTTCCTCACTTATCATGATGTTCTCATTTTCTGAGGGATCTTTCATTTGTCACAAAATAGACTATCTAATTCTATCTATTCTTCAAAGCACAGATCAAATGCTGCCTGTTACACAAACCTGTTTGGGGTTCTCAAAGACAACCACAATAGGTCTCCTTGGAAATCTCATGACACATTTTTTGTTACACAACTTTCCTTTAAACTACTCATTAATATTTTAAATTAGAGGACAATGACAAAATTATGTTGAACACTGAGACAATATACAGGAATACATTTCAAAAGAGATATCTTTTTCCCATCCTTTTTCTCTCTTACCATTTTCAAGAAGTGAACATGGCTAATAATTTATTGTATTGAAAATATTCTTCTAGGCTTGTCATGTGACATTTAATAATTCTCTTTATAATGTTTAATAAATGCTGAAGTGTGTCAACTTGACCATTGTTTCCTTCTTTCTCTGATAGATTGTAAAGAGGACCACAATATCTTATACATTAAAGGTATGCAACTACTCTCCAAAATGAGAAAAAAAATCAGTGGTAGATGTTTTAAAAAATTACTTGCTCAGAAGTGTTTAATGATAATACAGTTTTATACTATACTATCTACTCAGAATTTAAGCATGGATTTCAGTAAATTTATTTATGTGCCCTTAACAACACTCCACATCATGCCAATATGCTATTCAGCTGATTTATAGCAACCATACCCATCTGCCTTTTTAAGAAACCATTTAATTTTAAAAATTACATGTATAGAGTTTTTGTCCTTGACCTTGCTTCAGATATTACTGAAAAATCAAGCTAAAAACTCTCCCAAATCTCATAAATTACCTCACTCCTATAGCTTACATCACCCTGCCTCTTCCTTGACAGCTGAATTAATTTTAAGAAGTCCCATGGAGTCATCCTCAGCCATTCATTATCCCAGGAGTGTAGCAGAGCCCCATATAGACATTTGCCAACTTGTCCTTTTAATACTCTCCTAGTGATGAATTGGCCTTGAGTGATTCTGTGTTCTCTCCCTGTCCCTTCACTGACTCCCTTTTCCCTTGTTGGTCACCCCCTCCCCACTCCATGGACCTAATTGGAACCCATAGTACCAGAGCAGAGACAAAGACATGTTGAACAATTACAAGAACCCCAAACCAGGCATTTAACTGCACAAAACTCTAACTTTATGCTGCTACCAACATTTTATGCTGCTTTCCCCCCGACCCTGTTTTGCAAGTGTACTTTCAGAATTGAGTATACCTGATTTTGCACTCATCTCATAAATTCCCAACAAAACCACGAGTTTCACTACTTTTTTTCTCATTCAGAGTTGTGACTTGACCAAACCCCTTCCATTTCTACCTCAGAATTCTACATCTTCACCTTTGCCTCTCCATTATGCTGCAGCTCTCTTTTCAGAAACATTTTAGATAGACCACTGTTATGGTTTGGATGTGAAGTGCCTCCCAAAAGCTCACATGTGAGACAATGCAATATGGTTCAGGGGAGAAATGATTGGGTTATGAGAGTCTTAACATGATCAGTGATTTAATCCCCTGATAAGGATTAACTGAGGGGTAACTGAAGTGGTAGGGTGTGGCTGGAGGAGGTGGGAATTAGGGCATAGCTTTAGGGTACATATACATTTGTATCTACAAGTGGAGTATCTCTCTGCTTCCTGTTCACCATGATATGAGCTACTTCCCTCTGCCACCCTCTCCTGCCATGATGTTCTGCTTTACTTTGAGCCCTGGGGAATGGAGCCAGCTTTCTATGGACTAGACCTCTGAAACTGTGCATCTTCAAATAAACTATTCCTCCTCTATAATTATGTTGGTGGAGTCCTATTGTCATAGCAGTGAAAAAGCCGACTGAAACAACCACTGTATCACTCAACTATCTGGCCAGGAAAACAGAGAACACATGGGTTATTTCAACAGACAGCATTCAATATTGGTTACACAGGTGCAGGGAGAATGAGAAAGCATAAAGGAAACATGAAATAACAGAGAACTGAATGGCAGGAAGAGCTCCCACTGATAGAACTGGAGAAGAAGGAGAAAAAAATGGGGTTGTAATCATGTGAAAACAGAGGAAGCTCCTCAGAACTGGGGATTGAGTCTTCTGAGAATCTTGAATCCTGAATCTTCTGAGATGCTTCTTGTGTGTGCTGAGGAATGACAGGTTCTGTAGTGCAGAAAGTAGCTGGGGCTTGCCTCATGGTAAAAGGTGATTGCTGGCATAATTCTAAGAAGAAAGAGAAGCAAACAGAAAAGAGCACATCCCTTCTCTGCTTCTGCTGCCCTGGAATCCCCACCAGAGTATAATTATCCAATCCTAACCTGACAAAGAAGAAATCAGCTTTCCATTCCATCATCACAGAATATAGGAAGATGAATTTGAAACTAAGAAATAAGAGTTTATAATTACCACCCCCCAAATTCCCTGAGTTTGCTTCATCTAAAACCAGTTGCATGTTTTAATTTTTTAATTCACACATTTTTTCTGTCTGCATGAACTACCTCTTTATTTAAACCAGCTGAATTCCTCCTCCAATGTCTTTTTTTCCCTTCTATAGATTATATTTGTGTCTCCAATTCTTAGATGAGAAAGGCAAATACATATTTTCTGTCTTATATATAATAGCTCTTTATACACATGGCCAATATGTCCCTGGGCTAGGTGCTCTGCCTATAGCTATAATGAGAACCAGAGATCCTCAAGGATGGGGACTGATATTTCCATCTAGTCACAGGGTCTGACTTAAAAATAATGATTCCATGTATTTTATTAGTGTGATTCATCTGCAACTAAGAATTAGTGCACCTTCATCTTTCTAATTCCACCAGACAGAATCCAACTCAATTGCAAAGGAGGCTAGAAAACAGCATCTTCCTTTCATGTTCTTGGTAAAGTGGGGAAGGAGCACAGAGAAGTGAGCCTTGGTCAAACTTTCTACCTTCAGTTGTAATCTTCCCTCCAGCAAAGGTCATATAGGGCAATAAAATGCACAGAAAAGCTTACATATGCAAATATTATATGGCAATATATTGATCCTGAGTATGGAAAAGGTTTGGAGGCTGATAACATGAGAGGAACATCATCTTCACATTACTTTAACACATTTCCATAGAAATTATTGAACTAAACTGTATATCTTCAGAGTGAGATTTAGCCACTTAATTCAACAAATAACAATACATATATTTTAAAAAGTCAACTGCTGTTCATGTTTTCCCTCTATACTATACTATAGGGAAACTATAGTTAGATATGGGCAAAGCTCTCCCAATAAAGAGGCTTTGTAAATCAAGTTGGATTATATAATTGGGGCTATTTTATGTAAGAGTCTATTTCATGAGTACTAGTAAATTTATTTTTATACATTCTCATCTCTCTAATCTGTTATTATTCGCACATATAAAATAGCATTTCCTGAATTCTTACATCCATAAGTGAATAAAGAAGTGTACAATTGTTGGCATATTTGACATCAGTAGTCACTTCTTATTTGTGTCATGGCTTTTGTGTAACACAGCCAGTGCTTTTTAGGAGATTTAGATACTAAGAACACCAGTAAGAAGGTACATGAGAACTTTTAGAGGCTGATAGTAGAGAATTTAAAACTCAAAATGATTCCAGGGTCCACAGATTAGTAGGGACATCGGAAGGCTGGACGGTTGACCTTATTTCTGATCTTCCCCATCTTTGTTAGTGGAAATTTTATCCTTCCAGTTGTTCCAGCCCCAATTCTTACAGTTATTTCAAAGTACTCTCCTTCTCTCATAACCCTTCACTGCCTCAGTAAATCCTCTCGTTAATACCTTCAAAATGTGCCTACTGTCTCACCACCGCCAATGCTACCACCATCAGCTCTACCTAGGCTGTTGCAATTGCCCCCTAATTGGTCTCTCAGAGTAGACCCTTGACACTACAGTCATTTCTCATCACAACAGTTAGACTTGCCCTTCCATAACATTTCTCCCCCATGAAGACTGCTGTCAGAGTAAAAGTCAGAGCCCATTCCATGGCCTTCTGTGTGATGCCCAGTCTTCTCTCCTGTCACCTGCTGGGTCTTATCCCCTCTTCACTTCCCTTCTGCTCACTTCTTGCTGTTCACTCTGGCTTGCTATTGTTCTTCCTCAAATCTCAGTGAAGCTTCTCTCTCACATATTGCTAAAATTGATTTCCCCTTAATCTTTTTTTAAAATTTTTTTGTAGTTGTAGATGGACAGCATGCCTTTATTTTACTTGTTTATTTTTATGTGGAGCTGAGGATCGAAACCAGTGCTTCACATGTATAAGGCAAGTGCTCTACCGCTGAGCCCCAGCCCCAGCCCTCTCTTAATCTTTATGATACCTTCATTCTCTACCTACTTTGCGAGCACTTACCATCTTCTAGCACATAGGAATTTCTTATTTGTTTTATTAATTCTTACTCTCTCGTGGAACAAAAACTCTCTGAAAACAGGGATTTATCTGCCTTCTATCTGCTGTGTTCTAAATGCTAAAAACAGTGCCTGACAATAAATAATAGTTGACTATATTACTCGAAATACTAGAGAAGCTAAACAAGAGAAGAAATGCCCATTTCATAGGATGACTGAGTTTCTGATTAAATTAGCTTTCATTTTGCAAACTAAAAGGTACTAGTTAAGTAGATCATAATTAATGCTAATAATCATACTCATGAATTATGAAACTTACTTTAATGAGATGCTGGGTAAAGTGCCATGTGGTTATTTTCTTTAACACATACAGTAGCTCAGTGGGGTGATTATTATTATTATTCCCCTCTTAGAAACAATAAGGTTAAAGACTATTGAATCAGAAATGTCTGCAATTTTAAAAATCAGAATTTGGAGTGAATCAGTATAGGATAGATAAAAAGCCAAATTTTCCCCTTCCATCCTTTCTCAAGTCTGCTAACATGGGACCCAGTCTCTAGTTCACCCTGTCCAGATAAGTAACAAGAGTACATGTAATTATTGCAAAAAAAAAAACAGTGAAATATCATGCTTACTTATAAAACTGGTTAATGGCAGAGTCAATAACTCCAAATATGACAGAACCCCCCCCCCAAAAAAAAATCTACTTTATTTATTGCTACATCATAGTTTAGAAATTGGAGCACACCACACACTGCACCTCTCATATCCAGAAAATGTACAGAAATTTTACTAATGAATAAAGGAGCCAATCCAGGATAAAACTGAAAAAATCTGTTGGAAGTGCATTTAGCAAAAAAAATAAATGCAAATAACTATTAAGTGTATAAAAAATTACTCCATATTTTGGTCCTCAGAGAAATGGAAACTAATGATGTTTGGATTACCCCAAACCAAATATAATGGCAAAAATGACTAAGCTAGAGAATACTAGGTATTTGGTGATGATACACAAGCAACCAGGGCTCTCTATTATACACTACAGGCAGATAAAAACATTGGCAGGCATTTGCCTACCTTGTAACAGAGCAATGACACTTTGAAGGTATACTTAATAGAAATTCTTGCATATATGTACCCAAAGAGAGCACTGTTTGTAGTGGTCAGAAATCGGATCTTACCCAAGCATCCAAAACATTTAAACATTTTACCCAAGCATTAAAAACATTTAAAATAAGTGGAAATTGAGGAATAATCACACAATGGACCCTGCAAGAACAAGAATGAGCAAATCATAATTTTATGCAACAAAATATATGAGTCTCACAAATATAAAGGCATGTGCAGGAAGAACACATACTAATTCCACTGAGACTGAACATGATTCCACTGATGTTCAAAAGCAGATAGAACTAAACTGTGCTGTCTGATGTCCAGAAAAAGACTATCTTGGTGATGGATACAGGGAGCAGGGCTTCTTGCACCTGTATATTGTTCTTTTTCTGGTTCTTGAGATATTAAGTTCATATAATATATGAAATGTGCTCTTCTTATGGATACCTAATTTTTAAGTTAAAGAAGACAAAAAGAAAACTGAGAAAAAAATACTTTCTCTACCTTTTTCGGTTACCCTTTCAAACATCATTCTGCCTATATATTTTAGATACTAGTATAGAAAATGAAAATTTAATCTCATGTATAATATATCTTATTAGGATGGCATGTTCAAGAGCAAGCATATAAGGTTGGGCACTTTTCAGAAGTGAAATTTCAGCCAAAGACAATATGTTTGATAGTGTTAATCATCATAATGATAGTGATATATCATTATAATGCAAAGGATAAATAGGCATAGATTTAAAATGCAAGGGATAAATCATACTGTGATATTTACTTCTTGATAAATTCAGTTTTCGGCTGAGCCAATGTTGTTCCATTCTATTAGAGGTGCCTTCTCTGTTGTACCATGTTTTTGAAACCCGAGCTTGCTTCCTTTTGCTGCTGGACACATGGTTTGGAGACCACAGGGGAAGTCTTGACAGACATGCCTGCAAATGCTCTGTGATTCTATAACAGGAGGGTTTGGAAATTTTTCAGTGTATTCCCTTTCCTCTGTGAAGCTGTTGTTTAGATATAAGCTCAGATTTCTTTGTGGTTTGTGTGGCCATTAGAGGTGACTTGGTTGAGGGCTATACCTCTGCCCTCTTGGGAAAAGGATTGTAGGCCAGTAGTGCTTGTGAGTCTTATGGCCCTCAGACCAATGAGCAGGCACCAAGGACTGTAGAGAACTGCACAGGGAGGGCAAAAGGATCAGAAGGGCATGAGGCATTGGTTCAATTAACCAGTGCTCTCTGTCCCTAACCAGCACCAATAAGGGAAACGATCCGACCCTTTGCAAAACACCCCAACCACTGGAGGTGGATGCTTAACTGATGGCTGCACAGGCCTGTGCCACAGATTTCAATCTGTGCTAAACTTTTTATCTATCCCTCTCTCCCTGTGCCAGTTTCCCCAATGTTTCTCGACATCACATTAACTCCCCTCCCAGTACAATAATCGACTCCAATCTGCTATTATCACGGAAATAGAAGAGGTAAAGTGCCTGTAATAGGATCCAAATCAAATCACTTTCACTTCAGCCGGCTTTTGCTGTGAAGCCAAGGATTCCCCAGGGAGATTCAATACAGAGAAACACCTGCAAACTCAGGCTGAGGCCCGGAGAGTAGATAGAACACGACAGGCCCCGCTTGCCTGTAGCATCTCCTTAGTTACAAGCCGGTCACCTTGGGAGTAATGACCTCAGGCAGGCTCTGATAAACTTGTGACTCAAAGCCAAAGCCAGGCTCTGACTCCCACTCCATTCAGCCCATCTTGAAGCAACACGTTGGTTCCCTGTCAGAGGACTGGGGCGACAGTTCTACGTCCTTTCCTGAAGTATTTGCCTGGGGTTGCTTTTGCATGAGTTACTGCTTGTTCTTGGACCAGTCCTCTGTCAAGGGAAAAAATTGCATATGTATTTTATTCACTCTTAAGAAATAACAAAAAGCAAAGCAAATTGGACAGAATTCAGATCGGGCAGTGTCTCAGGTCGGAACAATCCAGCACATTTTTCTTTGGGCATTTTGAATCTTGCACTCTCGCACTGTATTTTCCAGGTAGTTGCAGGTTACAGAGTTTATAGCAAAGATCTTTCTATGTGAGTCCATCAGTTCACATCTCTTTTAGAGCATTCTTACGCCCATGACTCGTTAAACAGCAATGCCATATACATTTGTGATTCTACCATAACTTCTCATTTATGCTCAGGATCTGACATGGACTTGGCAGGAAAATCCTATAGTCGATGTTTACTTTTCTGCCAGAGTCTGAGGATTTCAGCTACCCAGACTAATTGATAGTCTCAGTAAGTGAGTTATCAGATCAGCAAAAAG
Source organism: Marmota flaviventris (assembly GCF_047511675.1). Classification (NCBI taxonomy): domain Eukaryota; kingdom Metazoa; phylum Chordata; class Mammalia; order Rodentia; family Sciuridae; genus Marmota; species Marmota flaviventris. The sequence goes on from NC_092499.1 coordinate 146,981,089, forward strand.
AGCAATTATAATTTTCATTTCACAGATCTATTTAAACATGATGGTGGATAGTTCCAAGGCAAATGATTCACTAGAAATATCCTCAAACAGGAGTCTCCCTCAATGTTCTTTGAACTCCATTTGCAAAGTAGACAAAAGGGTCCAAAACAAGAAAATCAGAATTAGAGTTGAAAATGTTGCTTTTGCAGTCATGTTTCTCCTCTTACCTGCTGTGTGACTTTGTACAAAAAAAATCAATTTTGCTAAACATTGTTTTCCTCTTCTGTGAAATACATCTCACATAGTCATGAGCAATACATGAGGCATGGTATTCAAAAGCATTTTGTTATTTGTAAATTACTCTGCTGATATAAAAAATTTAAAATTTTATGAATATGTTATGAGAAAAAAATTTAAAAGAATAATGGCCACTGGCGGCTGAAGAGAGAAGGGAAAAAGAGAAATGAGGAGGGGTTGGTCAATAGGTACCATTGTAATTAAATTCTAGAGTTGTGTTGTACAGTAGGGTGACTCTGATTTTAGTTAAGAATAAAATATCGCACATTTCAAAATAGAGAGGATTTTGAGTTCTTTGTTGCAAGCAAAGTACAAATGTTTGAGGTGATGAATATTCTAATTGCCCTGATTTGCTTATTGCACTATGTATGCATGTGTGGAAACATCACATTGGATCCCATACATGTGTATGATTTTCACATGTCAATTAAAACAAAGACATTAAATTTAAACAAAACCAAAAACATCAAAATGAAACTAAACAGTGAAAATAAAAACAATAACATTTCTTCTGAAAATATATCTAAGAGGATAAAAAGAGATCTGTGATGACTTGGAAGATGGGGTACATTTTATGAATTGGTCAGGGAACAATGTATAAGTAAATCCCACTGCAGCAGGTACAAGAAAGTGCTCATGTGTGACTAATGTTAGTGGGAACTGAATCCACCATGCAGTCTTACTGGACCAACTCTGTCCCTAGGGCCACCAAAGCTATAAGGATCACCAAAGGCAGTTTTCAGGAACCACAGAGGCCAAGAAAGTCTGATAGTTATGACTCCAAAAGGGGTCACCTTCAGGCTTCTTGTCAATGGGAAGAAAAGAAGTATTCCCAAGGAAAACACTTGAGTGGTTCTCTGGGGATAAAACCATTAGTAGGATTTATGCCTAGACTTCAGCATGATCCCAGACCCCTTAAATTATAATTTGTATCTAAGGAAAAATGGTTTCCTGGTGAATACGGATATTAGGGAAATAGTCTGTGACTGTTAACCCAAGTCTATTTCCTTTAAATGCTTTATTTTTATTTTTGAAGTTGAGAAGCATCTCATCCTGGTCATCCAGATAATAGGAGAACGTGGAGAACAAGACAAGGTCAAACCATGTTGTATTACATGTACCAGGGTAATGCAGGCACATATTGTGCCAATGGCCACTTGAAGTCAAGACAGGTTAGAGTTTATCCAATTTATCTTTTCAGTGAAGTACTTTCATTAACCATGTATCTAATTCTGGTTTAATATGTATGGCTTTTTAAGAAATTTTATACAGATATATGGACATATAAAAATAATGTGTTCTGATTTGAGGTTATAAAAATAATCACTTTAATCTGTTCTTCAACAAATGTCTGTTGATAATCTTATTTTAGAAACCACATGCATATATATGTCTACACATATATGTATATATCCACATATATATATGTATTCAAAAAACTAAGTAAAAAATAAAAAGTAATCCCCCCACACACTAAAAACAAATCAAAATATAATTATAACTAAAACATAACCACAATGGCTTTGGGACCCCTCAGGGGCCCTGTGTAAAACCCCAAGGATGTTTCTTATGGTTTCTATGCTGGGTATGTCCCAGCTTGGGTAGACATGAAGGTGATAGGATTGCAAGGAGATAATTGTATTTCAGAAGGTACCTAGTGAAGAAGAGAGCAGGAGAGCCAGATCCCAACCCTCACCTGGAAGAGCAGGGGATGCCTTAGAAAGAGGTGAGGTGTAAATTAAGACATGGTGCAGAGTAGAAAGAGTCAAGTTGTAAGGGGCACATGGAAAACAATATCAGCAAGGACATGGCAGGGGGAAGCTTATGGAGGCAAGAAACTGTGTATCAAGCACCTTTTATGTGAGTCCACTAGTCAGTTCATCAAAACTGCCTATTCCTGTGGTAGTCTTATGTTCTTTTGTGATAACTGACAAATTTCCGATTAAAGAATGTACAAACTCTAATACTCATGAATTAAACAGATAACATGACCACAGGGAATAACCATCAGATATAGCAGGGCAGAGGGATGCCCTGTGGTCCCTGGTATGCCAAATATTCCTTCTCACTTATCCCTTCTGCTCCATGATCTCCCTTACTAATTGATCATTTAATATGTTCAGGACATTGTCATCTCTATTTAATAGATAATAAATCAAAGCTCAATCACTTGCTCAACTAAAAGAAATGAAGGTTACAAAAAAAATTGTCACAGTCAGTCAAATGGCTTTCTGATTTCAAATCCAAAGTGCTCAAAATCCTTCCTTCAGCTCCTTTTCTATGTAATTGCCTAGAACCCTACCTACATCTATATCCTTTCCTCTATTTCATTTTTTTAGGGACATTTATAGATCAGGTTTCCAGGATGGTGAATATACACATGGCAGAGAATATTTCAGAGACTCACCCCAAACTCACCCTTTGCTGTTATGTCCCAAACCTTTCCTTTACATAAGCACAAGGTGGGTGTGAACTTTATTGAAAGGAAAGCAAATGCCCTAAAATGGTCCCCTAAATTGGCTTTCATTTATGATCTGGGACACTGCCTATGATATTTCCATAAGAAAGACTCCAACGCATGTTATCATTAGCATGACTTAAATTTGGAAAATTATTATCATGAAGAAATATGATAGAGTATGACAAGACACTATTTCTCAAATTCCACTGCAGTCTGCTTTTCCTAATATTTTATGGAAAGAATCTGAGGGGCACACTTTTTCCCTAATTTTGGAGACTGAAGTTCTAGATCATGGTGCCCACAAGATGGGTTTCTTCTGAAGCCTCTCTTGTTTACTTGCAGCTAGCCATATACCAGTGTCATCGTGTGGTCTTTCTATGTGCATGTGCCTCCCTGGTGTCTTTCTCTCATAAGGAAACCATCCATATTGGATTTGGCCAACCTTATGAGTTCATTTGACCTCCATTACTTTTTTAAAGATCTAAATACACTCATATTGGGAGATTAAGGATTCACCACATAAATTGGGGAATAGTCAAGTTCAGTTCACATAGGTCCCATGTACCACTTGATGCCTGTAGCAAATGGTGATGATGGCCAGTTTGTTTTGGAAACATTACACAGTGTTTGCTTCAGTTACAGTAGCCTTTCAATTCCTTGGACATCCACCAGTGGCATGATCTAAATTAAAAATAAGAAAGAAAAAGGAGGCAAGAAAGTAGAGACTTTTCTCCAACAAACTTATTATTTCATGCTAAGGGATAAAACTTTTCAGAACTTACCAAATGGAACAGGAGAGAGAAGACCTTGGCACATTCTACTGGCAGCAACATGGGGAAGTCTGATCAGAAAATCTAGAGTGCATTGGTTCCATGTTTGCTATCCCAGTGGACATGATCAAAGTTTACCTTCAGGTTTTCCAGTCTTCCCTCATCAAGGCTTTCTTTTTTATTTATTTTCTTGGTACTAAGGATGGAACCCCAGTGTACTTTACAACTGCAACATCCCCAACTCTTTTTATTTATTGATAGGTTTTATTTTGAGGCAGAGTCTCATTAAGGTGCTAATACTGTTATAAAACTTGTGATCCTTTTTTATTTTTTATTTTTTTTTTTATTAACCAAAGTACATGTATAAAGGCATGAATTGGCGTGAACACACTCTATATACAAAGATGAAAAATTGTACTCTATATGTGTAGTAAGAATTGTAATGCATTCCGCTGTCATGTATTTAAAAAAATAAAATCAATAAAACTAAAAAAAAAAAAAAAAAAAAAAAAAACTTGTGATCCTCCTGACTCAGCCTACCAAGTCACTGGAATTACAGGTGTGGGCTCCTACTCTCAGCTCCAAGGGTTTGTGATATAATTTTATTTTTCCCTTTCGTTTTGTTAGATAAAATTGCATTTTATACTTTCTAATTTTTTTCTCTACATGTGTGTTTTTAAAGTAATCATTTTTCTAAGTTGGCTTAAGGCATTAGATGTGGTGGTACCATTTAATGGGGAAGAAGATAAACCAATAATGGTATTGGTAGAAGGAAATCAAACAGGAAACTAAGGATGTATATTCATGTGCACATGTCAAGGTTATTTGAAGCAGAATTTCCAGAACCCATAACTCAAGAGTCAACATCAGAATTAGTCAAATAAAGGCAATCATGCAGTGGGGGATCAGATCCATTGTGAACTCCTGAGGCTTACATAGGTTCATCTGGAGACCAACCATTGGATCTGAACTTGATTCCTAACATTTTGTTGGCATTGCGTCCATTGTAACCAAAGGAATAAGGTCAAGTTACTAATTTTAAAATGTATCTCAAATGTAAACCAACAGTGTGGCATTGACATGCATTTGTAAAATGGAATGTGTTAGCCAGCTTTCTATCACTGTGACAGAATACCCTGAGATAATAAACTTAAAAGGAGGAAGCATTTATTTTGGCTTAACTTTGGAAGTTTCAGTCCATGGCCAGCTGACCTGTTGGTTTTGGGCCTGGGGAGATGCAATTCATTATAGCAGGAGCATGTTGCAAAAGTTGCTTACTTCATGGTACTGGGAACAAATAAAGAAACGGGAACAGGCCAAGGTCCCAATATTCCCGTCGAGAGTACATTCCTGATGACTTGACCTCCTCCCCCTAGGCCACTCCTCTTGAAGGTTCTACAGCCTCCCAATAGTGCCATGAGGAGGGGACCAAGTCTTCAACGCATGGGCTTTTGGAGGGCACTTATCTAAACCACAGCATGGGGATAATATATCTCCAGACAGTTTTAAGGTTCAACCAAATAGAAAATAAGCAAATACCTGCTCTTAAAATGCTTTTCTCTTGTGTTATTATTATTTCTCTCCCTCCTTTCTTCTTTCTCCTCCTTTCTTTTCCTTGTTTCTTCCCTCCTCCTTACGTTTACTTCCATTCCCCATTCACCTTGCCCTATCTTTCTGCTATTTATATATAGTTCTAGTTAGTTGATACAGAATTTTGAAAACATATTTCCACAAAATTTTATGATCTTTTAAAGAGAAAGATGCACAGGGAAAATTTCCACCAATTAAATAAAATATTTTGTTGGCGGTAAGGGCCTCATACAAAGTTCCCTTTTATTCTCCCCCCTCCCTTTAGTGCCAAGTGCAGAGCTGGCCAGGATATAGGCTCTAAATAAAATCATTTAAACCAAAAGAGGATATAAAGCAAGATTTTAAAATTCTGTAAAGTGCCATTTTTAATAGTCACAAAGAAGGTCATCAATTGCTATCATTTCCATTATGACACATATTATGTAGGACAGTCCATTTATGTCTGGTATATATCCATATGAATGCATATATGTTCCACTAGATATTACTGCAAAAATCTGATATGCTGATGATTCTAAAATAGCTAACCTTTATTGAACATTTACACATGACAAGGATTCTAAGTGCTTGACATGCATATCATTTCAATAAGTCATAGGTAGGTTATTGCCAGTCTATCTATCACCAACTATTCCCCTTTCTAATAGGAATTTCATAGAGAGAGTTTATAGTTATATTTGAATGTAGGATTATCCTGGCTGATAATGTATATAGCCTTCTAATAAATATGTAGGCAATATATGGTACAATATCTGAATTCATGCTGTTTCCACAGAAATGTTATTGCTCGCTATTGTCATTATTTTGTGGGTTTAGAGAATAAAACTATTGTATTTAAACTTAGTCTTGGACATTCCTTTTGAGAAATGTAGAGATCCCACTTTTCAGGAAGATAGGTGTACTAGAATCCTACAGGTCAGTCTATCAGTGCAATTATAAGAAGCTCTAAGGTTAAGCATCAGAAGAGAAAAAAAATCTCCAAAGTCATATAGAATTGTAATTGCTATTTTCCTGGACTTTAATCATTTTTTGGCAGAAAGCTTAATGTTTGGCTCAAAAGTGCTACTAACTAAGGAGAAATTTCGTATTTTGCTCAATAATGGGCAGGTGAGTCACTTAAAATAAGACATCATTATATCTGAAAAAATGAGTTATACTTATTCTCTGCCATATTTTTGGGAAAACAATTACATATTATGGATTTTTCAAGTACATAAACAGAAACAGTCCCCCACATTGTAATACCCACTGTAGCATTTATAGCATTAGAAAATTATACTGGTGACTGAGAATTTTGACTAATTAGGTTTCTTGGATAATAAGAGCTTTTTAATAAGGTACATATCATTTACAATATTGCTAATGAAATGTGAAAGCGATTCAGTAACGGGTAAGATAATGGCTAACTTGTTTTAATTGTTAACATTTTTTCTTGCCTACAATGACACAGTCATTATTTCACAGTCACCACTTATCATGAAATCCAAGAGGATTAATGGTTTCACTTATACTGGCGAAAATGTTTAAGCTGTCCCGATTATCAGTGCAGTTGGAAAGAATAATGGTTATTTGTCATCGAGTTTAGCAGGAGAATGAATTGTCCCCTGATAGTGGCACCATTAACCCTTTGAGGAGGTGCTGATAGAGTTTTATGGCACAGACAGAGAATGGCAAGATTTAGGGTTGGGTGTTTGTGCGTAGGTGGTTTATTCTCATCTATGACTGCCTCAATGAATTACATACTCTGCTGGCAAAATTGGAAATAAGCAGTTTAGCTTGTTATAACATCTCAGATATCTGAAATTAAAACTAGATTGCTAATGATTATTCTTGTGATGAATGAGCAGTTTGCTAAAATAAAATATAAGAGAAATAAGAATTCTGGAAGAGGAAAACAAAATATTTGCAAATTCGTCACCCCTTGCCTCTTCAGAGAAGTAGAGAAAAGAATATGAATTTCTGAAAGCAGTAGTTCATGGTTTCTTATCACCAACTTTTGCCAATTTCAATTCAAAGTACATTTTAATAGAAGGTAGAACCTGTGTTTACATTAAAAATTCTTACCCTAGCTATTTGGCTTGATAAGTATTAATTAAGGAGCGTTTTCTTAAAGACTAAAAGTACGCTGAGAATAAGGACAGATAAAGTTCTGTTCTTATGAATCAAGGCTCTGATTTACAAATATCCAAGCATGAAAATATACATTTATGGTACTGTGCTTAATATTCTGGTTTAGGTGAATGAGTTCAGCTATGAATTGCAATGGTAAAATAAAATTGCTATATAAAAAAAAGTTCAGGGCTATTTTTAGAAAAAATCAATCTTTGCTTTCAGCAAAATTAACAGGATGCCTCCTTTTCTGAATAAGGGCTTTCATTCTATTGTAATAGAACTCCTTTCTCATCAGGTTCCCCCTTGGCATAGCCGATGCAGGAAATGGCCTGGCCTGTCTCTGAGGTCCAGTTCTCTTTCTGTGGCTGAAACACTAGGTTAGTTCCATTGGCAAGAAATCTGAGGCAGCCAGGAATCTCTTGTAACTTCTCCAGAAGGTCCAGGGGGACAGGCCTCGGGGATTACACCCGAGGGGATGGGGCAGCAACAACAAAAATAAAGTGTGTTTTAGGAGATACAACTTGGTTGCCTTATCTTGTTACAGTGTCCTGTCACTTCTGGAGAAGTGGCTGCAGCTCAATCCTGTCAGTCAGCGCCAGGGCCACCCTGCTAAGCACCTGCACATAAAGAAATTTGTTTCCTAAAGACACAGAGTTCTCACAGTGCTGGAAGATTACACTACTGTCCAACCCCTCCAATTTTTAAAAGGAGACTCATTCTTTCAGAAGAGTCCATAAACACAGTTTCTTTTACGAAAGCTCTCTCTGCACCCAACATACATTCAAGTTTCAAAATGGAGCAGAATGCTTATGCAAGTAAAGTGCTGGTAGTTGAGTTGTGAATAGAAATCATATTATTCAACATCATAGGGGGAAATATTTGCCTCCTCAGGTGCCTTCCATCCTTAAAATCAAGGTGGCCAGTGCACAGAAGCTTCTACCAGCCTCAATCATTATGTGTGATCTATGGACAAGCTGATGATTCTTTGAGATAGTAAACAAGACAATTTCCACCAGACCCCCATGAGGTATTATGAAACCACACATCCCAGTCGTTTTAGATGTAAGAGTTCAGGAGAAACAGCTGCCCACAGATAAAAAGGCATAGAAAAAGAAGTATAATAAAGAAAAATGGGATGAGAAAAAAGCAAGGCAGAGAGGAATAACAGGACATTCTAGGTTTGAATGGTAAAAATACAGAGTTGTGGATGCAGAGACCTGCAGACGTGACTGGCAAAATTACAGAGGGAGTTCAGGGAGGGAATCCAGTTCTGATTTATTGACTGACACAGTGAGATGAGGGTCCCCTATGCTGATTGGAGTGTTTGCTTCCGTAACACTGCTTTTGGAGTCCCCCGGATTTCATTAGGTGAAGAGCAATTCAGGCAGAGTGCTAAGGATGCTGATTTCTGAGAAAGACGGCACCAGAAAATACCCTATGAGAATTTAATTCCCTCGTAATGGAGTTCAGCACCTTCCAAGTTATAAAACAAAATGGTCCCATAGCCTTTCTCAGCCATCCAGATGCTTGATTTCAAAATAGCACAGGCTAAGATAAAATTTAACTTTTGTTCTTATCTCTAAAATAAATGTAAGTACATTAAGTGGCTAAGTAGAAAAATAAAGATCTCAGACTGTGCCTTAAAACTGCTCCAACAGATGGGGAGGTGAGAGAGAGGAAGCTTCCAGCAGAGGCCCTTGTACCTAAGAAGGTAAACACCAGTCTTAAAATAAAAATGATGTATGTGTTTGAAAGATTTCTCCTTTATGCTTTCTTACTCCAGATCCTGTCTTTTTTCCTCAGATCCTTGTGGGAAGGAACAGTGTACACATCTTAGGAAGTGCTCCAGCATGAATACCACAAGCCTGATTTTTGCTTTACTATTAATGCTGCCACTCTGTGGTCTCAATATATTTAGGCTTGAAGGTAAGAGACACACAAAGTAGTCTTCAAAATCCTGGGTTAAAAAAAAAAAAAAAAAACAGAAGGAAAGAAAAAAAAATGTGAGGTTTACTTAAATTAGAAAGACAACTAGTAACCACGAAGAAAACACAGGGACCAGATCGGAGAACTTTTAAAAAAATATTTATTTATATTTTTATGTGATGCTGAGGATCTAACCCAGTGCCCCATGCATGCTAGGCAAGCGCTCTGCCACTGAGCCACAACTCCAGCAGGCCCCCACACTGCCCCAGATAGGAGAACTTTTATAACTGTGTAGGAACCACAATTGTTAACAAATGACCAGAACTGAATTTGGGGGCATACTGGTCTCATGATGGCAGAGTAGCAGCTTGACTTACTGAATGGCTGCCTAATCCAGTTTTTATTTTTCTCAATTATAACCACCTCTATCATGCCAGCTGGAAGCCCATATTCTGATTCACCCTCCTCTCCTCCACTATTTATTATCTTGGAATCTGTACCCCTTCCTCGCTTCTGAAGGGCACATTTTTAATTGACATTTTCCTGGAAATGTATTGGGTCAAATTAGCTGCGAATGTGCCAAATGTATGTGAAACCCTCATTCCTTCATAAAATGATCTCTAAAATGATAGTGTATTTCAATTTTCATCCTCACTTCTACTTAAATCATGAGTTCACTGTGCAAAACAAAGTCTCTTGTTATCTTATAATTTAACTTCACAAATTCCTATCATGCCTCACTCCCTTAACAACCAAACAGGACCATCATCCATAATTAGGTCTCCTTAATGTGCCTGTGTTCTGGAGTAGGGTCCTCATTCACTAAAAATAACACATGCTGTGGTTTGTGAAGCAGCGCTAATGGAAGATCAGGTGAGTGAAATTCCCTCGAATAATTGTCTCACCTGGCTTCAGAAGTGATTGTGTTGGGGCACTAGGGTGTCATCAAGTGCCCTGGCTGAGATCATATGTCAGATTATACTTAGGTGTCTTCCAAGGGTAACTGGCACTCTCTGCCCTGCATGGCTGGCCAACAATAGGCAAAACTATTCTGAAAAATAGTTTTCACCACTTTAGGAATAATCTCTAGGATAATGCCTCAAGAAAAATAAATAAATAAATGAAATATATTCCCAGTTGGTGAGTGGTAAGTGTACCCTTGATTTTCAGGCAATATGAACCCAATGTCTAATAATGTTTATTATTATTATTTGTTATAATAGTAATAAACATTATTAGTGCAGCCTCCTGTATACACTGGAAGGAGCAGTGATATGCTGTGCCCTTACTCGTAGCAACTGGGGAAATAGCAGTAAGTTAATTGGAGGCAATGTCTGTATCATACATTTAATTTATTTACTTTTTAAAAAAAATGATTCAGTTTTAGATAGAGAGGGTACATTTCTTTAGAATGGCTTAATAAAAATATAACAGGGGCTACAGAATAAGTAACACAAATTCTTTCTCTCAAGCTTACTGATCTAATAACACTGGGGAAGGTACTTTACTTTTCTACACCCAGTTTCTTCATTTGTGAAATCAGGGTTTATGCTCACAGTCAGGGTTGCTGTCACATGATGTTCAGCTCCCAGCAAGTCCTCCATTCATGTGTGGTGACTGTTATGACATTGAGGTTGTTATCACTATTGAATTCCTATGCATCCATGTACTTGGGACAATTCATTCAGCTTTATTCAGATCCTATGTCATTCTACATGTCTTTGTTTTATGAACTTAATAAAGCACATAGTTGAAGTTATTGATGTTCATGATTGTCACAGTGTCTTCAAAGAAGCATTTTTAGAATTTTTCCCCAAGTTTTAAAAATTTCTGAGCTAGTTAATAAGAAACATACATTCTTTTTTGTTAGTTTTTGGGAGAGAGAGAGAGAGAGAAAGAGAGAGAGAGAGAGAGAGAGAGAGAGAGAGAGAGAGAGAGAGAGAGAGAATTTTTTAATATTTATTTTTCAGTTTTCGGTGGACACAACACCTTTATTTTATTTTTGTGTAGTGCTGAGGATCGAACCCAGCGCCCCACGCATGCCAGGCGAGCGCGCTACTGCTTGAGCCACATTCCCAACCAACATTCTTTTTTTAATTTGTTCTAATTAGTTATACATGATAGTAGAATTCAGTTTGACACATTATATATTGATGGAGTATAATTTCTTATTCTTCTGGTTGTACATGATGTAGAGTATCTCATATACTTATATATGCACATGGGGTAATAATGTCTGATTCATTGTAATATTCTTCCTAACCCCAATACTTCCTCCCCTCCCTTCACTCTTCTCTATCTCATCTAAAATAACTCTATTCTTACGTAGCCCCACCCCCTGCATTGTAAATTAGCATCCAAATATCAGAAAAAAAAACATTCTGAATTTGGTTTTTTGGAATTGGCTTATTTGGCTTAGCTCCATTCATTTATCTGCAAATGCTATAACTTCATTCTTCTTTAAGGCTGAATAATATTCCATTGTATAGATGTACCCCATCTTCTTTATCCACATTCATCTGTTGAAGGGCACCTATATGGGTTCTATAGCTATTATGAGTTGAGCTGCTATAAACATTGATGTGGCTGCATCACTATAATATGCTGATATTAAGCTTTACTCACTGTGAGGGTCTGATGGGGATCGGACACTATTGCCATGACCTTGTAAATGGCCTTTACAAAGAAAGAATTGAGTCTGAAGTGAAATAACAGGTTGCCCCAACTCGGGGTTATATTTTTAGGGTGATGAAAAGGCCTCAGCCCTAATCATCCTGGGCTTTGTGCATCTGGTTCAAAGGGCTTCCTCTTGTTGGCATTTGTTCCTTAGTGTCCCTGTCCTAAAATGCTGATTCATGGAAGAAGGCAAAAATACACTAGAGGGAGAATGACAGTGAGGTCTCAGAAGGACAGAAATGACAAAGGAGTAAGTTCTCACCAGTTATTTCCTTATGATTCTAGGTGAAAAAACGAAAGCTTAGGTTTCCTTTTGCCTGTTTTATGAACTTAATTGTTATTGTTAAAGTAATTATATTTTCTTTGGATAATTCAAACTAACCAATAAATGACACCCCAGGATTAATTCACAAATACACATAAATTGGTTAGCATTCTCAATACCTGTCCATGTATTCTGATAGCATAGTTACTTATTTAAAATTTCAAAAACCTGCAAATTGATTAAGTGATTTTTTCTGATCAGGGGCATTAATTCCAACTGATCAAAATCAGAGATTTTTCAGATTATCTCCTTCTTTTCCAGATATGTGAAGAGTTAAGATAGACTGTTTTAACTGGTTATCTTTTGATACCGTGCTTTAGAATTGAGGTGCTGTAATATAAATATGACAAAAAATTCTTCAAAAAACAAGCACTGTAAGTTTTTTGATGAGTGTAGCCCTAAAAATCAACCTAACATGAAATATGCTTGTTGGGGAAAATGTACAACATAGGAGCTAAAGAATATGGTTTGATTCAGATATATCTGGGTTCAAATACTAATGCCAGGTACTCCAGGATAAATAAACTTCCTAAGTCTCCAGGTCCATATGTATTGTGGTGGATATTACTGCTACCTCGGGGTTTGCTGTTGGAATTGGATGAGAGTATTTACGTACTATATCTGGTTCATAATCAGGAATGAAGTAGATGACAACAATAGTATGAAATATATCACAAGGGAAATGAGTGAATAAGCCATAGGCATTCTCCTAGGGTACCCCTCCCTGCATTATACATCTTCCTAGAGTGTGGCATAAATTGGAACCATCAAGATCTCTGCACACTGGGCGACTCATTACCAGAATTGCATGCTTAGTTGTGGGTCAGCAGAGAAGCACTCTGGCATTTAGGAGCGTGCAGGGAGCTGGCTTAGCATCTGCCTGCATGTTACCCATGTCCAGATGGTCCTGTGTTACCATTGCTAATATGAGCACTTGAGGTCACAAATCTCTCCCCCCCTTTTTCTCTTTTCATTGACCCCACATTTTCCTTTATAAAATCAAGAAACAAAAACAATAATAAACTCCCAACTAAAGCACAAATGCCCATTCATAAGTCTGATAAGATTCCTTCCATGGAACACTGCCATAGTTGAGGCATCTAATATAAAAAACCAAGCTGTTGGTTGACTATTACTCACTGTGTAGCTATGGCCACATGTGCTTGTGCACAGTCACCACCCTGCATCTAGCATATTATCATTTATTTCATTGTGCTATAAAGTGTGCAGAGATGCAGAGGATGGAAAGCACCAAGGCACTCTGGTGCAATTCAATTTAGTCGAATATCAGACATCCACACAGTGTAAATGGAACATGAGTAAAGAATCTGATCCAACTGCCTACTGGTGTAATTGACTCAACAGAGCCAGCCTGTGTCATTAGTCCTATAAACAGTTGCATTTACAACAATAAAACTGAAAAGCATGGAAATTAAAAGCTGTTAGGATTTTCTCTGGTGTGCATTTATCTTTGAAGAAGTGTGTACACACTCTAAACAAATTTTTTTAAATCTCTTTGGTAAACTGGCATCACAGTAACCCGTGTCAGCAAAGCCTTATATATCAAATGGTGATCAAATTTGAGAAAGGTGAAATGAGAGTAGGATACAGTGGGGTGATATGCTAACTTAATTGTCCAGCACATGGAATCGGTGTTAATTGAATGACATGGCATCCAGTTTCTGAACAGTAATCTAGGGTTATGTCTGGCTAATAGAAGTTATTTTGGAGAATACTATAACACAATATTCATTGCCACACAGAATTATGCAGCTTAAATAACAGTTAGCTTGGAAGTTCAATCTGTGATTTCTTAATAGTACTTCTCCTCAGTGGCTGTACTATTTGATGGACAAGTCTCCGGCTTCCTGCAATGTTTTGGTTGATTAGTGGAACCTTGTCAAAGGAGCAGATAGCCATCTGTAAAAGTAGTCTTTCTGTTTACCACTGCCACCCTGTCCCTCTTACAAAGAAGTTTGAGCATGTCCTCTGCATTCCCATGTCAAGAGTGAGGAACTCAAGTGTTTCTCTATCTCTGATGAGATGTCACTGGACCACTTAACCAAAAATTGAGAGCATATATTACAAGATTCAAGCACAGAGTCCAGAGGTTAGTATAGTTCTCATTAAGAGACATTTCTGTACACAGAGCTTAGGTGAATTAGTATTCAGTCTCAAAGTGATCAGGTGAAGATGGCTTTAATTTGGAGAGAGATGGTTGCTGGAGGGGAAGCATTTATGTGTTTTGATGGCAGTGGTCCTCATAGGTTATGTTATTGGCAGCAGGACGTGATGACAGTTGAGATGCCATAGAATTTAACATTTCAGTTCTCCCTTGAATAGGCATCTTGGAAAGCCCTTAGCATGGGTCTAGAAAGCCTTGATTTCTAAACTGTGGCTTGTGGTTCAATACACACAAAGACTGAGAGAAGGTAGTATGGCTCATTTCAGGTATGTCCTTGTTTCCTTAATTTCATATTTACAGTTGAGAAAACTGAGGTATAGAGTGAAAGATACTATAGAATTTCTCATAGGACTATGACATATACTAGGTCCTCAATAAATATTTGCAAATAGATTGATTGCAAATATATATATATAAATAATTGAGACAGAACACTGAACTTACTGGTTTTCTGATCTATCATAAAAATTTTCTCCCTTTAATATGTAGAATCATTTTTGCAAACATGTATTTCAAATATTGAATTTCAGGAACAAAAAAAGCAAAGTTTTAAATAACAAACTCTGTTGCAGTCATGTAAACATTTCTAACACATTTTGTTTTTCCCAGAATTTTTACAACCAAACGTTTTCTTCAATCAAACTTCTATGTATAGAAATGAAATTCCTAAAAAAGCAATATAATGTAATCCCTACCTCAACTGTATAAATCTTTATAGACTAATATTAAATATAGTTAGCAAATAGTCAAAAATACATCTAAAAATCATAAATGACTTATGAGATCTATGTGCCATATTTACATTAATTTTCAGATCCTAACATTGTAAAACATGATAATTTTTTACCTCCTCAATCTACTCAAACTTTCAATAATGGACATGCATGTGTCAGTCAAATGAAGAAGCTACCAATTTAGTTGTGTTCAAAAGTTTAAAATGATAAATAATAAACAATAGTGCTGCTTAACTCAGTTTACCTGCTTATTTCCCAAAACTCAATGAATCTATCTTCATATTAAACATTTGTGGTGGAAATGCTAATAAGAAAGTAATTCTATAGTGGCTTACAGTCCATGGGATTTTTTCATATGTTTGTAAAATTTGAGAAATCATATCCAAAATGTACATCTAACAATTACTGTAAACAATTTTCTATTAATCAACAGTTTTAAAATATTCAGAGACAGTGGAGGAAATCAGAATACCCATTCCTTACAACTGACTGCTTCTTTTTCCCAAACCACCCTAAAGAAATTTGAAGGAGCTACATTGATGGAAATAGAGAATCTATTTTACCAAAGGAGAGACAGGTACCAAAGGGATTTGCAAGTAAAATGTTTTAAGCAAAAATAAGGAAAAAGTGCCTAGGTTAACAATATCTTGGAAAAATGACTCCATCCAAACTATAGGGAGTAGAATTATAAAATATTATCTTTCTTATGAGTTCAAAATTAGGTGAATCAAAACCAGGAGCTGATTTCAACCAACAAGCTTTAAGTTATAAAGTTTTTCTTTCTAATTATAGCCTCCAGCTCATAAAATGATAAATAAAAAAATAATATACACAAAGAAATGAAGAATAACTAAAATAACATAACACAGATCCCAGCTAGTTAAAACTTGAAGGAGTATATGGGCAGAAGCACAGGAGAGATCATGTAGCTAACCAAAGGTGGGGACATGAGAGACCATTTCAATTATATGTAAAATGTTACCTAGACCTGGGCTCTGGAGATTCTGAGCATATTTATCAGTTCTTTCTGTTTTGTAAAACCAATGACAATAAACTAAGCAATTGTAAAGTCACATTGCCTCATTGGCTCTGACCACTGGCCTGATAGCCTAGAATTGATTTTATTCTAGAAGAAATTAGAAAGAATTTTTATATTTTTAATAAATTGACTGCAGACTGAAAACCTTTAAAACCAATAAGGAATGTCCTAAAGTGGGTGTGAGAAGAGAACCAAGAGTAAATAATAGCTGGAGAAAACAAAGTGGAAACCAATGGGTACTTCATATCAGTTTCCATGCCTGCAGGTTACACACTAATAATGTTTCCACAAATTCACATGTTGAAGTCCTAACACCAGTTGAAGATAGCACCTTGAAGAGGCAATCAAATTGATTGGAACTCTAATCCTAAATGGCTGATGTCCTTATTGAAAAAAAAAGAGGAAGGGGCATCAGTACTAGGCTGATACACAGAGAAAAGACTACATGATGATACAGTGAGAAGATGGCCCTCTGTCAGCCAAGGATATATGCCTCAGGAAAAACTAAACCTGCCAACACCTTGATCATGGACTTCAGCCTTTGCAAACTGTGAGAAGCTAATTTCTGCCACTTAGTCCATGCTGTTACAATGGACCCTTAGCTCACTAATATACATGTTTTATTATACTTTTGCCCATGTTTATTTATTCTTATATAATTATCAGAGAAACTGTATGAAATGGATACTTTGTTTTCATTTATTAGATGAGAAAGGGAAGATCAGTTTCTAAGTAATTTGACATGAGTTTACAAAACAGGCAAAGGGAGAACTCAGGTTTAAATCCACATCTCTGACTCTGATTATCATGAAGCTCTTTCATCTCAGCTCATTAGAGGAAAGGTTGGATTTACCAAGAGCACTGGATATAAATTTTGACTGACTCACTATTGGTGAGTTTAGAAATAACTTCTGTCTCTTAGAACCTCATTTTATTTATGTACAGAAGAAAGATATGCAGGAATCTCACAGGTATCTTATAATGGGATGAAAGAGCTGAATTCACTGATTGCATCCTGTATGTGTTTAATCAGTGTTAACTCCTCTGTTCATTTTGATTTCTCCCATGTTAGGCAGGAAAAAAAAAGAGCATGTTTCCCAGGCTTTATTGGGGCTACACTTATCATACAATTAACCACTTGTAATTAAACATTGCAATCTCTTTTGACATACACACATGAAATCATCACAGCAGATGACAGTGAATGTAGCCCTCACTTCATAATTCCCTCATGCCTCCTTGTACTTCCTAGCTCCAACACTCCCACCAACTCCTACATTCCAGGTTTTTATCCAGAAATGTTGTAGTTTTAGGTTTCATGTTTAGATCTTTTTTCCATAATGAGCTCAATTTTTATGTGCTAAAAGGAATAAGTTATTATGGTTTTGCATATGGATATTCATTTCTACAGGAAACATTTGTTGAAAGATTATGTTTTATCTGCAGAATTATCCGTAACTTTAAAAAATTAATTATCCAGGAATATAAGTGATCTACTTCTGAATTATATGCTATTCCTGTTTTAGTTAACTTTTATTTTGCTGTGACCAAAAGAACTGACAAAAATCATATAGGAGGAGGAAAAGTTTGTTAGGTTCACAGTTACAGAGGTCTCAGTCCATGCATGGCTGCCTCCATTGCTCTGGGCCCAAGGTGAGAAAAAACATCATGGTGGAAAGGAATGGCAGAGTAAAGCAGCTCAGGACATGACAACCAGGGGCAAAATATAAACTACAGACGCATTTCCTCAGAGACTAACATCCTCCAGTCACTCCCTACCTGCTTAAAGTAATCAACCAGTTAACCCATACCAGTGGATTAATCTACCTATTCAGTTTCAATTATCATAATCTAATCATTTTACCTCTGAATTTTCTTGCATTGTCTCACTCATGAGCTTTTGGGAGATACCACATATCCAAATATACCACATATCCCCTTGGTATATTTGTTTTAACTTTACAACAATATGGTCAATTTTATAATTTTTGATATGAAAAACTTACACATCTTTTGTTACATTTAATTCCTGAGCATTTTTCAATTGAGTGATCCTATTATAAACAATGTTCCTTAAAATTTAAATTTTGAATATTCATTGCTACAATATATATAAATTGATTTTTATGTATTAACCTAGCATCTTACAACTTTGCTAAAATTGCAAATTGATTAGCTTTAGTAGCTCTTGGTGTTGATTGTCTTAAAATTTTCCACATAGTCAATCATGTAGTCTGCTAATTAAGTTATAGATTTTGTTTATTCTTCCTTTCCAACTAGATTTCTTTTATTTGTTTTTGTTACATTGTTGCACTAGCTAGAACTTCTAACCAATCCAATCTTGAACAAAAGTGATGAGAATGAAAATTATTGCTTTAGTTCTGTTCTTAGTTTTTTTAATATTAATTGAAATGTTACATTTAGTTTTTCCCAGATGTGCTTGTCAGGATCAGAATATTCTCACCAATTCCTTGTTTGCCCATAGTTTTCTAAAGTTTTTATTCAGGATTGAGGTTAGATTCTGTCAAATGTTTTTTCTTTCCCTATTGACAAGATCATATAGATATTATTTTATGAGTTCCTTAATATGACAAAATACCTATTTTTTCTCAAATGTTGAAATAAACTTTGAATAAACTTCCCTTTGTCATGATATATAATCCTCTACATTTATTATTAGACTTGATAATTTTCTTTTAGATATGGGGCTATTAAAGTTTTCTTCCTGAGAGAGTTTTAGCAGTTTTGATCTTTCATGGAAATGATCTCTTTCATTTTTTACTTAATTTATTAGCATAATAACTATACATAATACCTCTGGAATATCTTTGTAATACATATATATTGTTTTAACTTTTCTTATTCCCAATACTTCAATCTTCTCACTTTTTTCCTGATCACTATGGTGAGTGGTTCAACAGATTTTTTCTGAGGAGTTTTTCTTATATTGTTTTCCCCTAATTTTTTCTATCTTCTATTTCATGTCTCTTCTTCCATTCTTATTATTTCTGTTCTTTTGCTTCTTGAGGGTTTTATTCATGTTTTCATTTTCTTAAGAAAGAAGTCATAGACAATGATTTTAGGTCTCTTCTATTCTACTGTATGTAGATGGTTAGTATTTAAATGGCTAAGGCTATGAAATTTCCTGTTCTTAACACCCACAAAATTGATTTTTTGACTTTTATTTTATTAAAAATACTTTATAATTTCTCTACTGACTTATTTATAACCATGGATTATCTATATAAGTCTGTTATTTAGCTTATGAACATCTGAGAATTGTCCAGAGAACTTTTTGTTATTTATTTCTCATTTAATTCCATAGGGATCACAGAACACATTTTGAAAGTTTGGAATTATTTTAACTTATGACTATTTCCAACCAACAGAGAAGTCTACTTTGATAATCACACCATGCATTTGAAAATAATGTGTATTCTACTACTATTGAAACATCAAGTCAGTTGATTTTTGCTTGTTTGTTTTTATCATTATTGGTATTTTTCTATTTGTTCAATTATTAAGAAAGTCACATTGAGGTTTCCAGAATATGTTTCTATTTCTCCTTTTAACTCTCTAAAGTTTGCATGTGCGCAATTCTTTGCTTCCGGATCAACAGTAACCTCTCAGTAACACTGACTCTTCATTGGTTCATTCTTATCTTATTGAAGTCTCCCTGTGGTCCACTATAATGCTAGCTGTTTTAGTTTTACTGATAATGCATATATTTGCATTCAAAGCAAGTCCTGGGAATTTCTCCTCTTTCCAAGAGTCATACTTTAAGTAACTTTGGCCACTTTATCTGTGCTGAGCTAAATATATTTTACATTTCCATTCTCCATGCATTTATTATTAGCAAAAAGGTACATGTCTAAGATTTTAGAAAGCAACAGAAATTACCAAAAAACATGAGTGCATTTTAACAAGATGCATGTTGTCATTTGTGATATCTGGGAAGGCAGAGAGATATTAGGGCTGATTCTGCAATGACATGCGTTGAGCAAGTGTTTCTATTACTGATGGTCATATGTCTGTGGTGCTTTATACTTTCAAACTTATTTTTTACCTGTTTCAAAGGAAAATTTTTACTAATAATACAAAATAGCTGTAGAATGGTATAGTGAAGTTGAGAGTAGCAGTTACCTTAGGGACCAGATTTGATAAGGTCTTTTGTGCTTGGTATGGTTGCTAATAAAAATACTCAATTTGAATTCTCAATCAGTCACTAAAATTAGAGAAAGACCAACAAAGGAGAATCCTGAATATAAAGAAGCATAAACAGTCCAACAGTACTAGGAAATTGCCAAGAATCAGAAGTAGAAAAGCATTCTGAATGTGTGGTGCTCTATGAAGTCTTGTTGCTAACTCAAAATTTTTAGGATCAAAAAACAGTTTACCTGCAGGCAAAAACAAACAAACAAAAACAATTTATCTCCAGGCAAAGGGAAATTTAAGCCTCAAATTTCAGAGGATATAAAGTATTAGAATGGACTCTCGTTGTTTTTTAAAAATTCAGCGGGAAACCCTGAGTAGCACAATAAGTTATGCCTGAAATGAAATTGTTTTAGCCACCAAGTAATGGCCTGCTTTGAACATAGACAGAATGAATTCAAGATGACTTTCTGCTTTTACAAGTTCTGGTTTGCATGAAAGCATGCTTTTAACACCTCTGTAAATACTGCTAATATCAAGGAAAGAAAAAAGATTGGGTTGGAGACAAGCACTGTGGAGATGCAACGCAGGTGATCTTATATACTGTCAATCTCCAGGAACATTCAGAGCTGACCTTTTACTCCAGAGCCTAAGCCCTGCTCAGGTCCACACATCCTTTTAGAATACTGAGAAATCAGAGGTGCTAGACTTAATTCTCAGGAGACATCTTATTTAGAAAAGAAAATGAATGAATTAATAAATGAATAATAAAAGAAGGGAGGAAGCCAAAACACATGCCCAGGCTGCCTTTATCTGATGCAAGTTACTAATAGGGACCTTATCCCTCAAAAGCTCAGACTGCTTCTCTAAAACATCTAGACAGGGAAGATACAAGGAAGGAGAATCTTCCCATATGCTTGGAGTTGCCAGCTGCAAAATCTTGCTTGAACAGCAATTAAACTCATGCTGTGGGACTATCACAAGGGCCAGAGCCAGGGAACTGGTGCCACTGACATAAGAAGTCTCAATCTCAGGGTCCTCGGGCAGCAACTTGCCAGGGTGTGAGGTGTCACAGGGCTGGAACCCATTCCCAGGAGCTGACCTCCTCTCTGTCGCAGTGGATTTGTTCTGTCACGTGCAATGAGGACCTCTTCATGTGTCAGGAGCACCCCGTAACCTTTGTGCTAATTCCCATGACATCCTCTGTGTCTCACTGTAGGATTCTGTGAGCAGGTCTTTGGAAGAATAGGGACAACAAAAGATTCTTCGGCACATCTGAAGAGGGCTGGTTGAGTGTGCCTGAATGTAGGGTCATGGTTTAAAAAAGGCTGAGAACCCCCTACCTTGCACTAAAAGGTTTTCAATACACTGAGACACATTTTTTTTTTTAAATGTGCTCCTATAAGCCATGTTAGGCCCAGTTCATTTGTGTATTCAGTTCAATTGCATCTGAATCAATTGGTTCCCAATTGAGTGAATTCAAAAAAAGAGAGAAAATGCTAAGATGCCACTTTCACTCATTTATTTTCTTCTCTTTTAAAAACTATAAATTAGCCACGTTGGATCAAATCTTTGTAGTAAATGAGAGCATTCCAGACAGGAAAGAAGTACCACAATAAGCAAATGACAACCCCTATATAGTTCACACATAAAAACTCCTAAGTGTTAAAAATTCTCTGCATATTTCTTTAGCTATTTCTCAAGAATAAAAACTGCAATCATATAAAAGTCATGTGAATGTCGGTTGAAAGAATATGGATTTTCTTCACCTCAGTTACATTCCTGTATATTGTAACTTACTATAACAACTATTTAAAGAGTATATAAATGAAGACTTTAACAGATGGAAATGAACTTGTATTTTGGTGTGCATGTGTGCTTTACCCATATTGTACTATACAAGAGGGCTTATTTGATTGATAATTGATATGCAACATATAATATTATCTAACTATAAAAATAATATGAAGGGTCCCAGGAAAATCTATGATATTAATACTAATACTTGTAAATATTATAAAGTTGCCTCCTCTCAGTTTCAGTGATAAATAACTTCTGTGGAGTATTTATCCATCTGCATTGATGGGACTGAAAAATAGAGCTGTATTCAAGTGAAAGTCTCAAAAATGTTCTTATTAGAAACTCATTGCTATAATTTTATATCATTTTAATAATTCAAATTAGGAATATTATGTTATATTTTAATTATCTATATAATAAAAGCAACCATTGCTATTTTATTAACAACAAATAATAATAAAATAAGTAGTAACTATTGTTCACTTTAATAACTTATTCAATACAATAATGTCACATTCGTCTTGGCCATTTAGAGGCTAAATTCACCTAATGACATGAGTGCCAATGGGCTGAGCACTCTGGCTTGCACCATGATAGGCACAGCCTATTTGTTATCACTAAACCTTGTGTTCTATATGTATTATTAACCTTATTATTAGTTAAGAAAACTGAAGCTCATAGAGACTGAGCAACTTTCACAAGGGCACAGAGTTAGGATGCAAAGGATTCCATTCTTTGTTCTAGTATTATAGAATAAATCTATGTATTTCACAATAAGAATTTAAAAATCAATGTTTCATTAGGCTTAATAACCCTTCATGTTGGGTTTTATGTGTCTAGCTCCGTCTGGGAATAGCCACAATAGTTGTATACTGCTTTCAGCTTCTCTAAATTCCTTACTGAGATGGCAGGAGGGAACTGTTAGCTGTCTCAATCCAGTGCTGATGACCATGAATACTGTGGCTCAACAAACCTATTGGTAGCTCTCAGGGTGATTTATCTACATGGTGTCAGACTTTGAATCTGGGTTTGAGTGTTTTGGAAGTGTGTTTTGCATTCAAAATGATCATTGTCATTGATGTTAGTAATTAATGTTGACATAAAATTATTTTTTCAAATATTTCATCTTGGGCAAACCATAAGACTGCTTTTGCCAAACACTAGCTTCCTTAATTCTTCAGTTCATGCATTTCTCTGACATGATTACATTTAATTTCCTAAA
Organism: Marmota flaviventris; assembly: GCF_047511675.1. NCBI lineage: Eukaryota > Metazoa > Chordata > Mammalia > Rodentia > Sciuridae > Marmota > Marmota flaviventris. The sequence goes on from NC_092499.1 coordinate 147,004,357, forward strand.
CCGTTGCTTATAGAAACTACATTGGAGTCTAAAAGGCCTTTCCACATAATTTTGTAAGTTTTTCCTCCTTTGAAATGCTGTCATTCAAGAAAATGAATCAAAAGGAAATACTGTGTATGCATGACTAAAACTCTACAATGGATTCAAGTTTGGCCATTGTCACCCCCAATTGCTAATCAGCTTTATTACGGTTAGAATTAAAATTGCTGCCACATACTGAAAGATAAATGTATAATTTTAAGACATACTAAAATTCTTCACATATCATTTTAAAAATATAAATATCTGGCAAAATTAAACGTAGTACACCCTTATAGAATCAGCATAGCTAATCTTTCAAGTCAACTCATTCTCAATACAACTAGATCCAGCAAAAAAGAGGGGGGTGGGAGGTCATGGTGGATTGGTGGGAGGTGGACATGTCCAATACAATTGCTTTGTAGACTCCAGTGTCTCTTCCAGACCTTTACCTGGCTCTTTTCTTGAGTCAAAGTTATTCATTAGGGCAGAGTTTAGCTCTTTGGTTTTCAGGAAATGCCTTCGATTTGGTGCAAATTTTAAAAATGAACATGTTAAAATATCTATAGTACTCTTCAAACTGCAAGAAAACAATTAGTTCCTGGTCTAATCAGCTCTAGGACAGCATTACATCCTCAGTAGGAAAGAAAAGAATTTTAGAGTATCTATGATATATTAGAGAGTGAATGATTATTCACAGTCATGAGGCCAGCCCATGTTTCAATGAGACAAATTGCTCTGGAGTGTTCTGGTGGCAACCAATGATAACTCATGATCATGAGACAGAGTAGGTGAAAATTACAGAGAATTGATGAAAATCAAGAGCAAGAGAACAAATCGCTCGGAAGAGAAGAATCTGTGATTATTATTTCCTAAGCCTTCAGTTTGATAGAGCTTGAATCTATTTTCTTTGAAAAATCTATACAGCTGTAGACACTGAAAGTCCATCTGAAAATGGCTGCATTTGTTTCCATCCAATTGTGAATGATTAACTCCTCAGTCTGGATGTGGGAATCAGCCCAGAGGGGAAGATGCATTTCGAAGGAGATGGCTCATTTGGTTCGCTGTATTCCCGCCAATCAAGTGTTCACTCAGATACGGAGGGGATAAGGACACTTCAGTCCCACTGTACTACTGTCGAAATAGCAGTGGAGTTCTACATTTTGGGAAAAACACATTTGTTTCAGAATGATTTGGGAATGATTTGTTCAATTAAATTAACAATAAATGCTCATTGTTATTTTATATTCATTGTTGTAATGAGTTTATTTTGCAATGAGCAAGGATTCTGAAAACCAAATAGAATTCACAATAATATGGTGAATACAATTTGTAAAGAAGTGTCTCCAAAATTTGATTGCAGATAGTGCAAATAGTCTGGGATCATAAGATAGCTTCAGTATTTTCCTCTTGTCATTTGGGTGTATTTTCTGGAATTGCCTAAGCGCTATATAACAAGGTGCTTCCTGGAATATGTTCCTGGGTCACTTACATTTATCATCTCAACATCAGTACTGATGATTAACATTAAATATATTTAATGTAATATGCTAATATAAATATATTTAATTTATATAAACATATTTAGATTATATATTAATATAAAAACACTAATATACTTTTCTGTGCCTTTCTTATTCTTCCTTAAGGGGTAGGTGTACGAAAAAACCTGGGCCTGTGTTCTCATTCACTTTTGAAAAATTGAAATAATCTTAAAATTGACCTAATTGTATTCTGATTTACATGTGAACTTTTATACACCATTAACATCTGAATAATTCACATTCAACTAACCCTATCTGATAGATCTACATTCTGAAATTTATTTGTATTTATACCACTAATAATGTGGTAAAAATATTGTATTATCTCTCTAAATTGATGCACTTATTTTAAAGATGCATTATCAATGATATGTGTTCCTGATTCAGTCCTACACCCAGCTAAACGTGTAATGGTCTTAGGTACTTGTCATAGAGTTTGGCTTCCATACAAGTATTCGTGGCGACCTTGCTGTCTGCCTGCTCAAAGAACACCAGGCCGAGCAGAAGGGGCACAAAGAGCTGCAGAAGAAGATGAGGCGGGAGACTATCACTGCAGCGACCTTCCTGGCAGAAGCTTTGGTGGATCACCTCATTGTGCGTGTTGCCCAGGCCTCCATGAACCAGAGAAAGCTGGACCATGAGTCCCTTCAGGTCCAGGCTGCCCAATCTGCCAAGCAGACAGGCCAGTGGATCAGGATGGAGGAGAACTGCAAAGGAAGGAAATGGGGGATTTGGAGAACTGGGCTCAGAGCATAGAACTGAATATGCTCACAACTGCCACTGCACTGGAATATGTCTATAAGGGGCAGCTGCAGTCTGTCCCCTCCTAATCCCTCCTCCCTCCCCTTCTACCTCACCCCTTCTGTCTCACCCACTGTAACAAGAGGGACACTGACAGGTAACAGGTGAATAAAAAATCAAGTGTCCATTTGTTAAAAAATAAAGAATTAATATGTTCTATTTGAAACTGTTTTCATTCTTTCAATGTAATTTGCATTGGAGTTTTCATGAGGAAGAAATATCCACTGCTCTCTACCCATTACAAAGAGTCTTTTTAGCTTACAGTCCTACTGAGAAAGAGCAGTATGCCCTTGTAGGGCTGACCAAGCTTTTCTCAGGGTCTAGATTGTGCCCTTGAGCAATCAGCTGGTTCTGTTCAGAAACTACAAATAATTGAGTAAGCAAGACTCATTTCAAGACAGACATGGCTGTGGAAATGTAACTGCCTTTGCAGACACTTCCTAACCCTTGTTGGCTATCCACAGCATTGGAAAAGAGAATGCTAACAATGCTTAGTTGCCCTTCAAAGTCTCTGCAATATCAGAGACTAGAGTCCAAACTTCTTAGTCCACCTGTGACCTCTACTCATCTCTCAACTGACCTGAAATCTTATGATCATTGTAACTCTCCCCTCTGTGCTACCACCATGCAAAGAACAGCTTTCTATTTCTGCTCTCATTGTTGTATCACTTATTTGTTTTTGAGAATCTCTGTCTCCAGACTGTAAACTTATTAAATCCTGGTCTGTATTTTTTTTTCATCCCTAGAAGTATTATTATAAAGAATTTCCAACACACAGAAAGTTGAAAGAATCTTTTTTTTAGTAAATACTCATATACCCCAACGTAGTTCTACATTTGTCATTTTAATGTATTTGCTTTGTCACGTATTTATGCATCTACCCATCTGTCCTTCCATCCATCAATCCTTCCGATGATTTTCATGCATATAAAAGTAAGCTTCAGATCAGTCAACTTCACCTCAGACATAAAAATAACTACAATTCAATATTTGTTTAAGGTGATTTTTCTTTGAGTTAAAATAACATATATTAAAAATCATAAATCTTAAGTATGCCATTTGATGAGTTCTGACTAATGCATTCACCTGTGCAAATCAATCTGTGATACAGAATATTATCACCAAAGAAATTTCCCTTACGCCACTTCCCATCACTATCAGAGACAAAAACTGTTCTGCTCCCCCACCAAATAAATTTGTATTCAATTTCAAATTGTCACACACTGTGAAACTTTATATTTCTTTTTTCATTTCCTATTTTTATGATATATCCATGTTGTTTCATGTTGCATGTACCAGTTCATCCTGGTTTTGACAGGAGAGTAGAATAATATTATATGTGTATATATCATAGCGTGCTTATGTATTCCCCTATTGATGGGAACCTGAACTGTTTTGATTTTTGGCTATTTCAATTTATTGTGAATAAAGCTGATATAAACTTCATAGAAAAACTTGGTCATGGCTGCATGTTTTGTTTTTCTCTCAGATAGATACTAGAAGTGAGATTAATGGGCATATCATAGATGAATGTAAAGCTTTAAAAGCACATCCCATAATTTACCCAAAGAGATTCTATAATTTGACTCTTAACAATAATGTGTCACAATTCTGTTCTACATCTTCTCCATCATTTTGTTTTGTCAGTTTTCTTCTTTAATATTGACAATATAACAGTGTGTGCTAAAATTTCCTTATAGTTTTCATTTAAAATTCCTAATTAATAATAATGCTTACCACATTTTAATTTGCTTACTATGCAATATATTTTCTGTTATACAGTATCTGTTACCATTTATTGTATTCTTTAATTGAGATAGTTGTCTCATTACTATTGTGTTATAGCAATAAGTTATACATCCTCAAGTGTGAGTTTTTGCCATATATATGTTTTACAAATATATTCTTCAAGTCTGTGATTCTGGTTTATTTTTTTAATTATGTCATAATGATATCTCAAAGAGAAGAACTTTTAAACTTGGGTGAAATTTTAATTGTTTTATGTGTTTTTCTTACTTTCATGTCAGTGTCTTTTGGGTTCTTAAGCAAATCTTCCTGATCCATTCTACAGTGTTCATACTAATGATAAAATAGACTTTAAAGAAACATTGTTAATAGAAAAATACAATTTATAATGACAAAATGATCATTCCATGATGAAGACATAATAATTATAAACAGCTATGTACCTATGAACAGAGACCTAAATACATGAAATGGAACTGAAAAAGTAGGACTGATGGGAGAAATAGATAATTAAACAATAATAGTTAGAGACTAAAATACCTACTTGTAGTGGTTGATTGAACAATTAGGCACCTGATAGAATCACAAAATGGAAGATTTAAGAAGCACTGAATCAAGCAGACCTGGCTGATATCTTTAATACATCTACACATCATGCACAGTCTATTCCCAGGTACACATAAAACATTCTCCAGGATAGACCATATGTTAGGCTACAGAAAAAAGTCTCAGTGAAGTGAAATGATTAATATCAGAAAAAGTGTGTTCTCTGTAATGGAATAAAATTAAAAATCAGTAATGATGAAATTTAGAAAATTAATAAATATGTGGAAATTAAACAAAACATTCTTGGATAATAAATGGGTCAAAGAAAACATCTCAAGAGAAGTTGTAAGATATTTTGAGATGAATGAGAAAAATAAGCACAACACATGAAACCTATGGTATACAGCTAAAACAGTGTTTAGATGTGACTCCATACCTCCAATTGACTGACTATATGAGAAAAGAAAGAAAAATCTCACATTATTAACTTAAGCTTCTGTTTTCAGAAATTAAAAAAGAAGAGCAAACTAAATATAAAGCTAGAAAAATAAAGGAAATAAAAACAATTGAGGTAAATTGATTTTAAAAAAAGACAAGCAATATAGAAAGTCAATAAAACTTTAAAAAGAGAACAGCTTAATTGACAATATTTAGCTAGACATAGTAAGGAAAAAGAATAAAGTTTTATAGTGAATCAGGAACAAAAGAAAGTATAAATACAAATCTTATATGAATAAAATAATTATAGAGGGCTACTGTATACTGTAAATGATTGTGTGCCAACCAATAAGATAAGCTAAATAAAACGAGCAGATTCCTATATAATATAAACTACCAAAACTGCCTAAGGAAGGAAGAGAAACTATTAGTAGACATTAAAAAGTGAAGTGGGAAATAAAGTACACTTATACGTTATTGGTGATACTGCAAAATAAGTACAACTGCTCTGGAAAGCAGTATGGAAAGTCCTCAAAAGACTAGAAATAGAATGACTATATGATCCAGCTATCACACTCATTGATATTTATCCAAAAGAACTAAAATCAGCACACTATAGTGATACAAAAACATCAAAATTTTCAGCAGTGCAATTCTAATAGCCAAGTTAGGGAACCAGCCAAGATGTCCATCAATAGATGAATGGGTAAAGAAAATGTGTATATATACATGAGTTGGCAATTCATGTTTATGATGCTGATTTAAATATAAACCAAATTTGCTTATCTTATATAAAAATTTAGTTATGTGATAATGAAATGCTATCTTTTGTAGTGCTAGGTTTGATTTGCTAATATCATTAATAATTTTTGCATTCATATGTGTGAGATATATCAATTGAAATTTTTGATAATATCTTTGCATAGGTGTACTTTGATTAAAAAAAACAGATTGAAATTATGTCATCTGTGGGTAAATTTGTGAAATTTGAGAACATCATGCTAAATAAAATAATCTAGACTCAGAAAGTCAAGGCTTGAATATTTTATATGTAGTAGTGAAACCAGAGTTTCTCATCTTCTGCTGGTGGGTGGAATTTTGTATGCTGAGTTCTCTACAGCCCAAAAAGCCCATTTTAGTGTTAGCAGCTGACCAAGGCAGAAGATACCTGTGAGTATTAGCTCTAAGGGTCAGAGATGAAATAACCAGATTCTTCTCCACTACTTTTGAGTGGCATATAATAGCTTTTAATGGCAGGCTGTGCCCTCCAGTGTTGCAACCTACTCCAGCAGCTCACCACCAACTTCTTTCTGGGTTCATGTATCTTAAGTTCAAAGAAATAAATTCACAAACAAGGGAAGGTAAGGGTGAAAGGAGTAGTATTTATTCAAGTGGGAAGAAAAGAACTCTCAGAAGGCAAGAAGGCACCTCATAGCAGATGGCTGCCTGAGTGTGCTTGTCTAGGTGTTTATATAATACTTGGATCAACACTATTGGTCCAAATCTATGTTAATCAGGATTTGGAAAACCACCCTCACTATTAGGTTAATCCTGCAATATCCATTTAGGTCTGCCACACTTCCTTCTTCCTGCCACTCATTGGGAAATGGCAGGTTGAGGTCAGCAGATCATAAATGTTCAGGGGTTTGCTACAAATAATGTGTGGAGTGGACATCCCACCAGGTTTGGGCAGGCCTGCTGTGGTACTACAGGCTCATGTGCACTGGCTTACCTTATCCCTGGATCACTATGGTTTAGGCCCAAACCAGTAAGGCAGGTTCTGCACAGCTCTGGCCCATTCTCACCACCTGTGTGCTCTTGCTCCTTCTGTCTGCTACTGTACTGTTCCATCACTGCTTCTCAGTGGGGATTAGCAGGCTGGACATGTGGCTGTGTATCTAGTTGGGCAGGGAACCATGTCAGTAGCTAGAGAGAAATATACACAAAGAGGAATATTTTAAAAATGGCTCATGTTACAAAAATAGAAGGAAGAACAATAGAGTAGATAAAGTAAGAGGATTGAGATGGAGTGGAGGCAGATGGAGGGATGGAGAAGTACCTAAGAAAGAAATCTACCAAATGATGTTTACACATGAATATACCACAATGATTATATATATATATATATACACATATACACACAAACACACACACATATAATGCACTAATTAAAATAACAGTACCAAAAATAGAAAGGTGATCAGTAAAGTAGAGCAATTGATCAGAGGCAGTAGTGGAGGGAAAAGTAACGTACTGGGGAATGAGATTGATCAAATTATGAGCATGTACAAATATGGTATTATGAATTCTACTATTATGTATAAGAATAATGCATCAATAAAATGTAAAAAAGGAAAATGCATGGTGTTTGCTTTATTTAATACTAGTATAAAATATTTTCATGAAAAAAAAAACCCAGGCTCAACTAACTGTCTTCTGTCATGAATTCTGCCAACTATTTAAGGAAAAATTAATACACATATCTAGTCTCAAATTCTGTTCAAAATAGAAGATGAGGAAATACTTTCCATTTTGTTCAATCAGGTTAGTGTTGTCTAATAATAAAACAAAATAAAAATGTCACAGGACATGGAAACTACATATTAATACTTTTAGAAGACCGAATCCAGCAATATATAAAATGCATTATACACTATGGCTGAATGAATTTTTTTCTCAGAAATTCAAAGTTAGTTTAACATATGTAATTAATGAATGCAACACATCATTTAATTAAATAAAGAACAAAAACACATGATTGCTTCAAAAGATACAGAGAAATAACGGAAAAAAAACCACACAAGTTTCATTGCAAAACACTCAACAAAAATAAGGAGAAAAGTAGATACTAAATCATTTCTGAAAAAAAAAACACTAAAAAATATTAATAATAACGGTTAAAAACTGGATGCTTTAACCTAAGATAAAAAAGAAGACAAGAATGTCTTTTCATATTTATTTTATTCAATATTGTTATGGTCATTTAATCAGAGCAACTATGTAACTGAAATAGACAAAAATTTTTTTACATCTAAATTGAAAAGCAAAAAGAAAACTATGGTTGAACCCATATACTGTGGTTTGCATATTTCCAGATCAAAGCAACACTGGAATAAAATGCTTAAGAATAAATTATGTCTGTATCAAACATGTACAGACATTTTTCTTCTCAGTATTTCCTAAATAATACAATTATCTGCATAATATATACATTGTTATAGATAAGTAATATATGAATTGTTTAAAGTATACAGAAGGCTGTGTGTAGTCTATATGAAACCCTATGACACTTTGTTATTTTATACAAGAGACTTGAGCATCAGTGAATTTAGGTATTCACAGGAGCCTTGGAACCAGTCCCCCAGGGATATCAAGGAAAAATTCTATTTTTATTCAAAAATGGCCTGTATTTCATAGAAAAAAATTATAAGAGAAACACAACCAAACCATTAGACATGATTAAAAAAAGTCCAACATTATCAAGGAAAAATATTAAAAAAATCAAGTGACCAAAACACTAAGAATACTCAGCAAACGAAATTATGAGTACAATTTTATTTATAAGATTATCAAAAAGAATAATTTTTTACATGGAAATTTAACACAAATAATATATATTTTGTATTCTGAAAACTATAAACATAATTGAAAGAAATTAGAGACCTAAAGAAATGGAAAGATAGTCCATGTTCATGGAATTGAAGACTTACTAATAATATGGCAATATTTCCCAATTTGATTTCTAGATTCAATAAAATTATTTTCAAAATCCTATTTATACTTTTTGATAAATTGATGTTCTGTTCCTTATATTTAGATGAAGGTAAAAATTCAAACAGCCAAATTTTGGGGAAAACAATTTTTTTTTTAAATTAAATTAGTCACATTTTGGCTTCTAAACCTCATAAAAAGTTGTGGCAATCAAGACAGTGTGGTGTTAGTTGAAGGATACATCTACAGATCAGTGGAAGGTAGTTGAGGATCATAAACAAACTTTCACATTGACTTTTCAAAAGATGTTAAGGCAAAAGAATGAAGAAGTGAACTTTTTAACAAATTGTGCATATATGATTACATGCAAAAGAATGGAGTGATACCTCTACATCACATTTATATTCAATAATTAACACAGAGTAGAACACAAACCTGGAAAAAGAAAGACCCACAAAATTCACAGAAGAAATTTGAGAGGTAAATCTTTATGACCTCATATTTAGCAATGAATTTTTAGATGACCTTGTATCTGGCAAATGGTTTTTGAACCAAAAGCACAAATTAAAAAAACATACAGATAAATACAATGGACTTTGTCAAAATTGAAGATTTAAGCCAGGAATAGTGGTACATCCCTATAATCCCATCAACTCAGGAGGCTGAAGCAGGAGAACTGAAAGTTTGAGACCAGCCTCAGCAACTTAATGAGGTCCTAAGATACTTAGTGAAACCCTGTCTCAAAAAAATTTTAAAAATAAATAAAAATAAAGAGGACTAGGGATGTGGTTCAGTTGTAAAGTGCATTTAGGCCCAATCCTCAGTATCAAAATAAAAACTAGATTTGACAATTTACTGCCTTAAAAGACACCATAAACAAAGTGAAAAGATAAAACACAATATGGAGTTAAAATTTAGAAAGCCTATATCTCAGAAAGACTAATAAAGACTATGTAAATTATTGTAACTCAAAAATAGAAAGATATATTACCCAATTTCAAATAGAAAAGTGTCTGAGTAAACACAAAGTATCTTGATTACCACATACATAAATAGAGAATAATTCAAGAAAAAATGTGGAACATCATTAGGTATTAGGGAAATAAAAATCAAAACTACATCATGAAAATTATTTATCCCCAGGAAGGATACATCACATGAGCAGAAAAAGGCTATAGTTATAGTAGCTTCATGATAGAGCATGTGCTGAGCACGTGTGAGGCCCCAGCACTAAATAAGGAAAAAAAACAGTCACACATTAACAAGGGCTGTAAAGATGTAGACTAATAGAAACCCGCATGCATCTCACTAAACTTATTAGTAAAAAAAAAATAAATTAAATAGAAATGCAAATAGTCTTGTTTCTTTCCTGAATTAAGAGGGAAAGCATTCAATATTTTTTTTATGCTTTGGACATGAGGTGTTCCCTCTTGTGTGAGAAGTTTCAAAGGCAAAGTGATTAGGTTACAAGAGGTGCGATCTAATCAATGAGTTGATTCACTTGAATGTATTAATTGTGCAATAACTGTTGGTACAGTTGGGTGAAACTGACAGAAATAAATCATTGGGAGCAAATTTGGGGGATATATACTTTGTCCCAGGTGAGCAGAGCTCTCTCTTCTTCCTGATTGCCCTGTCTTGATCTGTTTTCCTCCTCCACACTCTTCTACCATGATGTTCTGATTCAGGTTAGTTGCACAACAATGGACTTTACTCTCTATGGCCTGATACCTATGAAATCATGAATGCCAAATAAAACTTTTCCTCCTTAAAATTGTTCTTGTCTGATCTTTTGGTCACAACAGCAAAAATTCTGACTAAGACAATATTTTACTATTACTTGATGAGCTTTACAAATTTTTTAGACTTAGTTTTTTTTATGAGATTAAGAATTTTTTTAGAAAAATTATATCAAATATTTAATAAAACAATTTTATAACTCTCTTAGGAAATACATAGGGAAAGAAAACTTCCTGTTATGTTATGAAACTTACATTACCATAATAACAAAACTGTACAAGATATTGCAAGAAAGGAGTACAATTGGTCAAAAATATATGAAAAAAATGTTTAACACCTCCAGCAGTTAGAGAAATGCAAATTAAAAGTGAGATTTCATCACACTCCAGTCAGAATGGCAATTATCAAGAATACATGTAACAAACAATAAAGGCTCCCAAGGATGTGGGGAAAATGGTACACTCATACATTCCTGGTGGGACCTCAAATTGGTGCAACTCCTATAGAAAGCAACATGGAGATTCCTTAGAAAACTTAAAATGGAACCACCATTTGACCTAGTTATCCCACTCCTCAGTTTATACCTAATAGACTTAAAATTAGTACATTATTTTGATGCAGCCACATCAAAATTTATAGCAGCTCAATTCAAAACAACTAAACTATGGAACCAATCTGGGTGCCCTTCAACAGATGAATGGATAAAGTAAATGTAGTATGTATACACAAGAAATATTACTCAGCCAAAAAAGGAATAGCATTCTGGCATTTGCCAGTAAATGGATGAATCTGGAGACTATGATGCTAAGTGAAATAGTCCCAAAAGTCAAAGGCTGAATGTTTTCTCTGATATGTTGATGCTAATAAGGGGAGTAGGGAAGAATAGAAGTACTATGGATTAGGCAAAGGGGAATGAAGGGAAGGAAGGGGGAATGGAAATAGGAAAGATAGTAGAATGAATCAAACATTATTACTCTATGGGCATATATGATTACATGACCAATGTAATTCTACATCAGATAGAACCAGAAGAATGAGAAATTATACTCCATATATGTATAATATGTCAAGTACATTCTACTATTATATAAGATACATAAAAATTTAAAAAGCAAATAAAAATAAAAATTAGATGCAAGTGGTAGCCACTCAAAAATATATATATTTTAAAAATTCCTAATTTAATGATAGTTTAGATCATTTTCTTGCTTAAATATTTGATAGAATTTATCAATGAAATCATCTTGCCCTGGGCACTTCTTTGTGTTAAGAATTTTAGAAATAATTTTGATAACTCACTAATTTTCAAAATAGATTCAAGTTTTTCAATTTAACTTTGTCAATGTGAATTTTTATTGTTCAAAAATTTTTACATTTGTTGAATTTTATGGTATAAACATATCATTTCACCATTATACCAGTGTACCACCATTAGGAATTACAGTGAGAAGCCATATTTTTCTCCTGATCAATCTAACTAGAAAATTCTCAACTTCATTCATGTTTTTCAGCAAAAACCTTTTCATTTCTACTATTTGAAAAATACGTTAAATATGTTGTAACTCTTTGTTATGTGAAATTTACTTTTTTCTGTCATTGATTTCTGGTTTTCTTTCATTATTTTCTTTTGTACTTATTTTGGATTTACTTTATTTTTCTTTACCTTTTAAGGTGGAAAGTGAGGGTCCTTGATGTCATGTCTTTTTTAAAAATATAATTATTTGTAATTATAAATTTCTTTCTAAGCACTTCCATTTTTGCATCCTGCAGATTTTGACTTGTTCAATTATGTCAAAATGTAAATCAAAATAATTTGAACTTTTGCGTAATTTGTTTAGCATAGGGAACCCATGGGTTATTGAGATGTTCAAATTTGACACAATTTATCTTAATATCTGTTTTTTCAACATTATACACAGTTACTCCAGCATCCTTATTTATGCCTACTGTATACACAATAATTCTTTTTCAATATACTTTCAATCCAAATTTGTGTCTTTAAAATAATTTATTATAGGTAACACCCTGTGTGGTCTTTATTTTCCACCTACTCTCAAAATCCATACCTTTTACTAGAATTTTTCAGTCAACCACATTTTAACACGATGTTTGATGTCATTTTGTCATTTGTTTTGCTATATTTCTGTTTTAGTCAATTTTTTTAATGCTGTGACCAAAAGACCTAACAAGAACAATTTTAAAGAAGGAAGTTCATTTTGGGGAATCACAATTTCAGAGGTCTCATTCCATTGATGGCGAACTCCTTTGCTGGTGTGGAGGGGAGGCAAAACATCATGGCAGAAAGATGTGGAGGAGAAAAGCAACTGGGAACATAGCACCAGGAAGGAGAGAGAGATAGAGAGAGAGAGAGAGAGAGAGAGAGAGAGAGAGAGAGAGAGAGAGCCCGCAAACATCCCCCCCTCACCAAGGATAAAATATAAACCCCAAGGGGACAACCCAATCAACTCAGCAAATTAATGTACTGATTAGGCCAAAACTCTCCTAGTCCAAATATTTACCTCTAAACTTTTGGGGGACACCATAATGATTTCCAATTTTATTTTAATTCTTTAGTTTTTCCTTTCTTGCTTCCTTCTGAATTAATAGCATATTTTAAAATTCCACTGGAACATACATATTGGATTCTTAGGTAAACATCTTGGCATTAATTTTCAGATACTATTCTATAGATTAAAATATACATGCTTAACTGTAAGATTTGATATTATGCTATGTCATGGAAAAGATAGAATCCCTAAAATTGCATAATTCCATTTATAAGCCCTTTTCTATCCCTTAGGCTATAATTTTCATTTACATACATTTAAGCTTCAAGTTACAATGTAAGAAAATTTGTTTTAAAGAGCCATATGTAATTTGAAGAAATTTAGAGGAAGGATAATTTTTTAAATAATTTACCCAATAATTTCCATTTCAAAATTCCCTTCCTTTCTGCAGAAGATCTTGATTCCATCTGGTTTTATTTTTCTTCCTTCTGAAGGACCCCTTTTGGCATTACTAATTAGTACAGGTCTACTGGCAATGATTTCTCTTATTTTTTTTTAAATTTAAATGAAAGTGCCATTATCACATATTCATTCTTATAGGATACTTTTGCTGGATATAAAATTCCTGGGTGGAAGTTTTATTATTTTTCTGCTCCTCATTGACCTTCCTCCATTGACTCCAAAGATAGGTCAGGGATGTGTGTAGTGGTTGCATCTATATTCAATGTTCTATTTATCCTCCATCTTACCACAATAGTTTTAGGCAGTTTATTTGCAATATTGTGTATGTTGTTGTTATTTGTTTGCTTGCTTTTTTTTGGTCAGTTTTTAGAGTTGCTTAAATTTGTAATTTGGCATTTTAAAACAAAATTTGAAGATTTTTGGTTAACAAAACTATTTGACCAAACATTGTTTTCCATGGATTAAATAAATTCTTTCAGATTTATAGATGTTCTTAGTTATGTCTTGTAATTTTTAGGAATGCCATCAAAATGAGGAAATATCTACCAGTTTTATGACTTATTTTGGAAGACCCATTCTTTATCTTTTCTGCTCGGGCACATCAATGTTAGACCTGTAAATATTTTTCCTGTAGGCCTTTACTACTTTTAAAAGTTTTTCTATCATTTTTCTCCACTTTATTTCTTCTGAATAATTACTACTATTCTAAGAGCAAGTTCAGGGATTTTATTCTGTTTGTTTTGTTTGTAATCTCCAATTTTCTATTCAGTCTAGTTTAAATGAATCTTGTCTCTCTATAGTTGATTATTTCAAAGAGTAATTTTTAATGATATTTAAAATGTCAATTTTTTAAAAAAATTTCATTTGGAATATTTTTAATTATTTTTTTAAACCAAGATGTCATCTACATTGAGTGCTGAGTCATGATTTCACCTTTATGAATAGAATAAAAGTTGATGAAGGAAAAGCCCTTAGATCTGGTGGTTAATAGACTATGAGTATATTGTTTGTTAGTGACCTTGATAACAGAATTTACAATATAAAAGAATGAGTCTCTCAAAACCACATGCTTTCTAGAAGCAGTGAGTTTAAGAATAATTCTTTGTATCTTACTCATACAGGATAAAGAACAATATAATACTTGATTATAGGGCTTTATGTAATTTTTGCTTCCAGAGTCTTGATCTCACAAGATTTAGAAAACCATAGTTAGGAAAAAGAATCTTAAAATCATGAATGCAAAAATAAGTACAAAAGTGAATGTTTCAAATGGAAAAAGAAACCATTCCAAATTACAAATTTTAAAAAGCTGAGAAATACCACAGACCTTCCAATTTTTAAAAGCCAGAAGAGTTTTATTATCTAGAATTATAGATGTTCTTAGTTATGTTTTAGTAACACAAATCTACAAACAAGTCTTAGTAAATCAATCTTAGTTATGTCTTGTAACACAAATCTGCAATACACTTTCTCTCCAATTTTGGATGCATTTTATTTAATTATTTCTTTATATGGCAACTATTTTGTAATATTATTTTCTTGAGAGAAAACTGGAATCTACATGGAATGTATAAGCATATTTGATCAACCATCATTTTTTATGGATTAAAGAATTCCTTTCAGATTTATAGATGTTCTTAGTTATGTCTTGCAGTTTTCACAATGTCATCAAAATGAAGAAATCTCTACCAATTTTATTTAATGCATATATTGTCAAATATTTTCCCCAATAGTATTTGTATAGGTCTATGTCCTACAAACCCAAGGATTCTAATACATTTCATTTTGTAAAATCTTCAAATAAACAAAAATATTTCCTTACATTTATAATTATATATACTGTAATACCAATTATATAACTGATGTTACAAAATTTGTTCTGTCTCTGCTTTTACAAGAAAAAAATCTTCTAACTTAATTTTATGTGTTTACCATTTGGAAGAATTTATCATACACTAATTTCTGGCTTTGTGTGTTTCAAACCTGTGCCCTCACAAATACTAAGACAGGGACTTTGGACTGGCCTTTATGTCACAAAGGGGGTGAGTTACAAATTGAGTGTAGAAGGATCCTCAGAAACTTTTCCCATACTAGAATACCTACCTCTAGATAAAAAGATAGCTATGAACTCTAAGTATTTGTATATCCCAATGGATATAATATAAATAAACATGTGATTCCACTTTCCTTTAACATATTCTCAAATGCCTAGGGACACTTCAGTATTTCAACAAATAAAGGGAAATATAGGGAAATACAGTGGAGGGAAGATGTATGAAGTAAAAAGTGATAAACAATAGCAGTTTCAACATTTTCTTTCTTTCTTTTTTCATAAATTAGATAAAAACCAATGATCACACAGACACTTTCCTAAAGCCTCTCCTGAGGCTTACATGGCACATGGGAGACCTTGAAGCATAAGGGTTTTCAGACCATGGTAAATCCACCTCTTCTTGCTTTATGTCTTTGTGATACCGAGTTTGCAATCTCATTAAAGAAACCAAGGTAGCGCACAATATATGCTCACTACATTTGGTTTAATAAATAAGTTAATGAATGAATGGAACAGAAATATACTTTGCAGTTTTGATGAACTTGAGTCCCACTTGTGATGTCATATTCAGTAAGACTCATATTTTTCTTCTACATGTTCTTAAAGATGGGTTAAGAAAAATATATTTCCCATTCACCCTCCAAGATAATTTTTAAGAGTTATCACAATCACAAGATAGCAACTGTGAATATTCCACTGTAACACTCTGGATGTCACTGTGTTTCTTTTGTTTTACTAAGAACAATGAGAAAAAAGCAAGAGAGAGAGCTGTTACATTTTCTCTTTGTTTATCTCTTGTTTCACTCATCATTCTGAACTCATGTGTGTTTATGAGCTTTTTCCAAATAGGAAAGCAGCAAAGAGAGAGACTACTGCTTGTGGCAGCATGTGAGACTTCATCTGAACCCTCACTGCAGTTCTGTCTCAATGGATACCCACATCACATCTTGTGCAAAGCGCTGCCTGTTAGGTTGGAATCAGCTCTGTGTTTTTTACCCATTTCTTCAACTTAACTCCATGTTGAGCACATAAGCCTCCCTACTTGGATCTTTGATCAAAGCTCTTACTTTCGAGGGAATGAAATGACTCCTACTGGGGTGGAGTAGCCACAAAAATTGCTGTTAAATTACCACTGTTTTCACCAAATCACCCTGAGATACCATCTCTCCAATCTGCTACCTAGAGAAGATATTAAGCGAGGAAGCAGAATGAGTCAATATATCTCATTGGGGGCCAGTCTCCAGGCCTGAAGAGTGAGCTGAGTTCACCTACTGTCCAGTCTGGAGACATTCTGGAAGACACTGCTTTGAAGCAAGCTGGTATCAACCCAGGATCATTGAGTCTCAAATGTTTTTCCTCATAGTGAACATGAATGAGTCTCAAATATGAGCACTTTGAAATGTGCTCAACTTGTGTTTATATATTTTGCTTCTTAGAAGTATATCAAATTACCATTGTAAAAGGTTTAAAATTCATAATTGAGGGCAAAAGCTTATTTTAGGGGTTTAAATTGCAATTAACTAACTGGACTCTGAGGCCAATTTAAAAATTAAAAGCTCATGAGAACTGTTAAAATATTCAGCTGTTATATGCTTATAATATAAAACATTGGCTATCTAAACAAAAATTTGGACACCATTGTAAAAAATATTTAAAATAATACATATCCTGGAGACCAATTTTATAGTGTACATAGTAAATTTTGGTCTCACTAATAACAGGGGTTCACTTATGTTCCATGTTTTGTTCTATATTAGCAAATTAGTGACTATTGTCTTTAAATGCACAGATACTATATACTGAATGTTGCATTTCCCTTGCACGTGTTATTCATCTTTAAGTACTTCATGTTTGAGACACGAAGAAAAATCAAACACAGACATGTGACCCTTCATGACCATTTTAATATTTAAATCCCTTTGAGTTTATAAATCGTACATGAGGAAATGGGACAAAAATATTAGCATTAAATAAGATCTGGCTTGCAATAAAAGTTCACTACTATTATGGTTTGGATGTGAGGTGTCCCCCAAAAGCTCACATGTGAGACAATGCAAGAAGGTTCAGAGGAGAAATGATTGGGTTGTAAAAGTCTTAACCCAATCAGTGATTCAATCTCCTGATATGGATTAACTGAGTGGTAACTCAAGTGGTGGGGTGTGGCTGGAGGAAGTGGGAATTAGGGTGTGGCTTTGGTGTATATATTTGTACCTGGAGAGTAGAGTTTCTCTGATTCTTTATCACCATGATGTGAGCTGCTTCCCTCTGCCACATACTCTGCCATGATGTTCAGCCTCATCTGGAACCCTCAGAAAAGGAGCCAGCCTTCTATGCACTGAGACCTTTGAAACTGTGAGCCCTCAAATAAACTTTTCCTTCTGTATAGTTGTTCTGGTCAGATTGTTTAGTCACAGCAGCAAAAATCTGACTAAAACAACTACTTTCTTATTAGTTAGTTCAAACCTCTCTGAATTGTACACCTGTCAACTTTAAAAGGCACAAACCTTCTTTACTGGGTTGCTCAGAAAATTAGGTGAGAATCTATGAAAAGTGCCACGCCCAGGATTTGGCCACAAGACATGCACAACAATTCTGTCTTCCTTCATTGTGAACTTTTTCCCTAAGAGGTTTGTTTCAATGTATTGTATTCAACCACTATAAAAATTGTGTACACACTTGGTTCTATCAAAGCCTAAAGGAAGAGTCCTCAATTTTCTTCTAAATTGAGAATATACACCTACATATATTCAAATTTTCAGAATGCTTCCCTTTTTTATTGATGCACGTTTTTGCCTTAATTTACTCTTACTTTAGATAACTGCTTCAATCTTATGTAATGAATTTTCTCTCATCTCCTAATTTCATTTGTAATGAAAGAATATGTAACTGATGAGTTTATAGTGAATAACAAATAGAATTTAAAAAATCATATGTTATTTAGTGAAGGGGAAATTTTCCTGCAACCTGACTTAATTTGAAACATTTGTTATATAACTAGAAGTACATTCATAGTTTTCCCACTACAAGCACACTTCAAGGAGGTATGAATTATTAGTTATGTTTGTATCTTTCCAACCTAGAGTACCTGTAAATTGAGGTGAAGGGCAGTGAGTGCCATGGGGAAAGAATGGTTGCTGAGAGGGTCAGCTCTGCAGACCAGATGTGCAGCTCTTCCACTTCCCTCTGGGGGATCTACAGAAAGTCTACTTAACTTCTCCATGTCTCAGTTTCTTCTTCCATTAATGAGAATGGTAACAGCACCTAATCTTAAGCATTGTTTGAAGATTAAATGATGTAATGTTGATGTAAAGAGTTTAAAATAGGACTTGGGTGAGTGAAAAGTAAAAAGTAAATATTCTTCAAGTTATAATTTGAAGTTTAAAAAATTCTTTTCATTTTCCTTCTTCTTCTCTCTCTCTCTCTCTCTTCTTTTACCAGGGATTGAGTACTTAACCACTGAGCCACATCCCAGCCCTTTTTTATTTTTTATTTATAGAAAGGTTCTTGATAAGTTGCTGAATCTGGCTTTGAACTTGATCCTCCTACCTCAGCCTCCCAAGCTGCTGAGATTATAGGCCTGTGCCACCACACCAGCCTTTTCCTTCATCTTATCCATTAGAAAAAGAAGATTGGTTTATTCCAAAATTCAAGATAATAATGTAGAAAGCAGAAATATAAACACTTAAAATTTTAGGTGAGTGAGTGCGACTCTAATTTACTGAGAGAGATTAAAGGGCAATACTAACTTACATTATTAAATAAACATTTAACTATGATTTGGATTTAATAAAACAATTATGTACATTAACTTGTAATTGATCATTATTAAATGTATAATTAGTGAGATCAAATAACCAAAGAAAAGATAAAAGTCTATCTTTAATCTATTGTTCACTCTCAATATGTAAGATTCTAGTAATCATTGGTCCCTAATATAATTATGAAGTTATAAATATAAATTAGATTACTTTGAAAGATGGATTTAAAATCCTTCTGCATTTTATCTAATTATTATACACTTAATTATGGATAAATAGCTAAACTATAATATGGTATTTGAGAGTTAAGCTTTTCTGACTAAAACCTGGAATGCTAATCTCAAGCTGTTCGATTTTATAATGCTTGAGCAGCTGATCATAAGAGTTAGAGAGTAAGATAAAAATACAAATAATAGATTATGGCTAAGTTTGAGTTTACATGGCATAAAGATAGAAACTTGGAAAGATAAATTTTGTTAGAAGGTTAAAATATTCTTAAGGAATTAAAGTGTACTTTCTTTTTATGAAAGTGCTGGATGGATTACACTTTTTGATATGAACAACCTCCTTATTTTAATTAAACTGGAGATATTCCTCATCATTGTTATGCGTATAAATAAGGCAGCTGGCCCCAAGATATAACCCACATCGTCACAAATGCAGAGATTAAAATTTCCAAATCGTCAAAGGATTCTAAAAACCTATTCACTTTTGTCTTTGACACTAAAGACCTCATTTCTTAGTGCACAAAGAAAACTTTCTAAAAACTATAATTAAACTATAATGTGAAAAGCTTCACATTAATTTGTCTTTAATTTTTTTCAAAAAGAGAAAGGAATTTAGAGTTTGTTTGGGGTGAGTAATTTAGATTAAAATAGACAGAGTTTAATAGGAAAGTCCCTTATTCCCACTTAGAAAACCCACCAGCTGCTCAGAGGGAAGTGAATTAATCCATTTCAGTCTGCACAGGGTCTTTCATTCAGCTACACCTATCAATGCAAGGGCCTTCCACTCCTGGCTGACCTTAAGATAGGAAAAACTGTGACGCGTTCACATTGCTTTCCATGTTTCCCTATTCATTGTTGTGAGTAACAAATGAGCCATGTATTTTGAGCTCCCAGTGCAGTTATTAGCATACACAATTGTGCATTTAAAAGTAGTGATTATTATCATGATTTTTCCTTCCTGCAGCCATCCCTCTTAAGATGTTTAGTCAGAGGAGCAATATGGGAAGACAAGAGGCATTGTTTTTTCCTACTTCTGACCTATCAAGTGTAAGAAGTTCTGTGATTACCTCATCTCTAAATAAACCTTCAAAGGCAACCTAGCCTGGGAGGGTTGGCTGCACATTGCCATCTTTATATCCAACGTTCCATATTGGTTGCAGAGTTTCCACTGTTCCTTTAAGCCTGTCTTTAGTAGGAAGAAGCAATCACTTTGTATATCACTATAATAGCTAACATTTATGGATCATATAAGAAGCTAGATATTATTGTTTTACCTTGATACAAGACATTTTTCTTTTAATTGATTTTTTTTTGTGTGCTTTGCCTGCTTTCTGAGAATTACATAAGTGGAATAGAATCCATTATCCCGTTCTGTTCAACTTATTTTGCTCAGTATTTATTTACAATAACATTCTTTATGAGTTATTACAATTCCATAGTACCCTGCTTCCTGGTGGAACACCCTGATATTTGTTGTAATATGGATATAAAATGACCCCCAAAGACTCACGTGTTAGGAGACTATTTGGTGACCTCAGGTACTAGTAGGAGATGGTAAAACATTTGGGAGGTCCTGAAACATTCGGGAGGTGGAGCTTAGTAGAAGGAAACTTGGTCATTGTGGCATGTCCTTGAAGTGAATACTGGGATCCTGGCTTTTTCCTTTCTCTTGTTTTACTTCCAGGCTGCCATGACCTTAGCAGCTTCTCTGCCACATGCTCCTGCCATGATGTACTGTGCCACCACAGGTCCAAATGCAATGGGGCAAAGCAAATTTTTTTTCAGCAAATTGAAACAATTTTTTCCTTTTTTAAATTTGATTTTCTCAGGTGTCATCACAGTGATGCAAAACTGACTAATACATTAATTTTTTTATTATCGTGTCTACTTTTTTGTCTTTATATTTTTAATATAAATCTGCAAATTGTGGCTACTTTTTTTTCTTTGTATATTTTAACTTAGCACTGGGTAGAAACTTCAGTATGATATTTGACAAATGCACCCCAATTCTAGAGGAAAGCTTTTAATATGTTATTGTTGAGTATATTTACTAGAGATTTGCAAATGCCATTGATCAGACTTAGAAAGCTCTTTATTATTTCTTGATTGCATATAACTTTTATAAAATATGGATCCTGGATTTCAATTTTTATTTTCCTGAAGCTTGAAATTGAACCCAAGGCCTCATGCATACTATGTAACTGCTCTTTCACTGAGACACATCCCTTTCCCTGAATCCTAAATTTTATCAAGTTTATTTAATATGACCATATGATATGATTTGCTTTTTTTATTATCTATAGGTCAATTTCATTGGACAGTTATAAAATGTTAAACCAGCCTTGCATTCCTAGAATAAAGTCAACTTGGTCTTATTTATTTGTCTCTTCTATTGCTGGATATGATTTAATGGTATTTGATTTTGCCTTTGTGAATTATAATGACTGACGAGGAATGTTCCCATTTTGAAATTTCCCTGTCATGTTTGGAACCAAATTTATGGAGGTACCATTACATACATTACACTGTATTCTCATTTCTACTCTTTGGAAGAAATTGAGAAAGACTGGCCTAAATGAAGTCATATAAGTGGGTTTATTGAATTAAAAGTATGTATGCTTAAAATTGAATAATATTACTAAACAGATCTCCATGCTTTTTGTAGCAATTCACTCTCTTAAAGATATACTTAGAACATACTTTCTAACAAAATTACTTTTTGCAGTATTTGGGATTGAATTCAGTGGTGATCTACCACTAGGCCATACTCTGGGTCCCTTTTAAAAAGTTTTTACATTTTGAGACAGGTTCTTGCTAAATTGCCCAGCTCCTGCCTCAGCCTTCCAGGTAGCTGGGATTATTGGTATGTGCCCCTACTCCTGATTTAGATTGCACATTTCTCATTGGATATTAATACTCTTTCCAGTCCATTACTGAAGCATATGTGATAGTATTATAATGTGCATTTTTAAATTATTATTAACATAAAAGTTCTATTTTAAATTTATCAGCCACTTGTATATTTTATTTTTTATATTTTGTATAGATCTTTGACCATTTTTGGTGGAAAAATATTATTTATTATCTTACCAATTAAATATATGTAAAAATTAGAATAAATAGTTATAAGACTAGTATGTGTGGTACAAATTTACTTTCTCAATTAAAGAAGAAATATGTATTTATTAACTAGTGCATATTTTCTTTCAGAGATGTTATGTGCCTTTTTATTATATGCATTATATTCCCATACATGATTGCAGATTTATTTTAGGCCTTATTTTAGGGCTTCCATTGAAAAAATTCTACTGGTGAACTACTATTGAAATGTGATGATTTGAAGACATTTTATGTGCTTTAAAATATGTTAGTGCTAGTTTGTCATTCTTTTTTTTTTTTAAATTTTTTATTGTTGGCTGTTCAAAACATTACATAGTTCTTGATATATCATATTTCACAATTTGATTCAAGTGGGTTATGAGCTCCCATTTTTACCCCATATACAGATTGCAGAATCACATCAGTTGCACATCCATTGATTTACATATTGCCATACTAGTGTCTGTTGTATTCTGCTGCCTTTCCTATCCTCTACTATCCCCCCTCCCCTCCCCTCCCCTCCCCTCTTCTCTCTCTGCCCCCTCTACTGACATTCGTTTGTCCCCCTTGTATTATTTTTCCCCTTCCCCTCACTTCCTCTTGTATGTACTTTTGTATAACTCTGAGGGTCTCCTTCCATTTCCATGCATTTTCCCTTCTCTCTCCCTTTCCCTCCCACCTCTCATCCCTGCTTAATGTTAATCTTCTTCTCATGCTCTGTTCTGTTCTTACTACTCTGTTCTTACTTACTACTTTCTTCTCTACTCTGTTCTTAGTTACTCTCCTTATATCAAAGAAGACATTTGGCATTTGTTTTTTAGGGATTGGCTAGCTTCACTTAGCACTACTCATTTTCAATATATGGCTGAATATTTCCATTATTTATTCACCAAAAAAACTTCAGATTTATTTTGATATTAGAATTTTAATTGCAATTATATTGAAATGATAATAGAGCATTACCTTTTCACAAATATGATCCTGTATTCACTGTTTAATATTAGAGAGACACATTAAAATTTTTCCACCCTTCTTGCTTAATTAAAATTTACCTGTTACCTTTATACTTCTATTGAAGATAGTTTCTAAGTTTTTTAGCTAAATAATTAATCATATTAATACTTCAGTAGAATAAGTTTATATTCTGTATATGGTTTGGTTTTTAACTGAAAAAACATACATACACATACACACATACATACATATGTATACACACATATATAATTATATACACATGTTTAATTATATTATTTTAATCCTGCTATTTATTATTTTAAATTTGTACATTTAAGTATAATATACTCTTGGTTTGGCAAATATTTGGGGAATTTCTGTATTTTAAACATTTGAAAGGTTATGGTTGTTAGTGTAGAAAATAATTATTTCTAAGGATTTTTAAAATAAATCATCTAATTTTTTCTCTAAAATTTGTATTTTGTGACTATTGGGTTAAGAATGTGGCTTTTGAACCAAAGGCTAATGTTTTCTCTGATATTTGGATGCTAATTCATAATAAGGCAGGGCTAGAGAAGAATAGAGGTACTTTGGCTTAGATATAGGGGAGTGAAAGGAGGGGAGGGCATATGGCGGTAAGAAGGATCATAGAATGAATCAGACATTATTACCCTATGTACATACATGACTATATGACCAGTGTGATTTTATATCATGTATAACCAGAAGAATGAGAAATTATATTCCATGTATGTATGATGTGTCAAAGTTCATTCTAGTATCATGCATAACTAATTAGAACAAATTTTAAAATATCTATTAAAAATTAAAAATATATTTTAAAAAGATTGCGGCTTTTCAAATAGATAGATCTAAGTTTGGAATATTCCTATTGCATTGTTTAGTGATCAGATCCAGAGAAAAATAATCTTTTTCTCTAGCTTTTTTTTTTTTTTTTTTTTTTTTTTTTAACATCAAACAAAATGAAAGTTAAGAATCTTGAATGGTTTTAAGCACTGCCTTGGCTAAGCCAGGCACACACCCCTTTAGAAAGCATTTTGACACCATGACGTTTATTTTTTTAGGCTATTAAGAAGAATAAATGTATATTTATTAATTTATATTCTTAAATATACTTCTTATATTTGCTATATTACTATGTGTTTTTGCTTTATTTTTGAAATACCAAAGAAAGAGTCCTTGTACTTTGTTCTATGTTATGTGATATAAACCTTTATTGCCTTTTTATTGCCATTGTAGACTGTAACTTAAGTGGAAATAGTACATGAATTTTTTCCTGTTTCATGACTCCTTTTGAAATCACATTTGTAAAAAGTGTATGGCCTTTTGATTTTTTGTTAGAATTTTCTTAAAGAATCTTTTCTCCTTTTGACTTTTATTATAATATTCTCTTCTGTGAATGTCCTATAAACTCAGTTGTGATTTCCTTTTCTGTTTTATTTTAAATGATTTTATCAGAACTGATCTTTCTTGCACTAATATTTCATTTTTTATGTAATATTGCTTTAAATTTATTTTTTAAATGTACTATCTTTCTATTCTCTTGGTGAGAAAAGTTCATTTTTGGTTTTTTTTTTTAAATTTTATTTGACTCTGATATCCATTATCAATTTAGGACCCCAAAATTTTGAAAGTAACTATCTTATTCTAAATTTGCCTGATTATTCTCAATACTTACAAACCTCTTCTTTAATTTATATTTCTATAAATATAAAACATTCTCCTGAAGAAAGTATGGAGTTATTCTTCCCCACTAACACTGCAATTTAAATTTTTTCTTAAAAATCTGTCTTTAGTTCCATTTACTTTTACTAAGTTGTTTTAGGCTTCACAGTTTTTAAGAGCATAATCACTGATGTTAACATTCAATATTATAATCAAATATAACATTTCTATAAAGAATTAATTATATTCCTATGAATTCAGACCTTTATCATTTTGAATCATAAATTAAAATCATAATTTTTATTTATCTCTTGGTTGGCTGGAATATTTTCTTCATATATTATTTCAAAAATGTCTGAATTGTACACTTTTAAACCTCTTACATAATAGAAATGTTCAATAGAAAATTTGGCTTCTTAGAAATTACTCTACCAAAACATTTCCTCCACATAAATCTATAAGAATACTTCTGGTATGTTTCATTATTCAACACTGAAAAAATATTTGAGTCCAACCTAATATGCATTTTTTAGTATATCTATGAATCAGATGACATTTTTGCTTAACTATGTGAATATAATTTTTCCTTTGTAATTTAAACATCATTGTCTTTTGCTGTATTATAAGAGATCATAATATGTCACTTATATCTTAATTCTCTTTGAGGTGGAAAGAAGGAATTAGAAGTAACTTTGTTTTTACTTTTTATTATTAGTATTTCTATTATTATCACTTTGCCTCTGTTTCACTTTACTGAGGGGTGGGCAGAATTCTCATGTAATTTTCCATTGTCTATTTCTTCAGCCATGTCTGTCTCTTCACTTGAAGTTATCATTTTGAATTTCATTTTCTGACAACATGTTTAAAGAACGTTAGAGACAGCAGACAAAAGCCACACTACAGCTCTCAAAAAACACCTGGTTTTCCTTCTTCAGTTTGGTTGAGAGCATATTTCAGGTCTAATCATCAAACACTACTGGGGTGTAAAAGACAGTGACTTCTAGCTCACTCTCAAATTTCCAGGTTTATTCTTCACAAAGCAAAGTATAGTTATGCCATCAGCTGAAGAATGAAGTTTTATTCTTTTATCTCTTTAATTATGCCTAAATTTATTTCCAATTCATTCCAGGTACAATAATAACTACTTAATCAATTTTCACAATTTAAGAAAAAAATTCCCCTAAATCCCCAAAATGGCCTTCAACAAAAATGTTGATGTTATTCTCCAAATAAATACCTAATAAAAAATTAGTAGAATTGTGATTATAGTGATGAACAATAGGGGCTTGCAACATACTCTCTGAGAATACTCACAACCTTTCAGTGCACTGATCTCCCCTGGTCTTGCTAAAACCATGACTGCATATATTAGAGTGCACAGTGGTGTGAATATATAAAGTATCTTATGCCTTGTATCTTTCTTTAGGTATGGAGAGTATCTTTTGGCATAGTTTTTACTTACAAGTGCTTTATATTTTCATACCTCAATTTCTATTATCTCACTTACATGATGTGTTTATACACTATCTCTCCTTTTCTATTCTTTCACTTTTTAATTATGTGTTTATATTTTGTTTAAGTTGTGTTTCTAATAGATGGCACAGAGATTAGGTTTGTTTCTGTATGGTCTGATATTCTCTGTATTTAAATTAAAATATTAAGAAATTTACACTGAATGTAATTTTTTAAAATATTTATTTTTTAGTTGCAGTTGGACACAATACCTTTATTTTATTTATTTTTAGGTGGTGCTGAGGATTGAACCCAGGGCCCTCCCTGCACATGCTAGGCGAGCGCTCTACCACTGAGCCACAACCCCAGCGCCCCCATGTAATTTTTTGATTATGTGAGTTAATTCCATAATTTTTGTCATTTTTGCTTCTACCATTTGTTCTTTGTTGCTTTTTGCCTCTTCTCCTTCCTTTTTTAGATTAATTTAATATTCTGTGTTATTCTATTTTGCATATTCTATTGGCTTATTGTCTACATACCTTTGTTTTATTTCTTAGAGACTGCTAGGGAAAACATACGTGATTTTTAAGATGTAATCGTTTCTATTGATCTATTTTAACATTCACTAAATTTTTAAATTAACTTCTATTAAGCTGTTAAGTATTTCCTGGTGAATGTTTGCTTCAGTTAAATTTACTTTCAGATCCATAATTTTCATTTGTTTTCTTTCCCTATTAAATAATTCTTTCCTGACATTTTGTATTTTGAAATTTATGATATGATTTTTTTTTCATGACCTCATTAAACATAGTTATAATTGCTGCTCTAAATTCTTATTTGCTGGATAAACTACTGGCTACAGACAAATAAAGAGGTCATACAATCCTCTTTCTTACACCAAATACAATGGTAAACAAAGTTGACCAAACAAACATTTCAGCACCATGGAAATCAATAATACCATACAATAATCTAAGAAGACTTTATACTTTATAAATGGTTGAACTTCCAGTAAAGACTTGAATCTGTGAGTTTCTCACCTTGATCAGTGCCCATTCAATTCACTGGGTGTGGAAGTACTGGAGACTGGAGCTAAACCTGCCATAGTTAATATGGGCTTGCTCCATTTCAAATGGTTACTGAAGCATAAAGCACTTTTGCCAATGGCAGAAGCAATCTCGGTGGTAGGTGTGCAAAGAAGGTCAATGGTTCTAACAGTTTGGGGTTGTGGTTGTAGTGGTTTTGGAAAGCAAATCCCTGACTGACATTACCTGCATATGACATGAAGATGACAGAGGACTTAAACCACACACATAATCTTGACCAACCTTGAGCCCATGCATAGAGAAGAGGAGACAAAAGTAAATTCCTTGTCATGGTCCCAAACTCAGGAGGAAAGTCTTTGTTCTTTAAATATTAAGCTTGTTTCTTGGGTTGTGGTTGTGATGTTCCTTTTTATTCTCAATTTGTTGAATGATTTAAACACAAATGTGGTTTGAATGTTGTAAAGTGCTTTTTTGATTAAGTCAATGAATTGGTACCCTTAATTACAAATGCAAAGTCCCTTTTGACTAGTAATACTACATAATAAAGCCATCCTCTCTCATCTTATTCACAGTCCCAGGGATTAGAGTGGGAAATCTGGGAAACCATTTGGGGATTGTCTTCCACAATACCTTATGAAAAGATTACTACAATTCCAGATTAAACAAAAAAGGGTTGTGATTATGTAAGTATAAGCATTTAGATTCATTAAACAGATTTGAAATACTATAAATAAAACTTTACATCTATGATCAGTTATTTTTTTTCAACAAAGATGACAAGTTATTTCAATAAGGAAAGAACAGTATTCTCCACAGGTGGTACTAAGACAAGAAGATAATGTCCACTGACCTGTCACCTCACAAGAGACAGAGGAACCAACTCTAAATGGGTCATAGGCCTAAACATAAGGACTAACAATAAATGATCTAGGAAACACATTCCTATCAAATTAATAAAAGGTTTTAGGTATGATACCAAGGTCTTGACACATAGAATAATTTGATATGTCACCCACATCCAAAAGTTTTATTTCAAAAGATAGAGTAAAGAGAATATAAATAGAAGGACCAGCCTGTCAATAAGTATTTCCAACTTATATTTTTATAAAAACCACTTGGATCTAAAATATATAAAGATCTTTTAAAACTCAATAAAAAGAAGATAAAACAATTAAAAATGAGCAGATGTCAATAACACCTTTACCAAAGTCCTAATAAAACCATGGATTTGCTCAACATCATGAGTCCCTAGGGAGGAATGAATATAAGCCACAATACATAGGATGACCTACCCAGTAGGATAATTATGATCATAAAATCAGACAAAAACATATGTTGGTGAGAAGGTAGAGAAACTAGAACCCTCCTATATTGCCCATGGCACCCCCACTTTTGAAAACTGTTTGAAACTGTTTGACAATTTCCTTAAAAAGTTAAATATAAACTAACTATATTACCCAGAAATTCAATGCCAAGAGAAATGAAAGATGATTGAAGCAGCATGCATAATAACAGCACTAATCACAATAGCCAACAGAATTGAAATAATTTAAGAGAAAGACATTCTACAATAATTTTAAAAAATATATAGAGATGAGAAGGCAAGGATAGCTCTCTGGAGAATGCATATTGATTTTAATCCTTAGCTTAGACACTAAGACTAGCATTTTAAAACAGAATCAAGAAAAATATTGATCTCACTCCAAATTATTTGTCAAGAAATTTCTAGGTGTTGAGCTCTGTAGTTGGCACTTGAGCATGACTTAATAAATTTAAGCTCATAAATAAGCCAGTTTATGATATCTGTGCACCATCATCAGTTATGCATAGTAATAATAATTAGCTAACCTTTATTAAATGTCAATTATTTTCTATGTCCTAGGCTCAGCAGATTATATGCATTTGCTTCTT
The DNA here is from genome assembly GCF_047511675.1 of Marmota flaviventris. Lineage (NCBI taxonomy): Eukaryota > Metazoa > Chordata > Mammalia > Rodentia > Sciuridae > Marmota > Marmota flaviventris. The sequence goes on from NC_092499.1 coordinate 147,034,056, forward strand.
TAATTCTTGCATGCCAAGACAAACCAGTTATTATTTATGGTCAGAATGCTGCAAAAGAGGAAAATAAGTCTAGAAAAGTAAATTACTTGCTCAGGGTCACTATGGGTAAATGATGAAAGAAGAGCTCAGATGCTAGCTGTATATTTCCAGGAACCCTCACTTCACCCTTAGCATGGTAAAATGAAAGCAATAAGAACATTACAGAGGCTTATGAACATGAAGCAGGAGGACTGCAAGTTCAAAGCCAACCTCAGCAACTTAGCAAGGTCATGAGCAACTCTGTTTGAAAATAAAAAAATAAAAAGCACTGAGGATGTGGCTTAGTGGTTAAGTAAATTACCCTTAAGTAAAGTACCCTTGGGTTCAATCCCTGGTACCAAAACAAAGAAAAAAAACAAAACCCCACATGAATAATAATTATATGGGGGAAAGATACTTGTTATTACAAAATTACCAAGATTTCCAATTTTGATTGATTGGTTAATTTCAAATTTGAATAATTATTTTCAAAGACTTGTCTCCATCCTCCAGATGCAACTGCATCTGGGTGTGTTTATTGCATACATATACATGTGTCTGCACACACATGCCCCAATGAGTGTGAAGATATCTTTGTGACAGGGCATTTGTATGACTGTTTCCTGAATATGTGTTGCAACCAAGGTCAACCCTGCCTATTTGCTGTGGGTGGCCCACAGTCACATTTTAGGGAGTTTTCTTGTTCAGCTGAGTTTTTAAGGCTCAGTCTTTCCAGGGGTCAGCATGGGAGCACACTTGATTTCCCCAAATAGGACACTTTTGCTTGGCTCCTCTTCCACATACATCTCTGTGGGTAGCTGAAGATTCATGAACTAAGCCTGTTAGATAAAACCTTATTTCTACACGGGCAATCCAAATGTGAAACTTCACATAGGTATTGTGGTTTCTTCATCTGATAAACAATAATTTCCTATCTTATATGGTTCTTCTCAGTTTTCAATCATAAAAGAGATTTAAAAATTTATCTTATGAATGTAAACGTTGAAGAACTATCTGTTCCATGAAGGGTGCTAATTTTGAATCTTAGTGCCTGCATCATTCACAGTTATACTGGTATATTTATTTTTTTGCATACTTCTCTAACTTAAGAAGTGTTGAATCTAAATTCTGTAAAGATATTTCCTAAATGTGTTCCTTTAGGAATTAAATGCAATCATGAATATCCCTCCATGACACAGATATGGAATCTATCATCTCATGCCATAGAAAATCTGGTCCCTTGGTTTTTTTTTAGAGATGATTATCCTAAAATGGACACAGCAATAATAAACAAAGTAACAGCCAAATATATTTTATGAGTCTATTTGCTTATAAAGAATAAAAAAAGAAGGAAAGAGGAAGAGAAAGAGGGAGAGAAGGAGAAAGGTGAGAGGAAGGGTAAGCATATTTAATATTCATACAGTAATTATAATTTAAGAAAAGAAGAAGCTGTGTTAAAAAGTGAAACTGAAACCATCAGATTAATCCTCTCCCTACCTTTAAAGAGTTCCTTTCTGGACTGACTTAAACCAAGTAATGGCCAAGAAGCTATTTGTAGGGGAATCAGCAGAAAGAGCATTGGTCCAGGAAATTTCAGCTCTTGATTGATTTCTGGCCAGAAGTCTGAGTTGGGGTACGATCACCCAAGTCATTTCATTTTAAATGGTATGAAATGCCTCCCATCAACTATTTCCTCTGCAGGAAACCCCTGGCAGATATGCACTTAAAAGGGTGATTCCTGGCCTGTACTGTTCCTCAACTTTATCTGTGAAATGAAATAGTACAACTTGCACACCGACAAAAACTTCTTCCTCCCTTTTGGAACGATCAGTTATTCAAGTGATGTGTTTCAGAGAGGAATCTGAATGAGTTTCCTATCTTGTTGCAGTAAAGATATTTTCCTAATATGGAGGCATCTAAAAAGATTCTTGAAATGTATTTATGTATCATTTTGATACAAAATGCAACTCTATGAACTATGCCTTGCATTATAGGCCTCTGGAGGATAGGTATCAAGACTGATTTGCTTTTAGGGGTACATTGTACACTTTGTGTTAGTGTTTTATAAAACATCTTTTTTTTTCCTTCAAATTTTGGTATAAAATGTGCATATTTTTTCATATGTCATTTAAGGGCAAACATAACAACAACAATAAAAAGTCTACTTTTGCTATGTCACTATATGATTCCCTTTTTATTAACTGGGGGCTTCCTGCAACTGAACATCCCCAAATCTGCCCAGAAGTCTAGACACATGGCTACATCTCTCTTTTGAAAATAATTTCTCATAGATCAATTCAAAGAAAAAAAAAACTGAGTTCTTCATCCATGAGTCATTTTCCCTCAGCACAAATTTCCCTGCCTAGGAAAACAGTACTAATATAGTAATCTGAAAGTCCGTGTGATGAAAGCCTGTGTCACCATGTGCAAACTGTGAAATGTAATTGAAAGTAAAATGTTTAATTAAAATGGACATTTCTAAGCATGCTTCTGGCAGCAGCCATCTTGCTGAAAAATTATATTTGTTACACCGGCAACCTGGGAGAATAGTTCAAGAGATGGAGAATGCCAGGTCCCATCCAACAGTAAATGGAGTGAAAATCAGAAAAAGACTTGAGGGTTGATCCTTTTCTTACAGAGCATGTCCCCAGCGCATGAACCCTGGTGCACACCAGTCAGAACCACAGAACCTGCCACACATAGCCATCCCAGAGTCAATATTCATTATAACCAAACATCCTCCTCCTTCCAATAATTGTTCTTTTCACTCGTGTCAGCAAGTTTTCTTAGCAACTGGGCTTTCAGATGCTGCGCGGCTTTTGTACAGACTGAAATGTGAGGATGCTCTTCATCTCCACAGTTATTTCTCCTTTGAGACCACAGGGTCCTTTTTTTTTTTTCTCCTCTCATAAAAGCCCCAGATCCCAGATACTCTGCAGACTCGCGTGGACCTGAGCTTCACTGATGTTTTCAGTTCAAATGGGAGAACAGAATTTGAAAACAAATGTCTGTGTCATATCTAGAGGGCAGCTCTCCTGTAGGAAATTCGGATGTCAAAGAACATTTAGCCCAAACTGGGCAGGTCTGGTCATTAAGTGTCCCAGTTCCAGAACGTCTCCTTACAGAAAATATTTCTCTGACATTTTATAAAGGGGCAAGAGAGAAAGAGCTCTTTTCCTTTGCATCTCCCACTTTACCCTTTAAAACTTCAGAGATCAATAGTAGCAGATACAATGTTAGGATAGAATTTGTGCATTCCTTCATAAAGGCAAAAGTTCCAACTTTTACCCCTATTTTTCAATTATATTAGGCTCACTTGAATTGTTTTTATTTCTACCGTCTCTGGAATCTCATTACCATCCCTTAAAGTGAAAGAATTTTAAAAAAATAAATAAATATATAAATAAAAGGTCTGTAAACCTGAAACCCATTAAAACAAAGGGTGGAGGGGGAAAAAAAATCAAAGGATCTAATCACTGTTCTATAATTCATGATTTGGATATTAAAACAACTCTCATTGTCTAGATCCGGCAACCATGGAATGTGATCATTTTTTTCCTATCTGACCTTGTTTAGGGAGCTCTTTCTCTATAATATGCTCTTTATTGCCCAAGGAATGCTCTTTGAATTTACTTTCTTTATGGAGTGATTATAAATCTTCATGACATCCCTAATGATTCATCTCTTTTGGTGCTGGGCAGAGGGATAACCATTTCTATACTGCACACATTTCATTTAAGGTGAAACCAGGAGATTTATCAATCAGCACAGGATTTCCAGGCATAAGCTAAACGATAACCATTTATCCCCCTCCATAAACACATTTAACTTCCCTACACTTTCTGCCTGAAATGTCCCATAAACCTTAAAGAAGAGATTGCTTTTAATTTGTACATGATCTAAACCACTGTACTTTCTTCTGGGGAATTTTAACCTTGGCCATACTATGGAAATATTTAGAGACTATTGAAATACACACTAGATTATTTCATGTGTCTCTGAAAAAACAGACGACTTAACTGTAACTCTGACTAGTGGTTGTTTTCTGAGATTTGCCATTTACCATTAGAAATAAAAAAAGACTTCATAATTTTAAGAACATTAACAAGGGATCGATCTTTTTCTTACGTGGGGGTTCATCTTGGAAAGCCTACTGTCTCAGTTATGAGCGTTATTGACCATATTCTTAAGGTTGCAGTCCCAGATTTCAATGGCTCTGGTCCGGTGTTCATCATGAATGCAAAATCCCTGAATCTCAAAGGATAACTTTTCCTCCCAAAATGTTTGTTGGATTGAAATATTTTACCAGTGATACGTAGTTTTGTAAATCAATGGTGTTTGCTTCAATCAAAGGTTCCATCTCCGCAGTCTTGTGAAAACAGAAAACTACACGAACAGATTACAAACCTACACAGGAGAAGCCAACACTGGGAAAATGCTTTCTGCAAAAATACTTTTGAACTTCAGAGGATGAAAAACATGCTCAGTCCATGGAGCTGGAAGAAATGGAAGATTTTTTTTTTTTTTTTTTTGCAGACATATGTAGAACATTTGTTTCTGTTTTATTTCTGCTGTCATAATATGATGGTTTTATTCAGTTTTTAAACATGCTTCAGCTGGAAACACTACATCTTTAAATCAGGCAACCCTGGCTTCAGTGTGAATTCCCCTGCCGCTCTCCCTCACCTTACCCAGGTGCATGTTAAATCAGTATTAATGACAATATCATTCTTGTGCAGTCATCTCCTGCCTGCAATTTGGTTTTAATTACCCGCCACGTTGTCTTTCCCCCTCACTGACAGCCATTAAATAGGGAATGACACCGGAGCCATAGTTGTGTGGAATATTCACTTTGCCAGATCACAGCCCCATCATAAAGCAGGCTGCAGTGCCTCCTAGTGGCAAAGGTCGGAAATGGACGAAACCGAAATTTTCGATCTCGCAAGCACTTTTGAGGTTAACTCGGAGATCCCGACAGAGTTTGAATTGGAACAAATATATTTAAAGAAGAAAAAGAAAATTAAAAAACACTTATAGGTTAAGGAATAATAATAATTTGGTAAAATGTTATTTAAATTGAAATATTACAATAAAGCAATGCACGATTTAAGGTTTATCTGACCAGCTGGAATGGTGAAAAAGAAGAGATCAAAGACAACAAATTTGTCATAGAAAATGTAACAGAGGAAAGTTCTTTAGGAAAAATTCAACGAGGGTGAGCTGCAAAGTGAGCTATAGAATCTCTCTTTCTTCTGTTTTTGTTAATGTCACAACAAGAGTTTGGGGTTTTATTTTTACTTTTGCTATTTTTTTTTCCTTTCCTTTTTCCCTCCACGTTACAAAATCCCTTAATTTCATGTGACCTAAAAACATTCTTCTAACCTGAGTACATACCTTGCAGGAACCAGTGCCTTTTGGGCAACTATGCAGTTCCTAAGTGTTTTTTTTTTTTTTTAAACAAAGATTTCCTTTAAACAGGAGTTTAAAATTGAAATTGTTTGTCCAAATGTTTAAGTTAGACACTATACAGATGCTCTGAATTGAAGACGTTCATCATATGTAATGGCCATCACATATTGTGTCTTTTAAATTTTTGGTTAAAATAAATCTGAAGGCATGTGCATTTCACAGGAAGCACATCAGACCTTTTGCACTATAAATTAGAAACATCGCTTATAAACAATACGTTACAGTGTACTTGGGCAGGGAAAGCACTAGTGAGGAGTCACATTCAGTTTTTACTCTGATTTTTCTCCCTGCCAACTTCTACTTGATTTGAAGGTTGTGGGTCCACGGGATGCTCTTTCACAATTGCTAACGCTATGTTTTCTAGCTTCTTTCAACAAGCGTAATTACTCATTTTACGTGCTGCTAAATGAGAGTTATAGCTAACTGCTTTAATTAGAATTTTAACCATACATAGCATATACAATAACTTGCACATACATTTATTGTGCACACTTATGCTTATACGTGCATGTTTATAAGAACCCAGACATAAAATGAAGATACTGATAATTACTGTTTCTCTCAGCCATTCCTCATTCTCCAAACTAGCAGGGCAATGTTAAACATCAATTCATTTGTGGTTATGGCTGCTTCTTTTGTAAATATTTTTTTCTGTATTTACATTTTAAAAATTAATATGAAACAGTGTAGTTTCTTGAAGAAAATGGAAGTACTGAATAGTAAGTTAAAATAATGTTAATTATACTGGTTGGAACTTGGTCGTAAATTAAAAAAAAAAAAAAGATTTTGAAGAAAGAAATTTTTTGCTCAATGAGAAATATTGCTCCACAAACTGTTTCCAGTACCTCTGAGAGCCAAAAGTTCTTCTGATAACTGAAAGAGTAAAAATATTATTGTCTTTGATATTTGAAATTTCACATATTTTTAAAGGGAAGGTGTGCTCATTTGATTCATGCTTTTCTTCCATAGAGAACAATATTTGGTTTTCATACATTGCCTATATTAATTTATTATTTAAGGATATTTTGCATCCTTAAATAACAGCTAGGAAAAATTGTTATTCTTTCCAGACAGAAATGGGAAGCTTATAAACACAACGATAAAGGCTTAATCTCTGATAGGGCTTACATATATTGGTTTACAGCTATATTGAGTCCAGTTAGACTGATTTTTTTTTCTTTCCTAATATGAAACTTGATGCTGGGAAATCTGATAAGTGAGTTTCATTTCCCTGGAAATTTATTGCTTCTATATCCAAGTGCAAAGAAATATCACAAGTAAAAACAATGAGGAGTCTGTAAGGACAGCATTAATGAGGGCCACTCTGTTCTCACAGAGATTCTGCCAGGGGAGCGGGGTGGTGGTGGTGGTGGTGGTATTTCAACTATTAAAATTGCAAGACATGCTATTCCTTTTATAATCGATCATCATTCCCTTTTGCCTGACTGGTATAATAGCAAATCAGCGTGTTCTCTAGCAAGTGAGATCAAGAAGGTGACCACTGTAAGTGAGGAGAGGGAGTTGGTGTGCCATTTCCATGGTACTGGGGAGAGAAGCAGTTGAGTACCTTATGGTGAGGCAGCGCCAGCCCTGGCAGCCCTGCTGGCCAGCACGCCTCCTCTGTGCCCTCTCAACCCACAGCTCTGCCCCGGAGCCCCGGCCCCTTCTCATTCCTGCAGTGTGCTTTGCATGTTCTGTTCACCACTCCATTGCCTCTGCCCAGTGCCTGCCGTATTACAGATGGGATGACAGAAGCTCCAGAACTTTTTAGAGAGCAAACAGTTTCATTACATTAATTAAGTCAATGACTAAATGGTCGAGCAACTGTAAAAGGCTAGACATCATGGAGCCACACCATCATGATGTTAGTGATATTTATTGAGTGTCCTCTGTATGCTAGATTCTGCACATGTAGTATCTGAGTGTATACTGACAGGGGATCCAAGAGCTATGTTTGGATGATGACTAGGAAGTGCAGAGGCTTGCTCAAGGTGTGACCACCACTGAGAATGGAGTTGGGGTGTTAGGAGATTTCCTTCCTCCGCCTGATTATGAAGTTCATACAGGTATTTTTGTATAATTTTGTCTTGCATTTTTAAACTAAATTGTGGTTGTTGATTTCAAGATGCTTAGGCTCCCAATTTGCATTTGTTAAAAATTATAAATAATGTGCTATCTGGCATACATGATAGGTGATATATATTAGTAAAGTTTAAGCTCTCTTGATGGGGAAGAAAGTCTCTGTCTGTTAGATACGTCAGGGGATGCACTATGAACAACTGGAGTGGCACAGTCTAGTTGTGACAAGGTATAGGATGAAAGTATTCTGGGGAGGGTAGAGACAGAATTGTGGTCACCTTGAGAAAATCTGCATACTTGCATATACACACATAAAATGGAATATAGAGACATGTTATGTGGAATCATAGAAAATAACTCAATCTCAGGACTGGGGATATAGCTCATTTGGTAGAGTGCTTGCCTTGCATACACAAGGCCCTGGGTTCAATACCCAGCACCACCAAAAAATAAATAAATAAATAAAAGTAGAAAATAACTCAGTCTCATTGAATATATTTTTTTTTCTTTAAGACAGTATATTTTTTAATTGAATAAAATTAGGCAAGCTTCTGCAATGCAGGACTTCTCAGTACCTTTAAAATACAAAATGAATAACTTAGAGTAACTTAGTATTTCCCAAACAAATTTGATCTCAGAAATTTTATCTGTCCCCACCACACCTCAGAATACTTTCATCCTGTCAGGATAATTTTATAAACACAGTGTAGCAAATGCTAGGAGAGGAAGTAAAATTAGAATATGTTTATAGGAACCTTTAGATTTAGGTAGTAGATTAAGACAGACTTTCCTCTGTAGGCAATGAAAAGACACCAAAACTCTTTGCAAGGGGAGATGATTTCTTCTATTATGTTAATGATATTTCCAATCTCCAGGGTTGAGACAGCAAGAGTAGCATATTCTCAAACACTGTGGGGCCAAACTTGTCAAAACAAATACTATACACTTCCTTGTTGTTTCAGATCGTCAGCAAGCATGTGCTTTGTGGTACTGAGTTGCTGGAATTCATCCAGACACTGTGGTTGGAAATAACCCACGCTTTACAGGTTTTAGGGAGTACTGGGCTGATATTTTAATCTTGCTGAGTATTCAGGAGAGCAAATAAAAGGAGCTGGTGTAGATGGGTAATCAAAGCCTCTTGCAGGTTTTCAAGCACATATGGTGTCTCACAAGAAGGAAGCAGAAAGTGTGAGCCCAGAAGAGAACCAGGGCTCACTTGGGGAATACTCAGAGACTTGTTGCCCCAAAGGTTTGGAAGGTTCCAGACTGCTCCCCAGAAGATAATTTTCTAAACATTGCACTTTCCAGGTTAGATTTCTAAGGGCTTTCAAGAGAATAGAAATGCAGCATAGGATTTTATCCTAATGATCTTACCAGATACAGCACTGTGTTGATGCTTAGGCACCCACTGGACAGCAAAGGCTCTGTCTGTGCCACTCACTCTTCTAAGTACCTCCAACATGTCTGAGAACGTTGTTCTGAACATGACCTCAGAGTAAAGCTATATCATCACCTTTGTATTAGTAATTACACAAGTAAGTCCAAAGGGTTGAATTGCTTGCCAAGATTTTACAATGTGGTAGGTTAGAGTTAGCTGGACTTGACTGGAATCAGGAATAGCTGGGGCTGGAACTTGTGAGCTAGCCTTGAACTTGGATGGTTTGATGTGGGTACCTTCCCCTAAATTATACTGCTATCCAGCCATGTGCTGGTTAAGGACATGGTTTACAAATACATCCCTCTCATTTCTACTTCTGTAACATGACATCAATAACAACAAACAGATTTATCTATATACTAATGCACTATATCACCCATTATTTAATTCTTGCAACTATTCTACAAGGCAGGCAGACAATTTAGCCCCATTAAATATGTGAAAAAAACTAAAGCATGGAAATGTTCCTTCCTATGCCCAAGCTCACAGGACTAGTAAAAAGTAATTCTCGAATACAAGCCTGGGTCCAACTCCAGACAGAGTTGTCATTATTACTTATTCTATTCAATTGTACCCTCTGGAAATCTGTATATTTGATACATTACAGACGAAAATCACTGATCACATCTTGCAATGGTGGCTGTAGATTTCTTTCCTCCAATTAAAGAAATATATGGAAAAATAGTTAATGGTTCACAGAACCCAGAGCATTGGTGAGCCAGGCAGGTATATCTATTGTTCACCCACAAAACTCATTATGGCCTTTAAAAATTGTTCTTTTTTTTTTCATTCTCTTCTTTCAAAAATAAAGTTCCAAATAAACAAGAATTATACATGAATGTTTCTCCTGAAAGTCAAACACTAATGTATTTCAATTGCCCTATTTGTAGTATTTTTTTTTTACCTGTATTGATCAAGGCAATTGAAAGAAAATAGATGTGCAAGAATGGCAGGTTATATATAATAATATACTAGTTGAGAACTTTAAAAATTGAAAGTTGGAAACACCACAATCAAAATGAAAGATTCTTACACCCAAATGATTTCTTATGTTGTCGTTTTTCTTTGAAGAAATAAATTGAATATTTCTTTACGAACTCTTTGCTACAAAAGGAATTGCTAAGTCAATACTGTGTGTAATTTATCTCTTGAATTAAACATTTCAACGATTTGTAATGAGGTCTCTCAATTTTCTCATGTCCTTGACAGAGTTTTCTCCAAATCATTTAAAATATGGGTATGGGGTTCTCAGATTATGATTTTCCCATCTATAATAAGGATAACATCATAAGTCAATATTTCCCAATTTTTTAAAAAAGCTATTATTAAGTAAAATGTAATATTTTTTTTGTCCTCCACAGATATTTTATTCCCAAGTACATTAGGAAAACTGTTGGGTGCCAGCAAAGGCTTTTACATACTGCAAAACTTCCCAGAGTCCCTTGTGAGAGAGATTTTTGACTCGTAGAGTGATAGTTGCCAAATTTTGAAACTCGTCTCTAGAACATATATTTTTTGGTACCAGGGATTGAACCCCGAGGCACTTAAACTACTGAGCCATATTCCCAGCCCTTTATATTTGTTTATTTGTTTGTTTATTTATTTATTTATTGGCTGGAACAGGGCCTACGTTGCTTAGGTCTCAGTTACTGAGGCTTGCTGTGAATGTAAGATCCTCCTGCCACAGCCTCCCTGGCCACTGTGATTATAGGTATGCACCACCACACCCTGCTAGAATAATTTTAATATGTAGTATCGATTAACAATTTATACATTACCTATGTTTTAGAATTATCTCTACAAATGTTCGGTAGCAACTGTTCCTGGTTATATAATTTTAAGAGTAATGGAGGTAAATATAATTTGTTTCAGGTTTGGCAAGTATTACAAAATAAGTCATCTCAAGGAAGACAATTATGTTCAATATATACAATTGAACACAGCTGCAGTCTGTTCTCTACACAAAGATTTACATACAAATTCCAGGGGAATATGCACTATCCAAACTTTCAAGTGACAGTGTCTATTTGGACTTAGAAGGTTCACAGATCTATAAGATTTTATGCAAGGAATAGAAACTCTGAGAAATTTAAGAAGGGGATTAACTGCTTTTAAAATTGTTGAAAGGGCTGGAGGGGCAAGCTCTCTCAGCAGGGATTTGAGGAATGATTCCAAGCACTCTAAAAACATGTTGTGACAGGAAAGCTACAAATTTCTGCAGGAATCAGGAAGGTGGCAATTTTGGAAGTTGCCTTTGGAAATTTGGTAGCCAATTGCACCCAATGAAAACTACGATCTAGGAATCTAGAAGTTGCCACCGTCACCTCTGCTATACCTGCGGTTGGGCACCACAGGAGCTGAACACTGACAGCATCAAGATTATGGCATGTAAAACGACTACATCACCTTCACTTTTCTGTAACTTGGTTTTGTCAGAAAGAACCAAAAGCTTCAAGAATTTTCCTCCAAGATGCTTCCAAGTTTTTAAAAATTGTTTTTCATTTGTTGGACCTAATTTATATCCAGAAAGGTCAGAAACATAGTTTTTAACTTTTCAAGCTCTAATTCAGAGAGACACACTACCAAGAGTTAATAAGAAAGGTGGAGGGCCATTCTTTTTTTTTTTTTAATTTTTTATTGTGGGTTGTTCAAAACATTACAAATTTCTTGACATATCATATTCCACACTTTGATTCAAGTGGGTTATGAACTCCCACCTTACTCAATGCATTCAATGTATGACAAATTCAGTTCTGGATGGTGCTTGCCAATGGGGCTAGGAAATCCATGTACTGCTTCCTATGATGGCAAAGGAACCCTTAGATCAGCCCCTGTTTAAGCAGAGAGGTTACCACTAAATATATGGTGGTAATGAGATTCTTGAGTAATAATGGGACATGAAAACTCATGCTAGCAGGAGAGCTCTACATTATTAGAAAATAGATATATCTGGTGAAACCTTTCTAATTTCTCAGAAATTTTATGATTTTATGGCTTATGTTAAAAAATAGCACTGAGAACAAAATATGGAAAGGAAACATTTAAAAAGAATAAAACTTTTGAGAAGGAAATTTTTTGAGATTTTTTGGTAGCAGAAATAGCAGTTGGGACAGTACAAAATACAGGAAAATCTACATATATGTCTTAGAATACATTTTAACTCAAAGTACATTATGTTGACTTTTCTCACTGATCTTTGGAGATCATCTTCTCTATTTCTTTTTATATGATTTTCACTTTTTTGTTTCCTACTTGAATTGTTTGCTTACCAAGTCAATGTTTGTTTCCAAACATGTTTACACCAGTTGAATCTGTGTATCCTCCAACTAATTTATAGATTTAATTAAAACTTACCACTCTTTTGGAAAACATGTTGATGAATGAAAATGAACATTCAGAAACTTTTTAAAATTTTGCACTTTAATGTTGGCATAAAGTGTATCCCTGCTCTTCCTATATTTTTTAGTTTCAATGCTTGTAAATGCAGAAATAACTTTACACTAGTAAACAATAGAGAGGGACACCTTTTCTAATTTTTAAAAATTATATTTAAAAATGCAACATGAAATTTAAAATCTTAGTCATTTTTAAATGTATAGTATTACTTAAATAATTAAATAAATTCAATAATTAAATATATAGTATTAATGATATGTACTTGCTGTGCAATAGATTTCTGGAACATTTTCAGTTTATAAACCTAGAACACTATGTCCTTTTCTACTCCCCCTAAGCCTCTGACAATCTTCCTTCTGCTTTCTTTTTTTTTCAGAGCTTGACTCTTGCAGATACTTCTTACAACTGAAATGATGCAATATTTGTATTTTTGCCAGTGGCTTATTTCACTTAGCTTAATGTCCTAAAAGTTAATTTATACTTTAGAATATGATAGAAATTCCATCTTTTTAAAGGTAGGATAATGTTTGGTTTTGTATATATACATTGCTTTTTCTTTCATCCATATATCTGTGATAAAATGTTGTTTCTTCTACCTCTTGGCTATTGCAAAAATAGTCCAATGAATAAGGACATGAAAATATCTCTTTTAAATTCTGTTTTCAGTTCTTTTGAATAACATACCAGGAGTGGAATTGCAGGATTATAAAATGATTCTGTGTTAATTTTTTGAGAAAACCTCATATTGTTTGCCATATCAGGAGCACCATTTACATTCCCGTCAACAGTGCACAACAGATCTAATTTCTCCAAAGCTTCACCAATATTTTTGTTATTATTTTTTCTTGTTTTATTTTGTTTGCATAATGGCATGTTAATAGATAATATCTTGTTCCAATTTTGATTTACATTTCCCTAATGATTAGTAATGTTGAATATCCATTCATATCCTCACTGGGCATTTGTATATCTCCTTTAAAGAAATGTCTGCTAAGTCCTTTGCCCATTTTTAATTGAATCACTTTTGTTGTGGAGTGGTAAGAATTCTTTATTATGTAGTTTCAATACTAACCCTTTTTTCATATATGCAGTTTGCAAGTGTTTTCCACAGTTTGCCTTTTTTGCCCTGTTGATTTTTTCCTTTGCTGAACCTACGTGTTCTTAATTCCAAGGTCTCATTTGTCTATTTTTGCTTGTGATGTCAGTTCTTTTGGTGTCATATCCAAGAAAACATTGCTAAGGCCAAAGTCAAGGAGCCTTTCTCTTATGTTTTCTAGTAGGAGTTTTTGTGGTTTCAGTTCTCACACTTAGATCTTTAATTCATTTGGTGATAATTTTTATATATGGTATAAGGTAAGTGTTCCATTTCAATTTTTTTCATATGGGTAGACAGCTTTTCTTTTGCATGAAGACACATATAGCACTACTTATTGAAAAGTCTATCTTTTATTGCAAAGCCTTAGAATATTTGTCAAAGATTATCTGACCATAAATGTAAGAATTTGTTTCTAGTTTCTTTGTTCTGTTTCATCAGAGTAAACATCTGGCTTTTTTTTTCAGTATCATATCATTTTAGTGACTGTAGTTTTACAATATGTTTTAAAATCAGGAAGTAATAGGCCTCTAACTTTTTGTCTACAAAAAGATTGCTTTGTGAATTTTGCATTTCTGCAAAAAAACATTGCTATTGGAATTTTGATAGAGATTGTCTTGAATATATAGAACATATTGGATAACAGAGCATTTAAACATAACTAAGTCTTCAATCCATGAACACAGACTGCCTCTCTATTTGTATCTTCTTTAACTTCTTTCAGCAACATTTTGTAGTTTCAGTATAAAAGAGTTTCTTTTTTCCTCCTTCATTTAGTTTCTTCCTAAGTACCTGTTTTAGTCAGCTCTTTTGCTGCTGTGATTAAAAGACCTAACCAGTAAAACTGAAGAGGAGGAAAAGTTTGTTTGAGGGCTCACGTTTTCAGAGGTGAGGCAGGACATCATGGCAAAAGAGTGTGGTGGAAGGAAGCAGTTCACATGATGATCAGACAGCAGAGGGAGAGGTCTTTACTTGCCAAATACAAATAAATACTCCAAAGCCAGGCCCCAATGCTTTACCTCCTCTAGCCTCACCCAACCTGCCTAAAGTTACCACTCAATTAATCTCATCCATGATTAATTCACTAATTGGGTTAATTCACTAAAGGCTCTTATAATCCAGTCATTTCACCCCCAAACTGTCTTGCATTGTCTCACTTATGAGATTCTGGGGGAGACCTCACATCCAAACAATAACAGTACCTTTTTCTTTTTTGAGTTATTTCAAGTGAATTTTTAAAATTTCCCTCTTAGATTGATAATTGTTATGTGTAGAAATGCAATTGATTTTTGGATAGTGATTCTTACCTCTGGTGAATATCATGAAATCATCTGGTCCCCAGCTACTCATTGCTAGAAAGATTTGTAAATCACTGATCAATTACCAATCAAATCTTACTAGTTAGAAATCTGTCCAGATCTTATTTCTTCATAATCCAGTTCAGGAGATTACACATTTCTAGAAATCCATCCATTTCTTCAAAACTACTCAGTTTGTTGACATATAAATATTCATAGGATTGTCTTCTGATCTTTTTTCCTGCTTTGGAATCAATAGTAAACGTTTTTATTTCTGATTTTTGTTAATTAAGCCATCTCCTTTATTTCCCCTCAATCTACCTAAGACTTTTTAGATTCTGTTAATTTATTTAAATAACCAACTCTTGGTTTCATGACATTTTTTTATGTTTTTTCCATTCTACATTGTGTTTGTTTCTTCTTTAATCCTGGGTATTTCTTTCCCCTGATGTATTTTTGTTTAGTGTTTGGGGATGGGATGTACTGGACATGTCTGTTGGTCCAGTGGGTCTATAGTGTTGTTCAGTCTTCTCTTTCCTTGTGGATCTTCTTTCTGGTTGACCTATCTCTTTTGAAAGTAGGATATTGAAATCTCCTACTATTATTGTGTTAAGGTCTTTTTCTGTCTTCAGTTTTGTCAGTGTCTGTTTCATGTGCTCTGCTATTAGGTTGTGTGTGTGTGTGTGTGTGTGTGTGTGTGTGTGTGTGTGTAATTATTTCATCTTTATGTTGAATTGATACTTTCTATCATTCTATACTCTCTTTGTCTCATGGAACATCTTCTAACTCAAAGTCCATTTTGTCTGATAACAGTATGGCTACCCTGTTCTCTTTTGGTTAAGCTCTGCATAGAAAATGTTCTTCTATCCTTTCATTGTCAGTCTGTATATGTCTTTATATCTAAAGTGAGTCTCTTATAATCAGCACATATTTGGATCTTTTTTTGTTTGTTAGTTTTTAAAATTCATTCATCCACTCTCTGTGTTTTGATTTGGGAGTTTAATCATTTACATTTAAAGTAATTACCGATACAGTAGGGCTTATTACTGCCATTTTCTTGTTTTCTATATCTCATAAGGTTTTTCTTTGTTGTTGTTATTGCTCTTTTTTTCTTTTCTTGCTGACTTTCCTTGTGTTTGCAGATTGTTTTTTGTAACCACATTTTATGTCTTTCTTATTTTGTCTTACGCATTTTCTGCAGACATTTTCTTTGTGGTTACCATGGGGATCACAAAAACATCTTATAGTTATAACAATCTATTTTAAATCAATACAATTCATCCTAAATCACATGAAAAAAGAAATCATTTGCATTTCCCTCACTTTTTGTTTTTGAAGTTAAAATTACATTTTTATAAAATTTTGTATCCTTTACCATAGTTTTTAGAGTTGTAGTTATTTTATACTTTTCTGCTTAAATTCTTTGCCTGAATTGAAATCTACTTAAGAAAACCATTACAATATTACAGAAATCTTTATTTGCTTATGTATCACTTTTACCAGAGAGCTTTATAATCTTGTATGCTTTCATGTAGCTATCTCACATCCTTTCATTTTAACTTGAAAAACTCCCTTTAGCATTTTTTGGCAAGTGAGTTTTAGTGGTGATGAATCCTCTCAGCTTCATTTGTCTGGTAAGGTCTTTATTTCTCCTTTATTTATAAAGTGGAGTTTTTAAAGGGTAGTTTTGCCAGAAGTAGTTTTCTTATTTGGCAGGGTGATCATTTGTGTGTTTATTCGGTTGTTTGATTTCAGAACTGCGAATATCATCCATCTCCCATGTTATCTACAAATTTTATGCTAAGAAATTCACTGACAATATCATGAGGGCTATCTTTTATGTGATAAGACATTTTTATCTTGCTGCCATTTAGGTTATTTTGACATTGTCTGTTTATCATGGTCTGTTTTAGTGTTAAACCTATTTACTTTCATCCTAGTTGACACTTTTCAGCTTCCTGAATCTGGATTTCTATTTCCTTCTAATCTGTCTCTCTTCTCCTTCTGGCCTTCAGGAATGTAATAATTCACACCTTTGTTGATGTCCCTATATAATGGAGATTTTTTTCCACTTTTCCTTATTCTTTTTATGTTTTGTTCTACCTTGATATTTTCAAATGACTTGTCTTTTGAGTTTCCTGGTTCTATTGCTTGTTCAAGTCTACCATTGAACTGCTCCAGTGAATTTTTCAATTCAGTTATTGCATTCTTGACTTTCAGAAGCTCTCTTTTGCTCTTCTTTATAATTTCAAATTCTTTGTTTTTTTATTATAGTTTGGCACATCCATGATTTTCTGGATTTAGATTAGTTGTCTATCTAGTATTCTCTTGTGGCATATTCATCTTTTTAAAGAAAATTATTTTGAATTCTTTGTCAGGTAATTTATACATGTCCATTTTTTAGGGTCAGTTTTTGAAGATTTACTTTAGTTCTTTCACTGGGACAAGTTCTCCTGTTTCTTCATATGCCATGTTATTTGTTGTGATTTTTTTAAAATTCGAAGAAGGAAAAAACTCTACTTCTCCCAGTTTATAGAATTTGGCTTTGTAGAATTTGTGACCTTCATCAGTCAGTCAACTTGGTGAGAATTGTGTGAACCTCTCAAATTTATTATAGAAGTGCATTTTCTCTAAATTTCTGTAACTCATCTCCAAATGAAAGAGGTTTGCTCGTTTCTTTTTCGGGAGCTTATGCGCTCGCGCTCTCTCTCTCTCTCTCTCTCTCTCTCTCTCTCTCTCTCTGACTGTTCGTAGTACTATAAGTTCTCCAGCACTGCACATGCTGCCAACCTTTTTCTTATCACTCCACAAGCAACCAAAATATGTCAGCTCCATCAGTGAGTACTCTTGAGTCCAGAGACATAAAACCCAGTGACTAGATCCTCCAAAATCGGGAACATTGTATATGCATTCCACTCTCATCTTTTAATCCCAATGGAGGGGAAAAAGCTGTACATTGGGTTTAACCTCACTTCAGAGGTTGACATTCTAGGGGAGGATCTAAAGAAGATAAAATGAAATGACATTCCTATGTCTATTTCCATGTAACCATTCTTGGCTTTGAGCTCATCTGTGTTAAGACAAATTCTAATTATTTCTGTCCTTCTCACATGGGCTTTTTGGACAGGATATTGTGATTAATCAGTGTTTCTGTGTGAAAACAAAGCCTGAGGCTTCTTATTCTGCCATCTTGCTAAGTACACTATTCTTATTATCTTTTTTTCTAGATTTTTGTACTCATTTCTTACCTTGTTTCATTTAGCTTTCTCACACTTTATTAAACAGCATTTTTTAGATAATTTACTTTCTCAGTTTTTCCAAACCATTAAATGTGGTTTATTTAAAAAAAAAATTCTGTTAGACATTTATCAACTATGAAAGAACTCATTCTCAGTGTTTGAGGATTTCCATGAGAGTTCATAAGGACAAAGATATGAAGCTAGCTTTTATATAAGTGACCCTATATTTCTCTCCTTCCCTCTTTTCCTCCCTTGCTCTCTTTCTTCTTTTCATTCTTCATTCCTTTCTCTCTCTTCCTTCTTTCTTCCATCTTTTTAAAATCAGAACTTCATATCTAGCCAAAATATGGAAATGTAACTTACTTTGTCCAGACTTAATCTCTTTTATATAAATTCTTTTGCTTTGATAAATGGATTCAGAAAGAGATTTTATAAATAGATACATTAAATAATATTACACATCTATTTAAAAAGTTCTTTCATATTATGATTTGAGAATGTAGTTTAGTATAACAGTTTAGTCTTTAAATACAGAGAATATTTTCATTTTAGCATATCAGATGTAGTAAAGGAAACTAAATTTCACTATTTGTGGAATATTAAACATTCCTTAGGAAAAAAATTTAGTCTACTGATAGCATCTCAATTAATAAACACATTAAGGGAATGAAGGGAATAGAATTGGAACAAAATATTCAGATTTTATTTTTCCTTAAGTCTCATTTTATTTTAAAGGCATAATATAAAAAGTACATGTTTAATAATAAATTTGAGCATTACATAAGCAGATTAGCAGTACAAGAGGAGTGGCCAAAAAGAATCAGAACCAGAAATCAGGAAAATGCCAAGAAAATTACTATCAGAGAGAATATTTGTATAAATGGTGCCATCAATATGAAGACTAATACAGGCAATAGTGTGTAGATGAGAGACAATTCCCTAAAGATGTTAAGATCAAAACATGTTAGGATGGAACTTTCAGTATCGATATCATTAAAACCACTTCAGGGGACATACTGTTTCTATGGACTGAAATGTGAATAGCATCCTTTGCATATGTACAACATGGCAGCTCTGAAGGAGTTCTATAAATATATCAGATGGGAATCTGAAAAAGATTACAATCAGTATGATCACCTAAGTGCCTTGGTGGCCGATATTACTGCTGATGAAAACACCTGGGTAGAGGAATCAAGTTGGATGGTGATATACTGGTCCAAGGGGGTTTAGACATGCCATCTACAGAGGCAAAAGAAACTAAACCATGATTGGCACTTAGAAAATTTTGCTTTATTTGATTGCATAACAACCCTAGATTATGGTGTAGGTCTTAATAAGATAACTGTAGAAATTAGGGTTGTTATAAAATATGTTGCTTAAAATGTGATATATATATATATACACACATAATGGAATATTACTCAGCCACCAAGAAAAGGAAAATTATGGCATTTTTTGGTAAATGGATGGAACTGTAGACTTTCATGCCAAGTGAAATAAGCCATTACCCCAAAACAAAGGCCAATTTTTTTAATGTGGATGCTGACACATAATAATGAATGGGGGTCATGGGTTAGAAATTCATTGGATTAGATGAAGGAGAATGAAGAGAAAGGAGGGAGGATAGGAATAGAGAGACAGTACAATGAATTGGACATAATTTTCCTGTGTTCATATATGAATACACAATCAGTGAAACTCCACATCATGTTCAACCACAAGAATGGGATTCTAATTAGAAAAAGTTATACTCTATATATGTATAAGATATCAAAATACACTAAACCAGTATATTTATTTAAAAAGAACAAATTAAAAATTTGTGTGTTTAATAAATAAGAAAAAAAAGAAATACAAAAAGAATGATTGAAATAGTGGCAAGTACTACTCTAAGAGTTCCTCTGAGACCATTTATAAAAACAAGTGAATGCTCATGTTTTGTCATTAATGAAACAGACTTTAAATGTAACAAATAGGCTTCATCCAAATAACAATGACTAATATAAAATACAAATAAAAGTATAGGAGAACAGTCCTCTATGACTGATAATGTGTAAATAGCCTAATAACTTGAGGACCAGATAAAAGAGAGACCCCAAAGTGCCACAATAACCATTCTATTTGCTAATGGGTGGGCAGAGGCAAAATAAGGGGGGGGAGCACCCACATATAGATTGGATAATGTTAAATATACAAAGCAACAATATATTTATTTAAAATTGTCTGTTACAAAGAATTTATATTTGCCTACTCCATTTAAGCATCACCATTAATTAGTATTACCCATAGAAATAAACTCAGCATTGAAAACTTGGTTTCTACAAAACAATATGTCTTTATCCTTCAGAAAATGGAGATTTATCACTGATTTATGCATAGAGCATTACCATAATAGTACTCTTATTTTAGAAAAAAAAAAAAAAAAAACTTTTGTATAATGTGGAACAGATTTCAATTCAACAGAAGTTGATCACAGTTTGAAAGTTATTTACTAAGGCCAGAAATGAGAGAATTAGGATCTGAAAAGACAAGGAAGTAAGCAATCAGACACTGAAATGAGATTCAATAGAATTTGCCTATAAAATTCTAAAGAAAAGCTCCTTTTAAACTTAGAGATGAAGAGACTTGGCATGAAAGTCTACAGTTCCATCCATAATGCTATTATTATAAATGGGAGTTTGAGGACTGGGCAATATAAACGAATATGTTTAATGTTAAGATCACATTTGTAAACATTTCTGCATTGCAAATTGTCATTGTTTTAGAATTTCTATAATTTACAAAGTCATATTTAATACCACTTTGAACAAAATAGTTCCATTGCCACACTCATGCTATATAACACATCAAAAATGTAGTGGCTTACAACAACAATTGATAAGTCTGCAAATCAGCTGGGTAGCAGCTCTCCTGATCTGAGGTGAACTCATTTATCTTGGTCTAGCTTGGTCATATGATCAGCTCCAGGTCAGAGCTTCCAAATGTACATCAGTCAACTTCAATGATTGGCATCCTTGTCTATAATATCCTTTCACCAAGATATACCACATTTACCTCATGAGAGCTGTGAAAGACCAAAAGACGAAATAGAAATGCAGACTTTTTTTTTTTTTTTGAAGATTCTGTTTAACCAAAGCTACATATTGTCCCATTGGCACAAGCCATGTGACCAAGCCCAGAATCACTATGGCAGGGTACTACAAAAGAATGTGATTCAAAAAGGCATATTGGGGACAATGCATACAATATAAAGTCCCTAAGAAGCCCTTCCATAGTGTCCATAAAGAATAAAAAGCATCAGATGGTCATTCTTTTAATATAGCAAAGGGGTCTAGACTTTGCTGATTGAATTCTTTAGTCTATGACTAAAACATTATCCTTTAAATTTAGAAAAAAAATCCTACTTCTCTCAAATTTCTTTCACTAATATATACAAGTCAATCTCTTAGTTAAACTGAAACAAGAATTATTACAATATATTTGAAAGATTATCCATTTTTGCTGCCTTAAGTCATTTACATGGTCTTCTATATATAAGGAAACTTATTTTTCCATTGAAGATTACTTTTATAAGGGTTGATCTGATTTCCAGACTTCTTTATTTTGCATGGTCAAACCATTTTTTTTTTTTTTTTTTTGCTGTGGACATCTTTCTAACAGTGTTCAATAACATATTAATATATACCCCCTGTTTAAACAATGTTTATTTAAGATATATTTGTATTATTCTCATTTTCATTTTAATCCTGATAGTTTTAGTCTTTTTTTAATCATTGACCAGTGCTTCTGTAACTATGCACAGTTGGGGATACAAGATTAAACTTCCATCTTGTACGTTTTGGTTTTTCAATTGAACATTAGTTTCAAAGGGGCAAATACCTACCTTTCCTCCAGACTCCTCCACATTCTCTAAGTCTGTCAGGTATGGTAATGGAGTTGAATTTCTTAGGGTAGAAAAGCCTTCCAGAATATGGTGATATCACCTATATTTCTTACTCCAGTTTAGGTGTTAAAAGCTCGTATTATTTTAAAATTTACATATTACATACTCACTTAAATGAGTTTATTTCCTAAGCACCATTTTTAAGTGTTCATTTTTGTTCTTTGATTCAACAGAGTCATTCTTATTTTCTCTTTTATTTCCTATCAGGTAATAACTTTGCTACCTAGTCACTTTCCCTTAATTTTACTGCTTTGTTTCATCAATTTGTGTGCACCAGTGTTGATGACAACATAGATGAAATTAGTAATAATATTATTATTAATAATGATCATGGAAGAATACTTGTGAAAATTCTAATACAGAAGTATATATGAGCTAATGAGGTAGAAAGGGCTATCAGCATCCCAACACGCAATTTTATTGTTCCTTCTCTTCCCATGTGGTTTCCATCTGTTGCTTGTGAATAATTTCACTGAAGTCCAGTTCACAGTAGGGCTAACTGAGCTCTTTGGAAGAGCCTGACCCTCAACTGAGAGTTTGGGTCTAAGGTATAAAGTCTCGGATCTGATTACATCTCCGATCCTGGCCCACTTCAGGAAATTAGAACCTGACCAGCTGTGCTTCTCAGGTTGTAGGCTGTTACCTGGCTTTTTCTTAGCCCAGCCTGTTGTCTTTGCTTGAGTAGACACAGATGTATCCACTGCATCAGTTTTCCCCAATGCTTTGTGAAGATGTGATCACATCAGTACCAAATATACTCTTCTTTATTTAATTTTTGTATTCATATGAAATGTTGAGTCATTTAAAATATTTAGGTATACTTTTTAAAAATGCTTGATGACTAATGAAGTTGAGAACAACTCTTTTAAAGTGGAAAATAGATAGTTATAAAAATGCTGTAAAATTAAAGTCTCTGAATTTGAACATTATATTTTGCATGTCCACGGCTCTGTGTCTCCATTTGTTTAAAAAATAATGAGGACTTAAAAGAATGAATTAATCCGAACCTTTTATCTTGTGATAGTAAAATGCAATCACCTTTGATGGGAGAATTGCTTTTTAGTTAGGGTTTTCCACTTTTTTAGGGTCTTAGCAGCATTCCAAATTTAATCACTGTAGGTGTAGTGTTTACCTCCTATATTTTGCAGGACAAACTGTTAATTAAATCTCAGCCAATAAGACAACATTGACTTCAGGTGAAGTGATATTAGCTCCTGTACGATGGAGATGGAGACATTCTGCAGTCAAGTTTCCATGCTGCCATGAATCCCTCCCACCCTACACTCTCTAATCTCAGATTCCAACATTTTTCAATGTATTTTTTTTAACTTCTCCATGGTCTTCTTCTAAGCCAAATGATATTCCCTTTTTTATGCATTAGTTTGGAACCTTGGTTCCCCATACGTTCATTATGGTCACCCTATAACCAAGTATTTCAATTCCTTGGTGACTAATTTGGCTTTGGGAGGTTACGGACTGGTGGGATTTGAATCAATCATATCGAGTATCTGGTGATGAGTGAAGTGCAGATTAATTTGTGAGATAGAACATTTCCACCCTTTTCCCCTTGGCGTTAAGGTTTATTTAGAATTCATGAAGTTGTGTCTGTACATAAAAGCTTTGAACCATTAAAGAGAATTATTTAACAAAATTTCTAAAAATGCCAGTGCAAATTGGTTTGTCTTGAAATTCTGGTGCTTTGTTATTTTGCCACCAAGAAAAAGGATTTATAAAAAAAAAGCTTGAGGGAAAATATGAATGTAATAAATATTTCATTTTTGTAGCACATTGTGCGTTGTTCTTCAGTTTCAGACCTTGCCAGCAGTCAACACAGTAGTAAATTTCAGCACCTGTGGACCTGTTTCAGTAATTTATGATTTCCATTAGATTTCCATTAGAGATGGGCTGAAACAGTTCAGGCAAGTTCATGCACTAGAGCCATGATCATGGTTGGCCTGAGGGATTATTAGCACTAGGTATTTGGCAGCATACACACTCTTTGTTGCCTCTTTTGCTATTATTTATATCATTTGGGGGTTGCTCAGAACTCTTAGCCAAAATGACAGAACGTAGAAAGGTGTTATAGACGCTTACTTTTTGGTGTCTTCTTTTGTCACAATCTGTACTTGTTGTATTCATTCACTTAACAAATATTTAGTGAACCCTATTTAAATGCATTGGAAACGCACAGCAGAATGAGAGATGGTCTCCAATTTTGAGGGGCTTTTAAGGGAAGAAAAATATATTAAAAATGAATGCAATTAAGTATTACATTGCAGAATGTACAAAGCTTATTATTTCGACTTACAATGTTTCTGCTTACAATGGTGTGAAAATATATCAATACAACCGTGTTGGTTTTACACTTTGAGTACAGTACTCAATAAACTACATGAATTATTAAGTACTATATTACAAAATGGGCTTTGCGTTAGATGATTTTGCCCAGCTGTAGTTCTGGGCATACTTATGGTAGGCTGGGATGAGCTATAATATTTGGTAGGTTAAGTGTATTAAATGCATTTTAAATTTATGATATTTGTAATTTATGATGGGCTTATGGAGATGTAATCCCATTTGAACTCAAAGAGCATCTGCCCAATTAAACAACAGAATAACTGGCTAGTTCAACCAGGACCAAGTGGACAGGAAGAGGCAGTGCTGAGGACAAGAGCAACAAAGGACAGTCCCTCCTCTGGTGTGAACACACATTCAGGCAGGATGCTTGGCTTATCTGCATACAAGGCACTGAACATTAGGAACACAAAGAGCCCAATAAGCCCACAGCGCATTTGAGGAGTAGACTGTAATGATGGTGATGCTTTCCAATCTTATCATGAGACTTTCTCTCATGTAGTTTTGATACATGACCATTTCCCCCATCAGTTCAAAGCTATCTATCATCATGCTGGTGAAGGACAATTAGCATTGTTACAGTACAAGTTAGAGGAGAAAGAAAGGATTCATAGTTATTCTTTGGCATGCAAAATGGTATCTTTGACTCCATAACAAGATTATGTCATGAAACTTTGACTTAGTCAAAAGGGGGAAAGAAAAGTGTTCCATTCATTTCACCATGAACGAAGTGCAACCTGACAGACCAAGTCATAGTTTTACTGAATGTTCAGAGTGGAAAAATAAAGGGCGTAGGGGAGGAAATGAAAGTCCTTAACCTATCATTTCTGAGTCAGAACACTGTGGGTCAAAGCAAAGAGGCAATGAAAGTCAGAAACTGAGAATACATGTTCTTATTTCATTGAGTGTGGGGCCGTGACACTTTGAATGCATTATGCACATATGGATCACAGTTTCATAGGTTCATTGCAGAGGAAATCCACAGATGTTTTTAGGAGATTCTCCATAGGCAGCCACTTCTCACACACAATACAGAAATGGTGGCTAGAAGTGATGGAGGACAGGTAGACACCTGAGCTTGGCAGGAAGGTCCTGGTTTCCTTGAAACCTGTTTTGGGGGCTTATAGCAAACAAAGGCACCTATGTTCTCTACCAAGGGCATGAGGAATGAGCAAGGTCACAAGTCACTCATCAGAGGCCTAGAATCTGAGGGAAGAGGCCAGAAGATTTGGCTTTGCCACTGGAACTAAATGATGATGCATAGATAAGAGGTGGAGAAGGGGTTCTGAAAAGCTAAGTAGAACAATGGTACCATGTTGCCCACACCACCAGTGGGCAGGAGTCATCCTGGGGCACCGTGAGGATCTGTAGGACTGAGTCTGACTTTCATTTCCCCTACTCTGGAACACCAGAAACCACATACTCCAGATTCCCCTAAACATAATTTTGGAGAAAGCAATGGAAATGAAATAAAATCTAATAAACTGATCATTTTACCTAAATAACAAAGCATCTCCTAAAGGTGTATTTAAGTGCGTCTATTGGACTTCATTTTGTACAGATTGAATTAAAATTTGTTAATTTTTCCTCTCCTTATCAGAGCAAGTATCATTAGGAAAGACAGTTCAGTTATTAAGAAAAATACTTTTGGGCTGGGGATATAGCTCAGTTGGTAGAGGGCTTGCCTCACATGCACAAGGTCCTGGGTTCAATCCCCAGTACCACAAAAAAAAAGAAAAATACTTTTTACTTGCAGGTCAACCTTGACACATAACTTGTAATAAATAATGATGCTGCCATTCACTAAAATACTTAATATAGTTTGATTTAATATCTCCTTTATGTATGGTCCTACAAAGTTAGAAAACTGGAAAAGAAAGAAAGGTGAAAAACCTAAAATATAAAGGTGAACAACCTACAATATATAAAAGGTGAACAACTTACATTATATTCTGGCATAAAAATGTTCATTACAGCATTACTTATAACAAAACACTGCAAGAAATGTAACTATATTTTTAAGTTTGTAAATGTGATATTGTACATGATAGAATAAACATAAAAATAAAATAATTATTATAGTTGTTAAAAGGTTTCTGAGACATTTTTAATATGTAAAATTTGTATTTCAATAATTAATTTGGAACTATAAGATGCACTTATACACACTGTTTGATTAAACGAAACTAAAGAACATCAATTAAAAAATGCACCAAATAAAGAAACAGGTAAGAAAAGGACTAGAAGAAAGATCAGTGGAGTACACAATGGGGGGAGAAGAGAAAAGAAGGGATGGGATAGGGAAAGACAGTGGAATGAATAGGATGTAACTTTCCTATGTTCATATATGAATATACCTCAGTGAATCTCACCACCATATACACCCACAAGACACTAATTATGAAAAATTCTATAAGTAAACAGTACAAATATCAGTAGAACAGAAGGAAGGGAACATTAGATAGAGAAGGGGAGGAAAAGGGAAAGTGCTGGGGAGTGAATTAGAACAAGTTATATTCCATGCTTTTTTAATTTTGTCAAAATTAATTCTATTGTCATGTATACCTAAAAAGAACCAATAAAATATTAAAATAATTTATTGTTGAGTGTAGGTTTATGATTGATCATTTACTTGTTCAACTGAAATTTCATTTGGTAGATAATGTTCTTGTTCTATTTTTTAAAATTAGAAAATCTAAAAGAAATCTTGTGTGTGTGTGTGTGTGTGTGTGTGTGTGTGTTTTAAATTAGGGAGGAGGAGGAAGAAGAAGAATGGCATAAAGGACATTAAAGGAGTAGATTTTTCTTCTCCTTTGGAAGATTTTGCTAAATCTCCATTTAACAAGTATAAACAATTTATCCTTGACACTGCAAAATTGGTCCAGTAGAGTGAGACCTCCCACATAATTCATGGATTGAACGGATTTTTACTGATACCTTTAAACTTATATTTTTGCTTGTTTTTCAGATATTCTCTTTCTTCTAAGGCTTTCATTGAGTATAAATCTGAATCATTTATTGAATATTTCCTAATGTAGTTTTCAGTCCTGAAAAAAAAAAAAAAACAATGCCTCATCAATTCCTTTCAGGAAACATCTATCAACCCTGCTTGAGTAAATGGCAAAGTATGTTTCTGATACTTTTAGTCAACTCATGGTTCCCTGGACTTTGGAGGTGCATTGGACATCCACTCTTCAGAGTTTCCAAGTTAAGTCCTTGGTAGATTAGTAAGTGTTCCTTGATGAAGGGTTGGTCCTTGGTCAAAAGCCTGTGGGGACCTGTGGATTAACAAAATGAAACAGGTGACTTCTCTGAAGAATTTCCCAATTCTTTTTTTATTGACTTATAAATCTCTGAGGGGGAATTGAGTGTATAGCAATTTCCAATTTTCTTTGACTCAAAGCCATGCCTATCCCTAAAAAGGGGGAATTAAACTTTCTTAACTACCTCCAAACATTGACGAATTCCATGAGAACATGGGTAAAATACCAAGATGGATTCCTTCTCTGTCTAAATGAAGAGAGAACTAAAGAGTCAAAATAGAAAAGAGAACCCCAGAAAGGGACTAGGGACCTCCCAGGTGTTGGTTGAGAGACAGGTTTGATCAAGAGCATTGGGGTGTGAGTTCTACATTGGTCACAGAAGAAAATGGGGAGCAGGTGAGGCTATGTAATCTGCTTCTGCAATCCTGAGGTGTACTCAGAATGACCAGGTTTCCTTATACCATCTCAGCATCAAAATGAAAAGAACAAACCAAGCTGCTCGGTAACTCCTAGGAATTTCCCAGAATGCATCACAGGCCTCAGTTCATTGGTGTTGCTGAGTGGTGAGGAATCTGCACGCCAAAGACAGCTTTCAGCCTCTTTGAAGCTCACAGAAAAAAAGTATCAACCCTTTTCTGATTGACTAAATGGGGACAATGGTACACTCTTCTCTGCTGTGAATTATGAGAGTCTCAACTTTAATAGACTACTTACTTGAGAAAGTTAATTATTATCTTTACAGTCAAATTAATTTTTACTGATACATAATTACATTAAAATTGTGTACCATGGGTAGGTACCTTGTGATGTTTATACCTATCTAGCTATTCAAGTCAGTTTATACTATCATCTTCATGTTGAAACATTAAAAATCCTTCCTGTAGCTTTTTGAAATATACATTATGTTATTGTAATCTATGGTGTCACTATAGGGCACTAAACTGTGTACTCCTATCTAAATGCAACTTAAGACCCACTGATCAACCTGTTATTATTAACTAAGATTTTGTTGTCAACTTATAATTAGAAAAATTTTTAAAACTCCACATATGAATGACATCATGTGGTGTGCTTGTCTTTCTATGCTAATGACCTTCAGTTCTACCCAGGTTGTCATAAATGATAGGATTTCATTATTTTCTGGTGTCGAGTGGTATTCAGTTGTGTACATGCACCACACTCTCTCATCCCTTCACCATTGATGGACAATTAGATTGTTTTCCCTTTCTAGATTATCATGAAGTGAGCTGCAGTGAACCCAGGGGTACAGATGTCTCTTTGACATGCTCTTTTCATTTCCTTTGGCTGTATACCCGGTAGTGGGATGGCTGCATCATATGGAAGTTCTATTTTTAATTTTTGAGGAAACTCCATACTGTCTTCCATAATTTACATTCCCACCAACAGCAGGTAAGAGTCCCTTTACTCCACATCTTCACTGCACTTGTTACCTTTAGGTTTTTGTTTTCCATAATAGCCATTCTAACAGATGATATTTTATTTTGATTTTGTAATTATCACTTTAAATTCCATTCCTAAAATAGAATCATCTCCAACACACATACACACACACACACACACACACACACACACCCTTAGGGTTACTGTAAGAATTAAATGAGATATTTATGAAATGAAGTGCTCATAGGAGGTTCTGTCAAGTTTTAACTGCTTCATAAATAGTAGTTATTACTGTAGTTCTACTCACAATAGTCATTAGTAATGGTATCAATTTCATATATGTATAGGATATCCAACCTAAGGGGGGCACTGAAAATTAATATTGAATTGATTCAAATAGATATAATCATTTAAATAACAGGGTTTTAGACATTACTAGCTTTTTCTTATTATGTTTTTTGTCTGATTAATTTCTTATACATATGATAAAAACAGGCACAGCTACAAGCAGTGCAAATGGAGTATATGAGTAAATTCTCATTGGCTACATAATACACAGTTATTTCAGCAATGCTTCATGGGTGCTTCTTTTCAAATTGTCAGGAACCATTTATAGATTTCAGATCATAAATGTTAAAGTGTTAGAAATGGCAATCCGTGTCATGAAAATATTATTGCATCTACAATTCACTCCCGGTTACTCACCAGACTAGAAACACGGAGATGATCAAAACTAACACAATATGTCCCACATTAACTGTGACATGATTTAAATCTATAAGATTATGAAGGTCAAGGACAGTGAAAACCTGGGCCATGAATACTCTAAAAAGCTTACTTACCCATGTGTCATGTGACCATGACTTCATAGGAGTTTTAGTGAAACACCCTTTTAAATTCCTCCTACAGGGATTATTAAGAGTGGAAACTACATCATACTGCCACGTGAAATTAAAAGCTTCCTTAGTGTTCACTGTGAACATTGGAAAGACATTCACACTCTTTGCCTGGGCTCTCTGTCTACTTCATTCCCTCTGAGACACTTTCTGGGTGATTGCCTTGGAAGAGTGCTCTGATGAGGCCACTGTGAGTCTTTTGAAATTTCCAAACATTTTTTTTTTTTTTTTGGCAATGAAGAATCATGATTTGAATTTCTAGCCCCTTCCCCTTCTCTTCTATGATCTGTGCTCCTGCCAAATTGAAAGTCCTGGGCTTTGTCCCTAGGCTCATGCTAATGTGTGCTCTTTCCCATCTCCTTGAGAGCTAGCCTTTCAAGGCACAGGTCAAACGTATTCCCTGACTCTTTACTTGTCAACAATAATTTAGATGTACTCTGAGTTCACAAGGCTAGGTATCTTTTATGGCACTTACCACTTCAGGGATATACACACACATGCACACATACATACACACACAGCTGTGGGTTGTGGTTTTGGTACCAAATCCGTGGTCTTTTCTATACTCATTCAGTATTTTGCATTGCTTGATAAACACACACTCACACACATACACACACACACACTCACAAACACAATTAATTTAAATGTGGGTTAATATTGATGAGGCAACAGGATAAGACAAAATAATGAAGAAGGGAAAGTCAGATACACAAACACAATTTTAGTATCTATTGTACTAATGAATTGAGTTCCCCATATCAATGCAAAAGGTGATTGAAATGTCATAATGTTTGTGGTTTTTTCTATCACAAAACAAATTCCCAAGTGAGTTGGACTAAATGGTGATCCTTATGGGAGTCAATTGACTCATATTGATCTAGCTGGATTCATCGTGGACTTGTACTCATAAAAATATTCATCATGTTTATCCCTCCACCTCCTGAGCCCTCAGTAATTTGATTTCATAAATTTGTATTTTGGTATATAGGCACCTTTTCATATAGGAAAAAAATGTTCTTGTTTCACTGAAGGAAATGTTTAATAATAATGTGATTTCCTCCATTTTTTTTTTTTTTTTTTTTGTTCATCTGGTTTTCTTGTTAATTTTATCCTTTCTACTATTTTCTGTGCACACATGAGTGCTCGGGAAATAATGCAGTTGGTCTTATCCCATCCTTGAACACAAGGACTCTTACCTGGGCAGCGAGCATGGTGCTCCGCGCCAGTGTGCGCCCTCGGCCTCCCACACTCCCCTGGGGCTGCTTTCCAGGATCTATCATTCAGTCTGTGGGCCACTCCAGGGCATGCGTCTTGTTGTCACAGTGCCTTGCTACAAGTGCATTTTACAGTGATTTTCAACAACCTGAAGAGTGACATTATCACAGTGGGAACTCTGTTCTTTACCTTCCAGAGGGGACCTTATTCAGAAGGTCAGTATAGAAGCAGTTTAAAGCAGTGTTTTAGCTGCTATGGCTGCAAATTCAGGGAGGCACACACTGAGAGAACAACCCCAAAGGTATTATTGGGATCAAATAAAAAGTTAGGTCAGCTGTGTGTGTGTGTGTGTGCATGTTTTAAAGGATGTGTTGAGGTTTTGTTGTATTAATGCCTGTGCCACAGAATTGGGAAATAAAACAGCATAACTGATATTTCATATATACCCTCAAATAAAAAAGAAAAAGAAACAAATTATAGATGCACAGGCAGGTGATTGATTGATAGTTAATCGGTGAGCTAGTGCTAGTTTCCTAGGGGTCATAACAAGGTAGCACAGACTGTGGTGGGGTGGAGGATGGGGGTTAACATGTGTTTGTGGAAACTGAAGTTCTGAAAGAAAGGCGTTGGCCAAGACGTGCTGTCTTTGGCATGTCTTGGAGATGATCTTCCTCCATTTTATCCTGCCTTTGGTGGTGTTTGCCAACAATCCTCGTGACTGCATGACCCCAGTCTCATGGGTATCTTTTCTGCGAGCTCCTCATGCCATCTTCCTTACAGGCATGTGCATGTATGTGTTGAGATTCTCCCATTTTATAAGGATGCTAGTTATGTTGGATTAGAGCTCACCTTAATGATTTCATTTTATCCTGATTATCTCTTTACGATCATATTTCCAAATAAGGTCAAAGTTGGAAGGCCCCCAGAGCTAGGACTTCTGGGTATTTTTTTGCAGGGACATGATTCAACCCCATAACAAATTAAATAGATAGATGAATAGATAGATAACTTAAGATCTACGGTACCACCTATTTGAAATACATATCATTGATTTTGAAGATTTTTCTTCAGACAATATCAATGTTCCTATAATATATGTATTTGTCCATGTCTTCTTAACTGGGCAAATACTCATAAATTAATATTAAATTTTGGAAGTTTCTAGGAATCAAATCCAGGGTCTCATGCATGCTAGGCAACTGCTGTATTACTGAACTACTACCTAAAAACATTTTTGTGTTGTCAGTTATGTGCAAAATATTCTTAGTACTCTGTGGGTGAGATAATTAATTAAACATAGTTCTTCTTTTAGAAATTCATTTTACACTTGTATATTTAATTAAACATCAAATATGTTCAGAGATGATTTTCACATTCAAATATCACTTTATCAGTTAAAAATTTGGGGACACTGAAGAAGTTTGAACTGTTTCTGCTTTCAATACATTTAATCTGTAAAATGGGAGGAAAGGTTTACACAGTGCAACACCTAAGGGAGAAAACATTGATTACATGACCATAAACACTACATCAGAAATCCAACTGGTACTAAAGTAGGTTTGAATGAACCTTAAAATTAACATGTCAAAAGGAAAATCCCTGTCTTTCTTTTCCATTGGTTCTCTTCTGAGATTGCTGCTGCCCTGTGTTGCCCATCTGATTGCTAAGACCACATACCTAGGAATCATATCGAGGTACTTTTTCCCTCCTTCCCTCTTCTGACTCAGTGCTGAGACAGGTCTCCAAATCTCTGCTCTCCATCTCTACCACAGAGACTGTATGTAGCCCACCAGCCTTTCTCTAGTACATCGTTTCACAATGGTTTCCTGCCCTTCACTTTTACCAGTTGCCAATACCTTTTCCACAATGCAAACAGGATATTTTTTAAAAATAAATTTGATTACTCAAGATCCCTTTGAGAACTTCTCTTAGAGGAAGTTGGAATCCTTATCATGTCTTCTGAGATCCAGGGTGGTCTTCCTTATCTATTGATCTCTTTCTCCAATTTAAACTACCTCCCTGTTGATACTGGCCTTGTTTTGTTTTGTTTTATTTTTTTAAGCCCTTCTTACTAAGCCCACTTTCCTGCTCCAGGATCTCTGGAAAGCAGATACACTCACCCCTGTACCACCAACACCACCCTCCCCAGGACCTTGGTACCTGCTGTATTGCTTGAAGTGCTCTCCATTTCTTCCTTAGTCTACACAGTTCCTTCCCACTCCTCAAGTCCTGAATTAGCTCTCTCTTTCTCAATGCACCATTCTCTGACATTAAAACCACTCAACAATACTGCTGACCTCCATTGGACCGTGATCATCCCTTTTACAGCTCTCAGCAAAGTTGCAATTCGATATTTATTTATTTTTAATTTTTTAAAATTTGTTTTAATTAGTTACACATGACAGTACAATGACCTTGACATATCATACATTTGAATCACATGGGATACAATATCTCATTTTTCTGAGTATACAGGTTGCAGAATCGCATTGGTTATGTGTTCACATATATACACACAGTAATAATAATGTCTGTTTCATTCTACTATCCTTCCTATCTCCCCAACCCCTCCCCTCCCCTCCCATCACTTCTCTCTACCTAATCTAAGGTAGCGCTATTCTTTTTTTTTCTCACCTTTTCATACGTGTATTTTGTATAACAATGAGGATCTCCTTCCACCATCCATGCAATTTCCTTTCTCCCTCCCTTTCCCTCCCACCCCTCTTCCCTATATAGAGCTAATCTTCTTCCCATGCTCTTACTCTCTTCCCCATTTTGAGTCACCCCCCTTATATCAGAGAAGACATTCTGCATTTGTTTTTTTTTTTGGGGGGGGGATTGGCTTACTTCATTTAGCATAATCTGCTCTAATGCCATCCATTTCCCTGAAAATGCCATGATCTTATTATTTTTTAGTGCTGAGTAATATTCCATTGTGTATATATGCCACATTTTTTTATCCATTCATCCATTGAAGGGCATCTAGGTTGGCTCCACAGTCTAGCTATTGTGAATTGTGCTGCTATAAACATTGATGTGGCTGTGTCCCTGTAGTATGATGTTTTTAGGTCTTTAAGGTATAGTTCGAGAAGAGGAATAGCTTGGTCAAATGGTGGTTCCATTCCCAGCTTTCCAAGGAATCTCCATACTGCTTTCGAAATTGGCTGCACCAATTTGCAGTCCCACCAGCAATGTACAAGTGTACCCTTTTCCCCACATCTTTGCCAGTACTTGTTGTTGTTTGTCTTCAACATGGATGAAAGGACAGTGACCACACACTCAGAGCAACCAAGAGATCTTTATTGCAGCAGTGCAAAACAGAAGAAAAGAGAGCGAGAAAGAGAGAGAGAGAGAGGCAGAAGAAAGAGCAAGAGCAAAAGAGACAGAGAGAGCAAGAGAGGGGCCCCACAGGAGGGAGTTTTTATAGCCCAAATCTAATAGGATCTCTGGATCTGCAAGCTGCCTTGTTGGCACAAGGGTATTAAGTGTTTGGCCTTGGTGGTGGGTTGAGTGTTCAGCCTTGAGCAGGGGGACAAAGCACTCAGCCTTGAGCGGGGGCTTTGGCATTTGGGCTTGAAGCAAACAGGTGATAAAGAACCAGACAGAGGGTTTGAGAAGCCAGATCATCCTGCAGCTAACTTTGTTTGGCATGCCCTGCAGACAACTTACTCAGCCTGTCCTGCACCTAACAATGGATGCCATTCTTACTGGAGTGAGATGGTATCTTAGAGTAGTTTTAATTTGCCTTTCTCTGTTTACTAGGGATGAAATCTAAATTGTTTTAGTACATATTTCTTAAATTAATGCGAAAATAGAGTTCAATAAAAATTAAATATTTGTAATAATTATGCAATAAGCTAAACTATTACATGAGGACATCCAAAAGCAGGCTTGCTTAAATAGGATAAACATACGTATTTCTCTCCCCAAGTGGTTCCTATGTCTGTAGCCTTTGGCTAGAGACACAGCTTCTCTACTCCAGAAGTCCTATCTTATTTCTCTCCATCCCCCACAGGGATGTCCTACTGATGCCAGGTGCCTGTGCACCACTCTCCAGCCTTTGGGGAATGGGAAGAAATCCTAGAAACAGCTACCTCTTCAAGAAGTTGGCCCAGAGCCCCGTGCATCTCTTCAGATCACCTCCTCCTGTTCAAAACTTGATGGCACATCTACTGCTAGCTGCAGAAAAGCCTCTTATTGGATAGCTACTGCTCAGCAAAAATCCTTGATTTTCTAATTAAAAGGAAGAAGAAAATGGATGTCGTGTATTAATTAGCAGTTTCTGCTCCGAGTCCTTCTTACTATGTATGCTCTGTGTTGCTCCCCTGGAACTTCCATTATTTGTCAACTCCAAATACTTCAAAACACACACACACACACACACACACACACACACACACACACACCACACTTTCTATTGTGTCTCTGTCTTTGCTAACTTTTCTTCCAAATGAGTGATTGTATAATATACCAACTATTATGCATCTTGGATTTTTTTTTAGCCTCATATTAGCCTTGGAATTCTTCCTATATCTTATAAGTTTCTTTATTTGTTCTTCTAGCAGGTGGTATTATGTACCATGCATTTGAAGAGTCATGTTCCTTGATTGATGGACACACGGATTTCTTCCACTTACTGATGTTTTTCTAAAACAAACCTGGCAGCAGTGCCCACCCTTGTGGTACAAAGAAAGTGGTTTTGAGGATGGGCCCTGAAGTCACAGTGCCAGAGTTTCATGTCTGGTTCTAACAAATCTCTAATTTTAAAATGTTGAAAAGTTACTCAACTTCTCTGTGCTCCAGCTTCTTCAAAACGGGCAGAATAATAATAGTGCTTGTTTATTTGGGTTATAAAGATTAAACAAGGTAATAGACATAGCACCATACCTTCATAGGGAAAACACTCAGAGATGTCAAATAAAATCATTATTTTACTTTTGATTTTGATATAACTCTAGACTCATATTGAAGCTGTGAAAATAATAGAATTACCAGGTATGCTTTACCCAGCTTCCTTCAGTGATGATATCTTAGAGAACAACAGTATAATTATCAAAACCAGAAATTGACTAGTATATTGAATTTTATCAGCTTTATCAGTTTTAATATAATTTTATTGATGTGAGTATCTGAAATTTCACCACAGGCATAGATTTGTAAAACCACTGCCAAAATCAAAGTGAAATATTCCCATATCTCCCTCAAAACTTCCTTCATATTATACCTTTATGTCATACTAATCATACAACCCTTATTCTTAGCAACACCTAACATGTTTTTCTTCACTATAATTTTGCAGTTTATAGAAAAAATAAATCATACTGATTCCTTTACTCAGAATAATGCCTCTGAAATCCATTCAATTGTTGTACCTTTCAATTTTTATGTTTCATTCTGAATAATATTCCATTGACTAGACATACCATAACTTACTTATTCACCCAGTGTATTAATTTCATGTGGCTGCATAAAATTTACTATAAACTTGTGACTGAAATCAATAGTAATTTACTCACTCAGAGCTCTAGAGGTCAATAGTCCAAAATCAGTATTACTAAGCAGAAATCAAGGTGTCAGCTGAAGAACAGAGCTGTGATCCCTTTGGAAATCCCAGAACAGAAACGGTTCCTTGCCTTTTCGTGATCTTTTGACATATAGTGTCTCCTCTTCATTCTCTATCTCTGGCTTTATTTAACCATCTCTTTTATTAGATTTACGTTTACATATTTTATCATTTGGGGCTCTACTGTAAATATCATGATTTTTAAAAATTTTATGTCTGTATATTTCTTAGTAGTATTCAGAAATGAAACAGACTCCTGTGTGCTGATATGTTCTCCTGTGATCTCTCTAAACATTATTTCTATAAGGACTTGTTGTTGTTACTTTTAGATTCCAGTGACTTTCTACATACAAGAATCATTTCTTCAGCAAGTAGAAACTTTTATTCCTTCCATTCTATCTGTAGGCCTCTGTCTTTCCTTCTCTGTGTTGCCTTGTTTGATCATTGGGGGAAAACACTCAATTCTTCACTGTCAAGAACAATGTTAACTCTAGGTTTTAAGATCTTCTTTATGAAGTTGAAGACGTCCCCCTCGATTAACACCAAATGAGACTTTTTATCAGGTGTGGATATAGAATTTTGTCCAGTGATTTCTTTGGAATGTTTGGGAAGATCCTTAATTTTCAAACACTGAAGCAGCCTTGTATTTCTGAAACAAATACCGCTTTATTACCATCCAGTATTTTAATATGCTGTTGGATATAGTTTGTTCAGATTTTGGTGAAAATGTTGTGTATGTGGGATATTGGTGTACTATTTTCTTTTACTCTATTTTTTAATCTTCGTTATTTTGGGGGTTCTGTCAATCTCATTTAAGTACTGAGGTAACACTGCACTCATAAAATCATTTAAATTTAATTTGCTCCTCTTGTATTCTCTGAAAACCTATAGAACTAATGTTATTACTTTTTTAGATATTTGGTTACTACTAAAAGAGTCAAGATTTCTCCTTTTGAAGATCTGTGAATACCAAATATTGTTTCTTTATTCTTTTTCTTTTATTTTCTTTGTTCTTTTTAGTTATACATAACGGTAGAATGTATTTTGACATATTATGCATACAGGAAGTATAATTTCTCATTCTTGTGGTTGTACATGATGAAGATTTACACTGCTCGTGTATTCATATAGGAACACAGAAAAGTTATGTCCAAGTCATTCTACCATTTTTCCAACTCCTATCCTCCCTTCTTTCTTCCTTCCCCTTGTTCAATTCGATGAACCACCCCTCATCCCTTCCCCCAGTCTATCAAAGAGAACATGTCAAAGGGAACAGAGAACCTTGGCCTTCAGTTTTGGGGGATTGGCTGATTTCACTTAGCATGAAAGTCTCTAATTCCATCCATTTACTGGCAAAAGCCATAATTTAATTCTTCTTTATGGCTGAGTAATATTCCATTGTGTATATATACCACATTTTCTTTATCCATTAATCTGTTAAAGGACATCTGGATTGGTTCCACAGCTTAGCTATTAAGAATTGAGCTGCTGTAAACATTGATATGGCAGTGTCACTGTAGTATGATGACTTTAAGTCCTCTGAGTTTATGCTGAGGAATGGGATAACTGGGTCAAATGGTGATTTCATTCCAAGTTTTTTGAGGAATTTTTGTACTGCTTTCCTTAGTGGTTGCACCAATTTGTTGTCATACCACCAATATATGAGTGTACCTTCTTTTTTCCCACACCCTTGCCAACATTTATTGTTACTTGTATTCTTGATAATTGCCATTCTGACTGGAATGAGATGAAATCTCAGTGTAGTTTTAATGTGCTTTTCTCTAACTAGTTGATGTTGAACATTTTTTTCATTTATTTGTTGACCATTTGTATTTTTTCTTCTGTGAAGTGTCCGTTCCGTTCCTTTTCCCATTTATGGATTGGGTTATTTGATTTTTTTGGTGTTAAGTTTTTTGAGTTCGTTATATATATCCTGGAGATTAATGCTCTATCTGAGCTCAGGATCTCTAGTCTAATGCCTAGAACCTTCATGTGCTTAGAGTTTTGTGACAGGGGACAGATAGGGGTCTAATTTTATTTTACTATGTATGGATTTCCAGTTTTCCCAGCACCATTTGTTGAAGAGGCTACGTTTTCTCTAATGTATATTTATGGCACTTTTGTCTGGTATGAGATAACTTTATTTATGTGGGCATGTCTCTGTGTCTCCTATTCTGTTCCTTTCCATTTTGGTGCCAATACCATGTTGTTTTTGATATCATAGTTGTGTAGTATAATTTCAGGTCTGATATTGTGATGCCTCCTGCTTTACTTTTCTTGCTGAACATTGCTTTGGCTATTCTGGGTCTTTTATTTTTCCAAATGAATTTCATCACTGATTTTTCTGTTTCTATGGAGAACATCATCAGAACCTTAATAGGAATCACATTGAATCTGTATAGTGCTTTTGGTAGTATGATAGATAGAATAACAATAGTATTCTGCCCATCGAAGAACATGGGAGATTTTTGTTATATTCTAAGGTCTTCATCAATTTTTTTAGTGTTCTGTAGATTGAATGGTAGAGATCTTTCACCTCTTTTGTTAGATTGATTTCCAAATATTTAATTTTCTTTAAGACTATTGTGAATGGAATAGTTTTTCTAATTTCTCTTTCAGTTGATTCATCACTGATGTATAGGAATGCAATGATTTATGGGTGTTAATTTTATATTCTGTTACTTTGTTGGATTTGTTTATAAGTTCAAGAAGTTTTCTGGTGAAGTTTTTTGGCATCTTCTAAATATAAAATCATGTTACCAGCAGAAAGGAATAGTTTGAGTTCTTCTTTTCCTATATGTATCCATTTAATTTCTTTCGTTTGTATAATTGCTGTGACTAAAGTTTATAGGACTACGTTGAATAGAAATGGTAAAAGGGGGCATCTCTGTCTTGTTCCAGTTTATAGGGGGAATGCTTTCAATTTTTCTCCATTTAGAATAATGGTGGCCTTGTGTTTAGCATATGTAGCTTTTACAATGATGAGGTATGTTCCTACTATCCCTAGTTTTTCTAGTGTTTTGAACAAGAATGGCTACTGTATTTTGTCAAATCATTTTTCTGCATCTATTGAGATAATCATGCGATTCTTGTCTTAAGTATATTGATGGGATGAATTGCATTTGTTGATTTCTTTACATAGAACCAAACTTGCATCCCTGGGATGAACCCCACTTGATCATGGTGCAATATCTTTTTAAGATGTTTTTGTATGTGATTTGCCAGAATTTTTATTGATGATTTTTGCATCTATGTTCATGAGGGCTATTGGTCTGAAGTTTTCTTTCCTTAACGTGCCTATCTAGTTTTGGTAATAGGGCAAAACTAGGTTCATAGACTGAGTTAGGAGTGTTCCCTCCTTTTTCATTTTATGGAACAATTTGAGGAGTGTTGGTTAGTTCTTCTAACTAACAATCTGGTAGGATTTGGCTGAGAATCCATCTGGTCCTGGGTTTTTCTTTTTTGGTAGGCTTTTGATTTGTCTTCACTTTCATTGTTTGAAATTAATCTGTTTAAATTTTTTATGTTATCCTGATTCAATTTGGGTAGGTCATATGTCTCCAGAAATTTGTCAATATTTTGTATTTTATTAGAGGATACATTTTCATAATAGATCCTGGTTATCATCTGTATTTCAGTATATCCATTGTTATATTTCCTTTTTAATTAAAAA
This sequence comes from Marmota flaviventris, assembly GCF_047511675.1. Lineage (NCBI taxonomy): Eukaryota > Metazoa > Chordata > Mammalia > Rodentia > Sciuridae > Marmota > Marmota flaviventris. The sequence continues at coordinate 147,074,398 of NC_092499.1, forward strand.
ATTTAGAAATTTGAGTTTTCACTCTCTTTTACTAGCTTGGGTAAGGGTTTATCAATTTTATTGATGTATTCAAAGAACCAACTTTTTTTAGTTTTGTCAATTCTTTGGATTGATTCTTTTGTTTCAATTTCATGGATTTCAGCTCTGATTTTAATGATTTCTTGTCTTTTACTGTTTTGGTGTTTATTTGTTCTTCTTTTTCTAGGGCGTGGAGTTGTAATGTTAGTTTATTTGTCTGTTGACTTTTTATTTTTTATTTTTTTAATGAATGAGCTCAATGAAATAAACACTCCTCTTAGTACTGCCTTTATAGAGTCCCAGGGATTTTGATATGTTGTGTCGCTATTCTCATTTACCTCTAAGTATTTTATTATTTCATCCTTGATTTCTTCTGCTGTACATTCATGATTCAATAGCAAGTTATTTAGTCTCCAGGTGTTAGAGTAGCTTCTATTTTTTTTTTTTATTTTATCATTGACTTCTAATTTCATTCCATTATGATCTGGTAGGATGCAAGGTATTATCTTTATTTTTTGTATATGCTAAGAGTTGCTTTGTGGCCCCCCAAATGGTCTATTTTAGAGAAGGATCCCTGTGTGTCTGAGAAGAAAGTGCATTCAGTCATTGATGGATGAAAATTCTATATGTCTCTTAAGTCTAAATTATTAATTGTATTGTTTAGTTCTCTAGATTCTTTATACAGTTTTTGTTTGGAGAGTCTATCCAGTGGTGAGAGAGGTGTGTAAATGTCACCTAACAGTATTGTGTCGTGGTCTACTTACTTCTTGGAATTTAGAAGGATTGTTTGATGTACGTAGATACTACACTGTTTGGGGCATAAATATTTATGATTGTCATGTCTTATTGATATACAGTTCCCTTAAGCAGCATGAAATGTCCTTCTTTGTCCCTTTCTGACTAACTTTAACATGAAGCCCACTTTATCTGATATGAAGCTAGAATACCTGCGTGTTTATGAGAGCCATGTGAATTATATGTTTTTCTCATCCTTTTACCATCAGTCTGTGGATGTCTTTGCCTATGAGGAGAGTCTCTTGGAGAAAGCATATTGTTGAGTCTTGTTCTTTAATCCAATCTGCCATCCTATGTTTTTTGGTTGATGAGGTTAGGCCATTTACATTCATTGTTATTATTGAAATATTATTTTTAGTCCCTGTCATTTTGATTTATTTCTTTTTAACATTTGAATTAGTTTCTCCAATTATTCATTTTACTTCTAGTGTTGTTCTTCCCTTTGCTATTTTTAATTTTTTTTTTTTATTTCTTCTTCATGAAATATCTTATTGGCTATGTTCTATAGTGCAGTCTTTCTAGTTGTGAGTGCTTTTAACTTTTGTTTATCATGGAAAGTTTTTTATTTCATCATTAATTCTGAAGCTTCATTTTGCTGGGTATAGTATTCTTGGCTGGTATCCATTTTTCTTTCATGCTTGGTATATATTATTCCAAGACCTTTTAATTTTACCTCTAAATCCTACCTGTTGTTTTCCTCTGGCAGCCTTTAAAATTTTATCATTCTGTATGTTAGGCAATGTCATAATAATGTGCCTTCTTATGGGTCTGTTGTAATTTTGTTTATTTGGGGTCCTGTAAGCCTCTTCCATTTGATTTTCCATTGTATTCTTTAGGTTTGGAAATTTTCTGATATTATTTCATTGAAAAGATTTTGCATTCCTTTTGTTTGTATCTCAACACCTTCCTTTATCCCAATAAAACTTATAATTGCCTTTTCAGGTTATCCCGTATTTCTTGGGAGTTCTGCCCATGGTTTCTTAACATTTTTTCTCCACTGTCAACTTTGTTTTCAAGATTATATATTTTGCCTTCATTAATCATTAATTGTTTCTGATGCTTTCAACTGAATTTTTAATTTGGTTTATTGATTCCTTCATTTTGAAGCTTTCTGCTTTTTTTTTCTTTTTGAATCTCTGTCTCTTTTTTGAAGTGATCTTTCACTTCTTATATTTTTTCTCTGATTTCACTTATACTGTCCTCTACTTTACAGATTAGTTTAACTATGTACATTCTAAACTCTTCCTCTGCCTTTTTTTCCATTGTGGTGTCAATGGATTCTGTTACTGGAATATCTTTGTTTGTTTGGGGCAATTTGTTCTCTTGTTTTTTTTTTTTTTTTTTGTTTGTTTGTTTTTCATGTTTCTATATCTACCCATCTAACATTCTGGATCTGAGCCAGTAGAGTTTCTACGCTGTGGACTTATAGTGTTCCTTAAAGTTTCAGTGTGCTTTATTCTTTAGGGGGAGACAGGTAATAACTACAACCAATGCAAACAATTACAGCATTAAACCACATATTCATGAAAAATAGCTGGCTTCAACAATGCTAAAAGTTAGGGGGGAAAATCAAATATGAAATTTTGTATAACAATGAGGGTCTCAAGAGCTTTGTAATGTTTTGAACAACCAATAAAAAAAAGAAAATCAAATATGAATATGTATAAATATCTATGTACCATTAAGTTCACAATTAAACAGAGTAAATAATTTTTTTTTGTTTTTTGTTTTTGTTTTTATGAAAAAGAAAAAAGAAAAAAAACTTGTTGAAAAGTTAAAGACTTCTTTCAGATGGAGTTCAAAAGATTCTCATCAGATTTAATTGGGGTCATCTGGAGCTTGATGGTCCACCCTATGGATTGCTGGCAGAATTCCTGGAGGCAGCCTTTAGGCTTAGGTGAGCTCCAGGCTCTTCATTAAAGGCCAATTGTTTTGGAGATTTTAAATCAGTGCACCAACAGGGCCCAATAATTTCTGGTCCTTGCTGGAAGGCTGTACCCCTGGGATCTCCCCTGGTTCCACTCATGTAGTGGGAGAGCCAATTCTTAGTCCCCTACATCACCTGTGGACTCTCCACATTTCCTGGTTTTGGATTCAGTCTCCAAACAATTCCTTCTGCTCTGCCCTTCTGAATTCCTAGCCAGTCTCTCTCTCTCAGCCAGCCTGTAAGCAACAGATTGGAGGGGGAGCTGTATGGGTTTCAACAAGTTATCCCCTTTGTAAACATCTCTCCACATTTGATTTTTCTCCTGGACACTTAAGTACGCTTTATGTCATGCAGTATGGGTTTACTGAGCCTGTATGTCAGGCCAAACTCTGGTTTGCCAGGAATTGGCTCTCTCTATTGCTAACCCAGCCCCCACACTGAAAATGGGTTCCTTAATTCATCCTCTGCAGCTGCCAGGAGAGATGGTGGGTGGCTTCTTTCCCGCACAAGGATTGTTGTGCAACATGCCTTTCAGGTTTGTTGGGCAATGTCCTTGATCTCTAAATTCCTCATACCCAGATACTCCTTGGGCCTCCTAAGTTTGCAGTTTCCTTGGATTCTCTTATCCCTCCACTTTTCTTGTGGAGGGACCACACTGGCTGGTACTTCCAGCCTGGCCTTAGGCCACTGGGGATTTCTTCCTTATTTTATTATATCAAACCTCCTGAGTCCCAAATTTGCTTTGAATGTCCAGTTTTAAATTTCAGTAAAATGATGACCCCATCCTTGGCTTTTTTTTTTTTTTTTTGTTCACCCACCTTGCTGAGAAGCTGCTTATCTGTTTTCTTGGTTTCACATCACAAAGCAACCAGGAAAACCACCTCCTCTATTCTGCCATCTTGAAAACCTCCAACAAATAATATTTCTTTTTTGAGCCTAGAAATAATATTATAGTATTCAGCTTATCTGTTTTCTTTTCATTGGGTTATAGGAATTTGTTATTTTCAAGCAATCTACATTTCACCTGTCTACATAGTAGAGTTCTGTATAATATTCTTTGTCTCTTGTTAATGTCTTAGGTTTTGCAGTGTAATCCATGTTTCATTGAAGATATTTGTGGGTTTTTTAAAAATTTCTCTTTTTTTGATTTTATTCATTCTGGAAATTTATCATTTTACTAATATTTTTAAGGTCATCTTTTTCTTTTTTTTTTTTTTTTTTTTTTCATTTTTCTCTTTTAAAACAATGGTTTATGCTTTATTTTGTTTAGTTTTTGGCCTTACTAGAAATTGAAACCAGGGCCTCTGAATGTAGGCAAGTGCTCTGCCACTGAGCTGCACCCCATTTCATTTTCTCTTCTCAATTCCCCTGATTTACTCTATACTCTAATTTTCTTTCTTCTACTTTCTTGGGATCAATTTTGATCTTTATTTAAGTTCCTGAGAATCTTAAAATTTAGAATCTCAGATTTTGGTTTGAAATTTCCTTCTGTTTAAAAATCAGAGGTCTCGTCTATAAATTTTCTTCAAAGCTCTGTCGTCTTTGCATCCCATGGATTTTAACAGATAGCGTTTTCATTTTCACAATGTACACGTATAAACCTTTAGATGAAATAAATATAGGCTCAGTGTGAATTTCAAAATTAATGTGTGAGACCTCTGAGTTCTTCTACCATCTTCCCATATTGGTGAAATAAACAACATAAACTATAGATTTCAAAATAAGAAATTTATGTCAGCATATACCCTTTTAAAATAGATTCCAACCCTATTTCAGTTTAATAAAAATATACATGCATTTTTATGCATATGTTGGTGTATAATTTTATGTAACTGGTCATATTAATGTTTAACATTTATTTTTCTAATTTTTATTAAGATCTTTTTTTTTTTTTTTGGTCCATAGGTTACTTTCACACATGTTGGTAAGTTGCTTTCTTTAGAGCTTTCCCATTTTGTCTTTAAAACTTGATGCCTAATTTAATTACATTTTGGTCACAGAACATATTTTGTTATTTTGAATGGGACTTGTTCTTAATTTTTAAATGATCCTTATGTGGTTTGTCTTAATAAATCTGTCACATGAACTTGAAAATAATATGTATTCGGCTATTGCTGGTTCTAGCATTGTACAAATGTTGGTTAGATTTTGTTCATCAATTGCATTGTTCAGTTTTTCTATATCTTTGTTGGTTTTCTGTCTGGTGGGTTTTCCTATTATTACCTTCAATTATGCCACTTTTGCTTCATGTACGTGGACATGATTACATGTTAAGGATTGTAATAACTACTTGATTCATTTTATCTCTATTGAATATTTCTCTTTGTCCCTAGTCTATGCATTGATATAAAATTTACTTTCTCTGATATTGATATTGCTATTTTGTTTGTTCTTAGGTTAGAGTTTCTATGGTACATTTTTCTCCATCTTTTTACATGTAACTCACATTGTACTTAAGTTGAAAATGAGTTACTTACATACAGCATAGAGTTGATCCTTTTTTTTTAAAGTCTGATAATCTCTGAGTTTTGATAAGTATAGCAATTTCATTTACACTTAATATAATCATTGCTATTCTGGGAATTAGATCTATCATTTCATTAGTTTCTATTTATATTTTCCTTCATCTATTATTCTGACACATTGAGGGTTACTTAAACATGTTTTACTAATTTTTCTTACTATGAATATACCAGTTGAGAATATGTATGTCCTGTGGTCTTTCTTAATGTATACATTGATGGTGATATTTCTTGATTCCTGATGTTGCAAGTTTCCCTCTGTTATCATTTTCTCTTTTCTTGAAATACTTGGTTTTGTTAATCCTTCAGAGCAAGTTAGCTGATAATAACTAGTTTTAGTTTCTTTCATCTTTTCTTCATCTAAGAATATCTTTATTTCACCTTATTTCATGGAGGTATTATTATGGATATGTAATTCTGTATTGAGAGTACTTTTCCATTTAAAACTAAAATGCAGATGTCAATTTCTCCTGGTCTTTGTTTTCTAGTGAGAAATCTTCTGTCCTTTACATTGTTGATTCCTTGGAATGTAATATATTATTTCACTGTGGCAGCTTACAAGTATTTTTCTTTGTTTTTAGGTTTCTGAAGTTAAGTTGTGATATGCCTGGTAATGTATATCTTCAGGTTTTTTCTATCTGGGGTTCATTCGCCTTCTTGAATTTGTAACTTTTTGTCTTCCATCCATATTTGGAAGCTGCTATTACTTGCAACGTTTTTCAGATCTTCACTTCTCATCCTGGATTCTGCTGACATGAATGATAAATCTTTCTTATTGTCTCACTAATCCTGAGATTCTGTTAATTTTTTGTTTGTTTTAAGTAGACTTTAATTTTAGAACAGCTTTATGTCAAAGCAAAACTGAGAGGGCAGATGGTTCCCATGTATTTCCTTTTCTCACATAAGCATCTCACCCTCCATTAATATTCCATACCAAAATGGTAAAATTTTTTTACAATCTATAAATATACTTTGGAATGTCATATTCATACAACTTTGATGCCTTATATTGGGTTTCACTCTCAATGTATATTCTGTGAGTTCTTATAAATATAATGACTCAGATCCACGACTATGATACCATAAAAATGGCTGAAATCCTAAAAATCCTCAGTACTCTCTATGGATTTAACATAGGATTGTATATACAATCCTCATAAAATTTGGAATGTCTGTATGACTTGATTTGACCAGTTACATTTAAGTTAAAGTAGAATGTGTCATGTCCTTTCTGGGTAAAGAAAATTTAAAGAATTAGTAATTCCTTGCTCTCTCCTTCAGTGATTATTGGTGGAGCTCTGAATGGTGGATGCTACATCAATCTATATTCTAATGAGGATGATATAAATTAATATCCTAACCTACATGTAAACATGTAATGTACTTGTCTTGTGAATGAAAAATGGCCCTTGTTGTTTTAGATTACTGTGATTTATAATTTATTTATTACTGCCATATAAATTGACCATCTGAGTGATAAAAAGTGTATATGTGCATTATATTTTAACATCAATTGCTTTATTTTCTTTATCATTTATTGTAATCTGAATATTGATTTGTATAATTTCTACATTTTAGAATTTATTGACATCAATTTTTGCAGCATAATGTAAAATCAGACAATATATGTAATCCATGAACATTAAGAAAATGGATTTGTAATCTGAGGGTGTAAATGACATATGTATTCATTGCATCTAACTCTTGAATGATTACTTAATGATTATTTAATTCCCTATATCTATAATTCTTTGTGTATTTACACTGAACCCAACATTAAGAGAGGCAGATTACTTTTCTCTACTTAATGCTCATTATTATTATTCTATAGTTTTACATTATACACATTTGATGATTTTTTATGTTTAAAGAATTATGACATATCTAAAGTATAAACTGTGTATTTCATTCCTCTAGAGTGTTCTTGCATGTATTTGTTTGCAGTGCTGAAGATCAAACTGAGAGCCTTATGTATTCTAGGCAAGCGCTATACCACTGAGCTATCTGTAGCCCCTCTTGTATTTATTGACTTATGAATTTAGTTTTATTCTATTAAAAGCAATACTGCTCAGTGATCAGTGACAACATCAGGAATTTATACTAGAATGTACTGAAAAAATAAGACCATTACCAGTGAAAGATAAAATCAAAATAAATGAATTGGTTGCTTTGCCTTGTTCCTTTTACCAAAGCAAATTGTAGAAAAGATAGTTGAATTTAGTAGTTTGAAAACATGATATAATCCCTGTATAAAGAAAGACTTTCTAGTTATGGTGTCAAGTCCAGGGTCTGTAAGAAGAAAGATTATGAAATTTGATCTTATAAAAATAAAGATATTTTCTAAATGTAAGTAGTCACAAAGAAGTTTCAATTTCATAGACCAACATGTAGGGTTATCTATGGAGGAGTATGAAGATCTACAAATGTTTCCTGTCAAGACAAATAGGACAAATAAACAACCTAACAGACAAATGGCCAAAGGTCTAAATGGATAGTTTACAAGAGAAAAAACAAATAATTAATAAACATGTAAGCAAATGCCCAACATCATTAATATACTCTAAAGGCTTATGACAATAGTAGTATATAATATTTTTAGTAATTTCTACAATAATTTCACATGTATGGGGTAAGGGGCAAGTTAACTGATGTTTACTCTCATTCATAATATGGTTCAATTACTAAAATTCTATTTCATCAACCAGAATTTAAAATATGTATGGCCTTCTAGGCCTGGCAATTAATCTTGAATAAAAACTGTATCTCAAAAACTATATTTTAAATGTTTATAATGGAAAAATCTTGGAAGCTTTCAAGGAGCTTATCAATAAAAGCTATGATAATTAAGATACAACATGCAATAAACTATTAGGAAAATAGCTTAAAATTGAGATATACATATTTATGTTTAAGGCATCAAAAAGTCTCCTGCATATATTTTTCATAGAGAAAAGAATTATAAAAGTCCATGTAGGGCTGGGGCTGTAGCTCAGTGGTAGAGCACTTACCTTGCACATTTGAGGCACTGGGTTTGATCCTCAGCACCACATAAAAATAAATAAATAAAGATATTGTGTCCATCTACAACTAAATTTTTTTTTTTAAATTTCATGTATATTCGGTATACAGTTCAGGAAAACATTTCAAATGTTTACTTTAGAAACATTAACAATATCTCTTTCTCGGGTAGACCTGCTTATGTCTTTGGGATGCACAATTTAGGACATGGAATCATTTGTTGTAAGAAAGATAACAGTGTAGAGTTGCCTCTGGGATTGTGAAGGTATAGTTTCAGTGTCAAAATCACATCTAACATTCTAGACCATACATGACCTTGCCTCACTCTCTTTATCTAAACTAGCTCCTCAGTGATCTCTAGTGTCTTTGCCTCCTACACAGATGATTACATACTCCAACAGGCATTCCCAACCATAGACATGTGCTTATTCTGCCTTCCAAACAAGGAAATATCTTTCTTCTTCACATGTTCCACCCCAATTCTATGCACATATCAAAGAAATTTCAAGTTCTTCTTTTCCAGGCAGTTGTCTAGAGCAGCTCTGTACAAATTTTTGAATTGGAGGTATTGCTGCCACTAAAAAATATAAGAAATTTATGACAAAATCAAAATGCATATTTAAGAACAATGAAAAGAATGTTATTTTATCCCACACTATTTCTGAAACCATTTGAAAGGAACACACACATGTAAGAATTATTCATAGTTAATGAAATTAGACAAGAATTACCATAAATCATAGAGTAAGAGCAATAGTGGTAAAATGTTGTGAAGTCAGAATCAAAGCAAGGGAAGATGCAGTCAGTTACATGATCAAATAAATACACTTGGAATAAGAAACAAATTGCCAGCGTAGCAAATTGCAAACAGTTCCTGTAGATACTCCCTCTCAAATAGGTGGCACATGGCTTCTCATTTCTCAAGTGTGGGGTGTACATAATGATTTCCTTTCAAGGAGAAAATTTTGGAAAGAGGAGAAATAGGAAACTTTACAGTAGACAATGGAGAACCTCAGCCAGGTGACCAGTGTCAACAGGTCAACATCACATTATAAGTCACACAGATAGCATGCATTCTTGATATGGTATGATACAAATGTCACTTTGCCTCTGTAGTCCTCCTTTTCAAAACACATGACCCCATTCTAACCATGAGCATGTCACTAAGCAAACTCATACTGAGGTACAGTCTATGAAATGCCTGATCAGTAGTACTCAAAACTAAGTCATCTTGCTGGGTGCAGTGGTAATTCCAGGAGCTCAGGTGGTAGTTGAGACAGAAGGATCACAAGTTCAAAGTCAGCCTCAGCAAGACCCTAAGAAACTTAGTGAAACCCTGTTTTAAAGTTAAAATAAAATAAAATAAAAGGACCTGGATGTGGGTCAGTGGTTAAGCACCCCTGGGTTCAATCCCCACTAACAAAAAAAAAAAAAAAAAAAAAAAGCTTCAGGCATCTAAAATAAAATTCTCTAAGAAACTGTCACAATGCAGAGGTGGCTAAGAAGGGATAATGCCTAATATGGTATTGAATCTTGGATGAGATTATAGAATAGAGAAAGGTCATTAGGAAAACATTAAGATAATATGAATAAAGTATGAATTTTAGTTAGTAATAATATATCAATGTAGTTCATTAGTTGTGACAAATGTACAATAGTAATATAAGAAAATAATAGTAGGAGAAACTGGATGAAACTCTGTGTATCTTTGCAAGCTTTTTGTGAATTTGAAAGTACTCAAATAAAAAGAGTACTTCAATATATTTTTAAAGTACAAAATAAAATTAAATGGAAAATAATTTATGACTATTTTTCTGTATTGCTTGAAAGAGAAGACATTGAATGAACTGCAGAAGCTAAAAGAACAGTTAATTCTATAAAAAAAAATCTTTCAAAATAATTTCAGCAGCTTTAAGGGGCAATTCAAAATGCATGTTGTCAAATTGCAGTTGGGAAAATTTGCTAGAGATTTTAAGAATTTGATTAAAGCATCTGATAAGTTTAAACTAGACTATAATAAAGATAATAACATTCTTTGAGCAATATGATGTTTCTTTTGCCCCAAACTTTAACCATCACAACACCTCACCTAGGAGACAAGGAAATGAGATTCAAGAGTCTCAAACCTTGCTTGGGCTTGTCTAGCAGAAGCAGACAGAAACTAGTTCTGTGTCAATCAAAGTGCCTGCCCTTCCATTTGGATGTCCTCTAGGACAAGTTTCCAAAATATGACTGAAAAGAAAAATTGATTCAAGAGGATTAAATTGCATGGAAAGAGAAGATAATCCAAGTGGGAACCTGACAACCCAAAGAAGATACTTGGAACCAGGGCAGAAACTAGGACAGTGAGTTACAATGGACTCCAAGTTAACTGTGGAACAGAAGAAACATAAAAATTCACATGAAGATATTCAGTCTTGTTTTTTCACTCTCTCCTGTTTTTAAATACCACCAGTTGGTAGGAGATACTGGCATTTAACCAAGTAAAAATATTAAAGTAATGAATCTCAATCCATTGTCTTTATGATGTGGGCACAACCATGTATGTTTAATGAATATGAAAAGATATACAAGGGACAGGAAACAAACAAAACCAGGGCTTATATCTGTGGCATTTTGGGCAATGATGAATTATATTTATAGGGAGGAAGAGAAGGTACTGTGGTTAGACAGTTCTGTAAAATATAATATACAGAATAAGCTTCCAAAGACTTTACAGTATGTGTGTATATATATATATATATATATATATATATATATATATATATATATATATATATATACACACACACACACACATACAGTCACTTAAGAAAATTTCCCAGGGCTTATTTTCATCCACAATTATCTTAATCCTCCCACCACCATGTCTTCCTGCAAAATAGTCAGTAAGTAAGCAGAAATGAAATAGTTGAAATCACCAGCATTACTGAGTGAAGCTGGGGAGCATATTATTTGTAAAGGGTCAGTTGTATTGAGAGTCTTGGAAGCTGTTCTGGGTGACTGTGGGGCACTGATCTCTCCATTGTGGAATGCATCCCAGTTGAAGGTTAGCCAGAGTTCCTCGAAATGGTATTTCTTCAGGCAAGCTGCCTTCCTCTGCCCATGAGGAAGCTGTTTAATTCATAAAGCTTTGATGCTTAAACTGCTTCTGACCTCTGTGAACACTTCAAAGAGGAAAATTAGCTGCCTGGAAAAATATAATGACCTAAATCCAGCAATTTGATACACACATGTTATAGCCTGTTGAACTAATATTGACTATATATACCTTTTTTTTTTTGGTGGGTGGGGTGGGGCGGGGGGTGTCTCTAATTGGAGAAGAGTTTGGAAGTAATTGGGTATCTATCCACTCCTCATTTGAGTGTCAATCCTATTAGGGTCTTTGCATATAAATACATATGAGAAGGCATATATTATTTGCATACCTTTTTATTGGTTCTTCTTAGTTACACATGACGATAGAGTCCATTCTGATAAAATTATTCAAGCATGGAGTATATTTTATTCTGACTAGGAATATTATTTGCGTTTCTTAGAGTAAACTGATATTCATGATAATATATACAAAATAGCAGCAATGAATTCCTTTTTCCCCAATTACTTCATTTTTTAAGAGCAGTTTTAGACTCATAGCAAAACTGAGCATAAAATAGAGTTCCAATATAACCCTTGTGCTCACATATACATATCACTATTGATTTCACCATCACAGACATACATCTCTTACAACTCATGAACTTATGTTGACATATCACTGACTTCCAGAACTAGTAGCACATATTTGGGCTTATGCTTGGTGTTGTACATTTGGGGATTAGACAAATTTATAATCTATCCACTGTTGTATTATACCAAATTGGTCTTCTATTATAATATTTTTTCTGTGCCTTGACTACTTATTATTCCTTCCTACCTATCCCTGGCATGCACTCATAATTTTACAATCTCCATAATTTTCCTTTTCCAGAATATCATATAGTTGGAATCAAACAGTATGTACGTTTTTCACACTGGATTCTTTTCACTTACCAATTAGGCATTTAAGAGTCCTCCACGTCTTTTCTAGCTTAGATCGCTCATTCCTTTCTGATGTTGCTGGAGGTACCACAGTTTATCCACTCACCCACTGAAGAACACATAGTTTGCTACCAAGTTTTGGCAATTATGAATAAAGCAAACACCCATGTACTGGTTTTTGTGTGGCTGTGTTTCTATTGTATTTGGTAAATACCAAGAAACATGATTCCTGAATTGTCAGATAATAATATGTTTAGTTTTGTAAGAAATTGCCAAAATATCTTCCAAGGTAACCATACAATTCGGCATTCCCATCAGAAATGTTGTGAGTTCCTGTTGCTCCACATGTTTACCAGCATTTGATGATGCAGTGTTTTGGATTTGGACCATTCTAGTAGGTGAGCACTGGCATTTCATTTCTATAAATTCAAACATTCTTTCATATGTTTCCTTGCCATCTGCATATCTACTTTGGTGATATGTCTGTTCATATCTTTCCTCTGTTCAAAATAATTTCTAATTATCTTTTGAATTTCTGTAGTGTCCTTCTTGATATTTCCTTTTTCATCATGGATATTAGTAAATGGAGTTTTCTCTTTCCTTCTCTTCATTAGCATGCCTAAGGTTTTATCAATTTTATTTATTTTTTCAATGAACCAACTTTTTGTTTTGTCAATTTTTTAATTGTTTCTTTAGTCTCAATTTCATTGATTTCAGCTCTGATTTCAATTATTTTCTGTCTTCTACTGCTTTGGGTGTTGATTTGTTCTTCTTTTTCTAGGGCTTTGAAATGTAATGCAAAATACATCAAAGAGGAGATTTAAAAATTCTTACAGGTATATGGGAACACTGATACAACATATCGAAATCTCTGGGACACTCTGAAGGCACTACTAAGAGGAAAGTTCATTGCATGGAGTTCATTCCTTTAAAGAAGAAAAAGTCAGAAATATTTCTTTATCTTAATTGATAAATAAAAACATAAAACTTGAGCTGGGTGCAGTTGTATATGCATGCAATCCCAGCAGCTCAGGAGGCTATGGCAGGAGGATCATGAGTTCAAAGCCAGCCTTGGTAACTTAGGGAGCTCCAAAGCAAATCAGTGAGACCCTTAAACTAAATTAAAAATAAATAAAAAAAATAAAGAAACATAAAACTTGTGCATATTAATAGGATGCCATGTCATGTTTTGATACATATATGCATTGAGTAATATTTAAGTCAGTGTAGACATGTTTACCTTCTCAAACATTTATTAGTTCCTTATTATAAAAGCTTTCCAAATCCTTTCTTCTAACTTTTTGAAGTATTCAGGACATTACTGTTCTCTATAGTCACCATGTTGTGCAAAAGCCCAATAGAACTTCTTGCTCTTATTTAATAGTAACTTCGTATATATTGGTCAACCTTTCCCATCCCTCCCTCCATTGTGTTCCCCAACCTTTGGTAATCACCATTCATCTCTTCACTCTGTGAGATCAACTATTTTATTTTATTCTTAACCGCATTCTTTGTGTGTGGGTGGGTGTGAGGAGGGGAGTACTGGGGATTGAACCGAGACATTTTGACATTAATCAGAATTAATTCTGTTTATCTTTTGTTTTGATACAAGGTCTCACTGAATTGCTGAGGTTGAACTTGAACTTGTGATCCTAATGCCTCAGCTTCCTGAGTCACTGGGCTTATAGGTATAAGCCAACACTGGAGTCCAAGATCCAACTATTTCAGACTCAACATTTGAGTGAGATCATATGGTAATTGCCTTTCCATGCCTGATTTATTTTACTTAACATAATAATCTTCAGTTTCACCCACATTGTCAAAAATTACAAGATTTCATTATTTTCCATTGCTGTTTTGTTTCATTTTTTTTTCTGTTTCAGTTGTGTATGTGTGCTACATTCTCTTATCCATTCACCTGTTGATGGAGATTTAGATTGTTTCCTTTCTGACTACTGAAAATACTGCTGCAGTGAACACAGGAGTGAAGATGTGTCTTTGACATACTGATTTCATTTCCTTTGGATATGTATCCAGGAGTGGGATTAGTGGATGATATGGTAGTTTCATTTTTGAATTTTAAATAAATCCCATAGTGTTTTTTCATAATGGCTACAGTAATTTACATTTGTAACAATATTGTGCAAGCTTTCCCACTTCTTGACACCTTTGCAAGAACTTGTTATCTTTCATCTTTTTGATAATAGTCATTTTTACTGAAGTTAAGGGATATCTAATTGTGGTTTTGATTTCAATTACCCTAATGATTAATGATGAACTTTTTTCCACATACCTGTTTGTCATCTTCTTTGGAGAGCTGTTTATTTAGATACATCGCCCACTTTTAGATTGGGTTATTTGTTTTCTGTTTTATTAGGTTTATTTCTATTGAGTTTATTTTATTTTCTGGATATCAACTCCTTATTAGGAGTACAATTTGTAAAAATTTTCTCTCATTCTGTAGGTTGCCTCTGAAATCAGCTGATTGTTTTCTTTGCTGTTTTTTCTTTTCTAGTTTCCTAAGATGGAAACACAGCATATTGATCTAATATCTTTCTTCTTTACTAATATAAGCATTAAATGTTATGAGTTTCTCCCTTAAGCATTTTCACTGCATCTCACAATGTTGATAAATTGTATTTTCATTTCTGTTATTTCAAAATATCTTGAATTTTTCAGCTTTTTGACAAATAATTTTAAAATCGTGAATGCATATGAGCTATAGGACATTATATATGTATATATGATTATCAAAATCAATCTTACATATCCCATTACTGCATGCAGTTATATTTTCTTTTAATTTTTTAATTTATCTTTTATTTTAAAATTTTTAATTTGTTCTTTCTAGATATACATGACTGTAGAATGTATTTTGATATATTATGCATACATGGAGTCTAATTTCCCCTTCTTGTGGTTGTACATGATGTGGAGTTATACTGGTCATGTATTCATATATGAACATAAGAAATTTATGTCTGATTCATTCTAATGTCTTTCTTATTTGCATTTTCTGCTCCCTTCCCTTCATTCCCCTTCATCTAATCCAGTGAACTTCTATTCTCCCCATCTTTATTGTGTGTTAGCCTCCAGTATGGAGATTCCTCATAAAATTTGGAGTGGAATCACCATTTGACCTACTCCTCAGCATACACCCAAAGAACCTAAAATCAGCATACTCCAGTGACATGCTACATTAATGTTTATAACAACTCAATTCACAATAGCTATAAACTATGGAAACAACCTAGGTGCCCTTCAACAGATGAATGGATAAAGAAAAAGATATACACACAATGGAATATTACTCAACCATAAATAAGAGTGAAATTATGGTATTTGCTGGAAATGGATGGAGCT
The DNA here is from genome assembly GCF_047511675.1 of Marmota flaviventris. Classification (NCBI taxonomy): domain Eukaryota; kingdom Metazoa; phylum Chordata; class Mammalia; order Rodentia; family Sciuridae; genus Marmota; species Marmota flaviventris. The sequence continues at coordinate 147,090,061 of NC_092499.1, forward strand.
AGAGAATATTATGCTAAGTGAAATAAACCAATCCCACATAAAACAAAGCCCAAATGTTCTTTCTGATATGCAGTTATCTTTTATAAATGTAGAGAGAATATTTAACATTAACTCCCCTAGAAAATTCAAGTTTGAAATACATTAGTATTAACTATAGTCACCATATTGTACATGTATTCTCTCTTATGTGTGACATAACTTAAAGCTTACCTCATGATCAACTTCTTCCCATTTCCTTCAACTCTTGATCCCACATGTCTATTCTTCTACTCTGTTTTTTCTATGAGTGTGAATTTTATAGAAAGTACTTAGAAAATATTTTTATACCACTAGATATGTTTTCTTTGTTCCATGTGTTATTTATAAATGTGTTTTTAAATTTCCAATATTTGGGGAAATTATAGCTTTCTTTTTGTTACTAATTTCTAGTGTAATTCCATTGTGGACTGAGAACAAACATTATATAAACTTGTTGAGATGTGTTTTAAGTCCCAGAATAGCGCTTATCTCAGTAACTGTCCCCTGTTGGCTTGAAAAGCATGTACTTTAGATGAAGCAATCCATACATGTCAGTTGTATCCAGTTGGTTGATATTCTGTTGGTTTCAACTCTGTCTTTGTTAATTTTTCTGCCTGATATATCTGTCCATGTTGGATAAAGGGGTTTACAATCTTCAACTTTAAGAATGTATTTATCTATTTCTCATTGTAGTTCTATCAGTTTTTTGCTTTATGCACTGTGATTTTCTAGTTTTAAGTGCATATACTTTAAGAATTGTTATATCTTCATAACATATTGACCCCTGTATCACTATGTAATGTCCCACATTATTCTTAAGAATTTTCCTGACTTTTAAGCTCTTTCTGAAATTAAAATTCCTACTTTTTAAAAGTAGTGTTAGCATGCTATTTCTCTCCATCCCACTATTTTAATTTATATATTATATTTATATTTAACATTACTTGTGGAAAACATATGATTAAGTCTTTTTTTAAAAAAATCTAATTTGCTATTCTGTCTTTTAATTGGTATATTTAGATCATTGACATTTAATGTGTCAGTTACAGTTCAGGTTTTCTTAACCTGGCCCTAGCTCCCATGTAGCTTCCACTCCTCCCACCCCCGCCCCCTCTGCCATGAGATTCTTTCCTAATGTATCCACCTTTGCCATCAATTCTACCTACTCTGTACACTTCTGAAACAGATCAAATCACTCTCCTAATTTATATTATGAATGTTTTGCACTGCCTGTGGCATATTGCACTATACTCCTATGAATAGCATAGAAAGTCTTTGACATTATGGTCCCAAATCTTTCATCCCACCCCTACTTACCCACACAGCTGAAAATATAGAACTGCGAGCCTCTTCATGAAGAGGCATTATACCTTCATGGTAGGTTTACTCTTCACCTGGAAATGTGTCCTGGATGTGGCCCTGATTCCTCCAACTGCCCCATGCTAGCTATTTTCTCCTCCACAAATATTCTTCCTGATGCATTTATCCAGGCTGACAGGGTGAATTTGCCACTTTCTCATGTACAGTCCTAGAACAGCTTTCATAACTCAGTCACAGCTATTAGTTCACTGCCTGTATTTACTTCTTCCAGAGAGAAGGTCAGCTACACAAGCTATGTAAATTTCATTTTTATCTAAACTAATTGGCAAATATCTGACCATGAAAAAAATTATCAATGGGAGTACCTCTTTTAATTTTTAAAATTAAACTTCATTTTAATTTATTCCAAAAACTTAAAATGGAAAGGTTTCACCAGTGTCTTGAAGGGCAAGAAGAAGCTCATAACAACTTTTTAAAAGGCTCACACTGTTCTTTACAAAGCAAAAAGAAATAAGGAGAAATTTTTAAATTGTTGATAAGAAGCAAGAGTCTAGGATACTTGCTAATCTCCCAATGAGGGTAAGGATTACAGATTGTTTGTAATGTGACATCTAGACTATAAAAGTCCTCACTACATGGTAACCAAGGAAAAAAAAAACTTTGTAAACTAGAGTCTCAGGTAAATCCTTGATTACTGGAAGATATGATTTTCAAATTATCCTTTTAGGTAACAGATGCGGCTTATTAAAAATTTAATGCTGTAGCAAAGAACTTGGAAAATGAATCAAACACAAAAACCCCCTTAGGGTATAATCTAGGGTTGGTATATATTTAGCTCAGTCTGCTTTCTCTAACCACAGAATCTTTAATATTTCTAAAATGTTATATGTCAACCAAAAGGCATGCATGTTGTTTGCCAACATCCTAGTGGCTCTGGATGGTGGGAAGGACAAGTACCATTCTCTTAGAGAGGAGAGAACTGAGTCAAAAGATGCAAAATGGTCAAGATCACAGACCAAGCTAAGGACAGAGTAGAGAAAGACAAGTGTCTTCTATTTCATTTTTCTTTAATGTTAATTAATCCAGAAGGAAAGTAAATATTTTATAAAATCATGAGTCATTTAAAAACTTTGTTCTTTGTCTGCATTGTCTATGACAGGAAAGAAGTTTAGTACATATAACACAGGTTTAAACCCCACAGATATTACAACAATACAGCATTTTAGATGACTCACTTAAACTGAAAATTCAATTAAATAAACTATTCTGCTGATTGCATTTTTATAGTAATAACAACTACAATAAAACCTGACCTTGAATTTCCACAGTGTCTTTCCTTTCCAGAACTCAAAATGCAAACATGACAATAATCTCACATATAGGTGATGGACCTGAAAGAGTTCAGCATAGGAAACAGCCTTTTGGAGTAGTTTAGGGCGACTATTGATTGTTAATATCAAGATAATAAATGAATCTGCAAGAGACCCATTTACTTCTATTGTCAGTGGCAACCTTCACCTTTGCATGTTATTCATTTGGCTTCAATTATATCATATGCTAGGCAGGCCATTCTATGAATGTTTCTAGAAGTCTTATGATGTTTTGTATTCCTACCAATGCAATATAAATATTAAGGATATCCTTGCTTGCCGTGCAAATGCTACTTCTAAATGGTTCAGCTGAAATATTACATTTAGAGATAGAATTTTTTGATTTACTAAAGCTAAACTTGTTTCTTGAAGTACTAAGAACAGATATGCTCCTGTGTTTTAACTCAATCTTCCTGCCCTCATACTAACCAGAAGAGTCTATTAAGTATTCTCATTCATCATTGGTTTTGGACTCTGAATAAATAATAAATCTAATTTTCTCCAGAAAATGTAACTTGGCTTTCAAGTCTTTCCAAATGAAGGTTCACATCCTCCTCTTAGTTCAAAACACAAACCCATAGACTTCAATGGAAGCTCCTGTGTAACAAGCACATGACATTCATTGACTTGACAATTCTTCACATTCATCAAGAAGAAATCTCAAACTCAGCCCAAAGAAGAAAATGGCACCAACAAACCTATCCTTTGTGGGGAATTATAAGGAAATTTCAGAGGATTATTACTTTGTTTCAATTTAAACTCAGTGCTTTGGTTTGGAGGTCAAGTCCTAAGTCAATTAAATTACTTTTGCAAAGTCACAAAACTAGAGGAATTTTTTCTCAAGATTCATGATACTGCTGACTGCAAGAGTACCTAAATTGAAAAATATGCTGTATTAACAATAACAAGTTGAGAATTGGAGTGGGATATGAGTGAGATACATCACAAAACAATCAGGCATTTAAATAGCAATTAAGAAATAAAATGATACAGTCATTTTACATTAACATTTCATTCTACTTTGTTTCTAAATTAAATATAATTTTGTTACAATAAAATATTTATCTGTCACATGTAAAATGGGCCTACACATTTAAACATATGCTATATTTGAAATAAAATCAAATGAAGTCCTAGAGGATATTTTATGATATTAGATTTTGAGCCTTTGGAATTATATTCCTGGTAAGACAAGGGAATGTGGGATGCTTTTTGTTTAAACTGTAAAAATTCCAGTATTCCTTGATAAAATGACAGCTAAAGCTTTGAAGAGAGATCTGAGATTTTGGCATGATCTTCAAACTGCCTTGAAAGTCCCCCCTTGAAGGTAAAAGCTGAGTTTCTAGGGGGCTGAGCTATATGTGCTGAGAGTTACTCTTTCTACTAAAAACAATATCAGGATATGGCATGTCTATAACTAGCTTAACTTCTGGAAATAGGCAGACCTTGAACTTGTCAAAAAAATCTCTGTGATCAATTTAAAGATGAACTTGATTAAAATTTCCTCCTGATTTAATCTTTAAAAAGAGAGACGCAAAGAGGAGAGGGAAGGAGAGGAGAGAAGAACAGAGAGGTGAGGGGAGGAAAGGAGAGGAGACAATGCCTAGCCAGAAATTTACTCTCAAATATGATTGTTTTCCAGTTGTACTATTGCTTTCCTGAAATATTAATCAATTAAGAATAAAGAAATTTGCCTTCCTGTTGAATAGTTCAATAGCCCAAGTATTTTACCCTCCCAATTTAAATTTGTAATTATTTTATCCCAAAAACTTATTTATAGTTACAAAGTTGAGTAATACTGCTTCCCCAGTGAGGCTATTTTTCATTATCATCATCATAATTATTATCATTACTATTATTGTGTAGCTGGTGTGATGGATAAAGTACAGTAATAGATTTTTTAATACATTTTCTACTCCACTTATGTAACTATTCATAAATTGGACCAGTATACATAAGTAGGAATCAACTTTCTACTAATGATATCAAGAAAAAAATGTTCCACTTATCATAAGCCAAATTCTCTATTAAATGAAAAAGGGGACAACACTGTGATTCCTTCATGTGGACTTGACCACAGTCTGGGTTGGATTCTACTCTGATTTTGTACAACATGAACTTGTCATCTTTTTTGATATTGCTAACATAAGCATCTTCTCTTCTCATCCCTGCAACACATTTCTAATTTTATTATTTATTTGTGATAACATTTTATACACACATATGTATACACATACACATACATATTTTATAACAAATAAAATGTATTTTATTAGTTAATATGTTCATATGGGATGAAATTCATAAGGTACAAAAGAGTACAAATAGGAAAATATATCTCTTTCTACTCTTATTCAGCAGACCTCCCGATTCCCAATTACCTAGTTTCAGACACTGTTAGAAGTTTCTTTGGTAATTTTTGAGAAACTTTCAGTGCATTTGCAAGCATAAATAGGTATATGAGTATATCTGTGTGTTCCATATTTGATATGATCAAATATTACACAGTTTCCAGTTCTGTGTGTGTGTGTGTGTGCATGCACACACCTACAGGCATGTGTGCTTGTGGGGGTGCAATCATAAACAGTTATTTTGGAGATAATTTTCTACAAGTATTTAGAGGTTTGTTTGAGTTTTTCTAATATCAGGTAAGCAATCTTCTGTAAAATTGCATTATTTTAGAGTGCTTTTATTTATTTTATTTAATGCTTTTTTTCCTTAAATTTAATCTTTCCTAAATTGAGATAATAGTTCCGAGAACACCCCCATATTTCCTAAATCTGTACTTATATTTTTATTATTAGAGTTAAACTTAAGTGAGCATGAATTCACATGCTACTGAATACTTGGTTGACTGTCTACGCAATGGCCGTTTCCTTCCCTTGTTTCCTTTGTCTCATGATAGAGGCAGAAAATTCTAGCTCTTACCCTCTCACCTTCTTTGGGGAAGGCTTAGCTGTGTTAGCCAGTCTCTGTTGAAGAGTGTTGTGGTTTGGATGTGAGGTGTTCCCCAAAAGCTCATGTGTGAGAAAATGCCAAAAAGTTCAGAGGAAAAATACAAGAATCCTTTCATAGGGATTAATTGAGTGGTGAATGAAGGTGGTTAGGGTATGGCTGGAGGAGGTGGGTATTGGGGGAGTGGCATTGGGGTATTTATTTTGTATTTGACTCTTGGAATCTCTCTCTCTGCTGCCTGATCATCATGTGAGCTGCGTCCCTGTGCTACACTCTTTCACCATGTTGTTTAGTCTTACCTAGAATCCCAGGGAATGGAGCCAGCTGCCTGTGGACTGAGATATCTGAAACTGGGAGACCCCAAATAAATTTTCCTCCTCTTCAATTGTTTTGGTCAGATCTTTTAGTCACCACAGCAAAAGAAAGCTGACTAAAACAGGGGTCTTCCAGAAGATTAGTGTGAAGTATTTCCTTCCAGAGAGCATGAAAGAATGTGTGAGAATGAATTGCTTTGAGGCCTGAGTCTTCCCAGAGATGAGGTTGTGGGTGGCACAATGAGGTGAGCCTGTAAAAAGAAGCAAACAGTCATATTTGAGCCACAGCCCCATACCCAGGCCACTCATCTCAAAACTCTTGAAAGTGTGAAAAGTAAACTTTGTATGTCTTCTAGTTGAATGTTTTGTTATTAACAGTCAAAGTCCCAAAGACACTAGGACTCATAGAAGATCCAAGATGCTCCAGGCACTATGGATTTTACTGCTTTTGTTCAACACCATATCTTTACTTGCTACCTACACCTTGGCCAGAAGCTGTGATAAAAATTACTTTGGTTCCTTACGCTGAACTATAACCATGAATGAACAATATGTATCTCTCCTCTATGTGGTAGATGACAGTCATTAGCAATATTATTAGTGACTTTCCCAACAGACTTTAAAATGCATTATTTGGGGAAAGTCATAAAATGTTACTACATTAAAATATCATTTTTACATGACTGTCATTCCTCGCTCGACAAGAAGGCTGATTTTATTTATGAAAGTTATTTAAAATTGTGTCTTGTGATTACATTGATAAAGATAATATATGATGGATTTATGGTTTTGCTTTTCGTGTTTTGGTGAAAACATGCTCTTTAGAAATCAATATCTCTATAAATAAATACATAAATAGTAAAATATAATCTATGTGAGACTTTTATTTAGCAAGAAATGGAATGAAGATAGTAAGAAATCTGATTTTAGTAAAATGTGTCTGAGTTGTGACTCTTGGATCCTCAGAGACTCTGGAAAATATACTGAACATTGGTTAGGTCTAGAAGTTCTAGCTAGATGCTCTAAAACATGATAAGAAACATATAAAGCAAGAAGAGCTGACCTGGCAAACTCTGGAAAAGTCATTTGGAGAAAAAAGAAAATTCAAGTCTGAGCAACAAGTATTAGCATGAGGCCTAAAAGGCAGGGTTTTCTGGATTTTTCTGGGGGGATCCACAAGGGAACAGGGTCCTGCCTAAAACAAGACTGGAAGGAGTACAGATCAGAGAAAAGAAGTTGGGTTTTTGAGGATTACTGTGAAGAATTTTAGCTGCAGGTAAGTAGATGGCAAATGAACACGTCAGACTGAAATGCCAGCAAAGAATTGAGAAGAAAGAAATCTGTATTCAGAAATTGACTTTAAAAAGACATGTTCTTTATTGATAATTTTTTAGACCCTGACCCTAAACTATTCTTCAAAATCATGTAGATATTTTTTAAGTGTACCAAATCATATAATAAAGGTCAAAATGAATAGATAGACAAAGAACCAGGTAGTAACCTCTTCATCTGAGAAGGAGGTCAGAGGAAAATGTAAAGAAGAATTTTTTGATGAAAATTCCATTGAAAAATTCTGAAGGATCAGAAATGACTAAGGCAGTCACTTTCTATTTATTTAGTAGTCATAAAATTATACAGTCCATTGATACAAAAAAGACACACAAACATTCTATTGCAGTTAATTTTGTGGCAGTACTATGAAAATAACTTTTACATTTTACAGTACTAAATATTTTTATTGCCACAATTACTGAAAAAGAATTGTTCATATTCCCTGGCATACTTCAGAATTAATCTCCAGGATCCTGTTGGGTAATGCATTTACAACAGCATAATCTCATCTCCACTATGTAAATTGAGTTGGATCTTCTTTTCTTCTTTCATTTGTAGTACATTTCGCTGGTGATAACTGCGAGAACATTTGGGTGAAGGATAATTTGGTTGCCCTCTAACACTTGAATTCCTGGTATTGCACAATCAGGGAATCGGTGTCACATTAAGGCAATTCTTATAATATAATCAAAGTTCTCATGTTGTACTTTCCTTGAGATGAAACAAACTAATGAAATGTATTGACCCTCCACAGGCACTTCTGAAGCAAAATGACTAAGAGGTATTGAGACGACATGAAATACATTGACATTGATTGTGAAGCCGGCCTTTCCCAGTCACATTGGTGGCTGATTAAAGTGTCACATTGACAATATAGCCCCTTTTGAACAGGAAATTAATACCAGCTTGATGGCAAAGAGAATCTTCTTCCACTAGCAAACTCACTTCATCTTTAATCCCTCTTAGGGGAAAAAAAAAAAAAAAAAACAGCCATGTCTTTGTTTTCACTAGCACAGCCATGAGTTGTCTTGTTATCAAAACATAATGAGAAGTGTCAACATTGTAATTATTTCAAAATGTAGGATGCCTATATTTTTCATCTTTATTTTGAATATGAATAACACTTAAAATATGGAAACAAAGTAATTAGAAATTGTTTAACTTTTTATTAAATGGGAATTTAAAGGATTGAAACATAAGTGATGTTAGATAAATATTTAGTTTGATTCATTTCCTATATATAGGATAAGAAAAAAAAGATGAAATAATTCTGAAGTTCTAGCTATTTCATACTATGTCCATTTAATTCCATTGATAGTCAATTTTTCTTTGTTGAAAAGACTGCCTCCATTCTAAGATGCAAACGAAAGGACCACACTGTGGCCACAGCTGATTTACTAACCCCCTAACATTTGTTCTGCTGTTCAGGGAAAGATAATTACTGCTCTAAGTTTCAGTTTCCAGTTGGTTCTTTCATTTCCATTCCAACTTTGCATAATGATTCATGCCAACTTAGCATAATGATTCAGCTAATATGATGCTGGCATTCCTTAACTTAATAGAGGTAATGTCGCCTGTGTGGAAGAGACATTTTACTAGATTTCTTCCAGCAGAAATGATGGAGAAGAATGGGATAGAGGAAGAAGTTTGAGAAGATGGATCAGCAGGGATGTCTTTTCTTAAAATTCAATCCTTGTGAGATTAAGGGTTCGGCACACAGACCTGAGTTCCTGTAGAGCATTGCCCTCCCATTATTTACCATTCCCCACTAAAACTACATTCCCTGCCATCGGAGCCCCAACTCTACTGTCCTACAATGTTGGATAGCAATTTCCTTCTCTGACTGCTCTCCTCTTTTGCCCTTCTCTGCAGAAATGTATATGGTTATGATTTGATAGGTCTAGGTGCTCTGTGTTCTAATGCAAAGAGCAAGTGTTTAGGAACCAAGATTCTGGTTCCCACCCCAACCTGTGCCCCAACCCTGAAACAGTGGCTCTCTATCTTGAATAGCTTTTTCTTAGACCTGCCTGCTTCTCCTGCTCATTTCTTTAAAAGCTCTCTGTCTAATAACAATAGCTGCTGTTCATCTAAATGCACAGAGAGCTATTTCCTTCATCTGCTAATGTGTAACTCTAGCAGGGGAAACACAAAAGGAAATAAAATCTGTTACACTAAATACATCTCTAACATTTCTGGGCCCCAAAATTTATGTTCGAGCAACAGAACACTTCAAGTATGAGTTGAGTGGTAAATGGTCTTTGTAAGAGTAATATGGCTGTATGAAGGGTAATATTCAAATACTCTGATAATTGCTATTAGCTCTGAGGTTTAAAACACAATATTACTGAGTTGTAGGAGTGCTGTCTGTTCTAGAGACTAGCCCCTTTTGATATATGTGATTTTCAAATATTTTCTCCCATTCTGTGGGCACCATTTCACTATTGATTCTGTATTTTTGCTAGGCAAAATTTAAAAAAAATTATGAAGTCCAATTAATATTATTTTCCTTGAGATGCTTGTCTCTTTAGTGTCATATTTAATAAATCATTACATATTTAATAATTTTCTCCTTGTTTTCTTTAACAGTTTTATAATGGAGCTCTTAAACATAGGTCTTTAATGCATTTTGTGGGCAGAGAACTTATTTAGATAGTCCTCCAAAAATACTCAAATGGCTAATAAGGACTAAGAAGAAATTCATCATCACAAATTATGGAGAAATGCAAACCAAAATCATGATAAGATAACATTTCACCACAATTAGAATGCCTATCATAAAAAGGCACAAAAAATAACGAATGTTGGTGAGAAAATGGAGAAATGAAAAGCCATATACATTGCTGGTAGAAATGTAAAAATGTATAGAAGATATGGAAAACAGTATGCCAGTTCCTCAGAAAGGAGAAAATAGAATTAACAGGTGATCCAGCAACTCCAGTTCCATGTATATGATTAAAATACAATTACTTCACTAAGAGATATTTTTACACCCGAGTTCATGGTATGGTTATTTATAGAAGTCAAAGGCAGATGCAACCCAAATGTTCATCAAAGGATGAATGCATAAATAAAATTTGATATCCAGATACAATGTGACATTATTCAGTCCTGGAAAAGAGGAAGTTCAGATATGAATGAAACTTGTAGACATTTTCCTAAGTCAAATAAGGCAGTCAGAAGAGGACAAGTCTTGCATGATTCCATCCCAATGAGGTATTAAGATTCATCAGTGTCACAGAAACAGAAGGTAAAAGGGCAATGACTGGGGGGAAGGGCAGAAGAAAATATTGAGTTGTTGTTTAATAGGTACAGAAATTCAGTTTTGGATGATGAAAGAAGTTCTGTGAATAGATGATACTATGGATGCACAACAAGGTGAATGTATGTAATTATGTAATGTAAAACTGTACACTAAAAATTGGTTAAAGTGGTGATTTGTATATTAAATGTATTTTATCACAATTAAAAAATATTTTAATAAACCATAATTTAAATTTTGGAAAATTTTATAGCAAGAAAAATCTGTTAATCAACCAATTAATTCATTTCCATACACAATAAGTGTTTATGTAACTAGATACACTAAATTCAAACAATTTAAAGAATAAGAGAAAATGACTGTGTTTGGAATCTTAGGTCTGAAAAAATCATATAAAAACACAGTTCCTAATGTAAAAGATTGACAGTATAGTTTATAATTCTCCAGGGGTGGCAGTGCATAAGATGATCAATTGAGATGCTGGAATATTATATGAATCTGAAGTATCTTAATTTACTTAAATATAACTTTCTTATTGAAAAGTAATTTGTGTTTTATATAATTTATTCATTTAAAGTATACAATTCAATATTTTTAGTGTGACCACAGAGTTATGCAACTATCATCACAATCAATTCTAGATCCTTTATACGTACAAAAATGTCCTACTCATTTGTGATGACTCCCTATTTTTACCAATCTTCACATCAAACCCTGCCACAAATATAAATAACCTCTAATTTAGTTCCTGTCTCTATCTACTTTCTGTTATTATAGATTTGTTTATACTGAACATAGAATCATAGAGCATGTGGTCTTCTGTAACTGTTCTTTACTCATAGTTTTCAAGGTGATTCACATTGTAGCATGTATCACTACTTAATTCCCTTTATGGCTGAGTTATATTCCATTGTATGGATATACCATATTTTGTTTATCCACTTAACAGTTGGACATTTGAGTTCTTATAATGCTACTATGAACATTCATGTGTAAGGTTTTGTATATGTGTGGACATGTTTCTATTCTCTTGTGTTTAGGAGTTATAAGTCTGTTTAATTTGGGGAAATCACCAGATTTTTTTCCAATGTGGCTTCATCAGTTTACATTTCTGTCACCAATGTATGAGGGTTCCAAATTTTCTGTATCCTCAATAATACTTGTAATTACCTATTTTTTTGAGTCTAGCTATTCTCATGGATATAAACTGTCTTCCTATTGTGGTATAACTTTCATTTTCCTGGTGACTGCCTACATTTACTCTATGTATTCCTTTGACAATCATATCTTTGTAGATGTTTTTAATTAAGCAAAATATGTTGGAACAGCAATACACATGCATTTTTGATATGCATGTTTATATGATAGTGATGCATTATCAAAATTTTTAATTGATGCATATATAATCAGAAATTTGGAGAATGGGAAACTAAGCAGTAAATGTTTAATGATAAGCAAATCAAGACTATTGAAAATAGCAAGAAAGTACATCAAAGAAATAGATATGTACCTGTCGGACCTGTGAAAGAAAGCAGGATGACATCATGGATAAGAGAAGAACATGTTAAAGCATCAACAGAAATGTGAGAAAAATTGTCACCCTTGATGAATTTCACATTTTTTGAAATTACTTGGACATCAGAATGCTCTAGGGGGAAAATGATTCTGCAAAGGAAGGGAAAGATCAATGTGTGAAAGTTTCTTCTCATTCTACTCATCTCATGTGTGAAGTAGAGCCACTGATGAATTTGAGGCTGGGAATGACACTATTTGATTTTCTTAAATTAATTATCCACACATCTGTTTCAAAAATAATGAATTATGGCTAATCCAAAGATTGAGTTATTAATTCAAATGAGAAACAACTAGGATTTAAGCCTTGGTAGTGATTTATTAATATTTCAGATTAAAGTTCCTATCTATGAAATATTTTCCATCTTTACCTTTTGCTCACTTCTAAGTGCTTCTTGCTTATTTTAAGCATATTAGAAATATTAGGTTTCATTATTAATTCATATCTATGTCATATATATATGAGTGTACATTGTGTGTTTACACACATACAGATAGATGCTCGTGAATTTGCAACAGGTTATACCTGATAAGTCCACTGTAAATTGAACATATTGTTTTTACAGATGCATGTAACATACCTAATCTATTAAACTTCATAGCTCAGCAACCCAGCACACTGAACAGTACCTATAGTTTCCCTCATGACAGTATGGCTGGCTGAGAGCTATGGTTCAGCATGCAGCTGTATTCCATCCTGTCTATAGTCTGCATATTGCTAGCCCAGCAAAAGATCAAAATTTCAAATACAAAAATATATTCCTACTAAATGTATATTATTTTCCTGCCATCATTAAGGCAAAAAATTATAAGCTAACCCACTGGAAATTGAGGACCATCTCTAGATATCTTTCTGAAAAGTACCCTGTGATTTGAAGATAGAAATATTCCACAATACTCTATTGATAAGGTATTCTTAAGGTGAAGTATGGAGCCCGGGAGTATCAATGACACCACTAGGAAGCATATGCTCTCCCTGATAATGTGTGAAAATGTGTTTCTCTCTCTCCTCCAGCGAGGAGGTCCACAGAACAGGATAGAGAAGAGAGTGGCTTCGGAGTCACTAATCAAGACCTCTGGAGGCCAAGCAGGAAGCAGGTCTGATTTTATTGTGCAGTTACCATGTTTATATACTCAGGCAGTAGCTAAGCAGATTACAGGCAGCCACCAATGCAATGTCTGTTAACTGTCCTTGCAGCAACCAATCAAGGAGTAGGTGGTGGAGCAAGCACAGGGACTGCAACACATGGCCTCAAGGGGTAAGCAGCCTGCCACTGGAGTGCCTAGCACTGGGGGGAAGGGGGAGTGAGTGGCCTGCCAGTCAGACGCCCTTACCACATGCCATTTATGCAGTACTCCTTGCACTTGTCCACACAGGTGTGCACTTGTGGGCATTTTCCTCTGCCATTCCCCTAGCTCTCAGAGCATCCTTCACCACTGGTAAGGGTGGGATCTTCAGCACACCTCATGGAAACAAGGAAGTGTCCAAAGTTAAGATGGATGGAAAAATGGAGATCCCTGTTCTGTGATGTCAAACAAGCTTATGATGTTCTCATTGCAGGAAATTTCAAGAAAAGAACAGCTACCTCCATGGACGTACTAATTTACAAAATTCATCAACTAGCAAACCATTGAACTGAGGTTTTCAGCCTGCTCTCCTAACTTCTTTGTTGATTTTACATAAAATAATTAAATTTGATTTGCCTAAATAGACTGATGGTGTTATTCTTTTTTATTTTTTATTTTTTGTACCAGCGGTTGAACTCAGGGGCACTCAACCACTGAGCCACACCCCCAGTCCTATTTTGTATTTTATTTAGAGAAAGGGTCTCACTGAATTGCTTAGCACCTCGCTTTTGCTAAGGCTGGCTCTGAACTCATAATCCTCCTGCCTCAGCCTTCCGAACCACTGGGATTTTAGGCATGCGCCACCATGCACAGCTGTGTTATCCTTTTTATAAAATGCACAAGCATCTAAAGGATTGCCAGAGAAGTAAGACAGGAAGCAGGTAATGTATGCTGACCTCTTATAAAAAGAAAAAATTCTGGATATAGAACAAGGACTTCTTATTATTGTATACAAAAGAACATAGAACATAGTAGCTTTATAAGCTGCAGATAAAATATGACAAAAGTTTCAGAAATGCCACAGATGTTGCTCATTTTTCTTTCCTGATAATAAGAGTAAAACAAAGAAAACATTCTTTTGCTTGTTCTGATAGCCAAATATTCCTTAGATCACAACTATAATGTAAAATTTCTACCTAGGATTATCCTTTTGGGGAATGGGTATCAAGGAGAGGTAGACCTACAGTTTCCTAAAGGAGAGTTTTCAGAGGGTAGTTGTTTGTTTAAGACATGACCATCACATTTCATTAAAGCACAAGAAAATTCAGTGGTCAAAGGCAATATTTTGGAAATATTCACTTTAGCATATAGTGCCAATCTTTGGGCCTGGTATCACAGTCACAGCTCCAAGCGACTGAACTTTGCATGTGGCTTCTTACTACTTCTAGCATTTCCAAGAACATGACTATTTCATCTGAATGTGCTGTTACATATTGTGTTACCTATTACAATGACCAAGTTTCATGCAAGGGGCCTGCTAACATTACCTACTAGCTGTGGTGAGCAATGCTCAAATCAACGGATCTTTTGTAGTTCTCTTTAATGGAGTCTGGATGATGAATTTACATCTATATATCAGAAACATTGTCTTCTGCCCTACATTACTAATGTCAGAAAATTGCCTCTATATAATTCATCAAAGTATGTCTATAGACTCACTCCTTTATTATCTTTTCTCTTGCAAACTGTATAATTCCCCTTCATTCCACGTCAGGGGAGACCTTTAATCTTGTCTGGCTGCATTCTGTAGGGCTTTCTACATTAAAGGACCTGAGCAGGTGCCACGCGGAAAACAAGAATGAGAGCAAGCCGAGATGGGGGGAGTCCCACACTAGTGCCTTGAGAAATGGTCAGATAGAAAGTGTTTCCTAAGAGATCATGGCATTTAAAAAAAAAAGTGGCTTTAAACGCTTATTGGACAAAAATTAAGATATCATTCATACGTATGTATCTCTTTTTTCCCCCTTTAGAATTCTCATCCTATAATATTGTCTTACCATTAAAGAACTTTGACTCCTGGACATTTCTCCAATGTTGTTTTAATTTGCTGTCCTCTGTAATAAGAGAAACTAATAGAATTCAAAGTCTGATAATGTAGTTAGAGCATTTCCATTCTGGGGCTATACTGAAAGCCCCAGATGATGACAATATTGTATAATTCACAGTCCTCAGGCTTTGATGTCTCAATGATTTTCTAGTCTTAGGTTTCTCCAGCAATGGTGGTGTCAAAGTGGATTTGAGGTAGATTCTTTCCTTAATCATACACCCTCCGTTGGTGAGTGTGTTAGGAATAATGACTTAACAGTGAAGAATGCATTGAAAGCAAACATTTTTTCAATGCAATGAAAATAGATTTTAAACATGGGTCTAACATCCTTAGGAAGATCCCAAAGTGTGTGTCAGGGGAAGTTTTACTCCTCAGTCTGGTATGTGACTCAACAAGCAACAGAGAGATCATGGGGTTATTTTTGTCCTCAAACTATGAGGGCTAGACTCAAGGGGGATAGAGACACTCTGAAAGCATTATAGAAAATTTCTGTTATCAATTATAAGTGATTAAATAAATTGTCCAAAATATATTAAGGAAAAGGACAGCGACAATTATACAGACTCACTTTTATTCATCGTTGTTTCTCCAATACTCAGCAAGGCACTCCACAGATAGTAACTCTTTAATTAATAGTGTCAGGATGAAGAGGCTTATACTGGTTAGTGGGCTACTTTGAATTTCAGTTTCCTTATCTATAAATTGAATATAACATACACTCTAGAGTCATACAATAGAGAATACTAATCATGTCTATTCTCTGCAAAATTCAGGCATAATGGAGAGGGGATCTCCTAGAATTTACTCTCATGTTCACAGTCCTCAAACTCAAACTCAAACTCAAACTGAGTTTGAGTTAGTCTGAAGAGATTTCATTTTTCATTTACTATAGGTAAAGCTCCCTAAATCCCAAAGACATAGGACTATTTTATTTTTCTTTATTCGTTTTTGTTGGAATTATTTCTTAATTTACAAAGGAAATTCTATGTGTGTGTGTATGTGTGTGTGTGTATGTATATGTATGTATGGCATGGTGTTATGATATATGTATACATTGTAGAATGGCTAAATCAAGCCAATTAATGAATGCATTATCTCACATACTTAATGTTTCTGTGGTGAGATCTACTGAAATATCTCTTAGCAATTTTCATGGCATACAAACAGAACTCTGACTACAATAGATCTCTTAAACTTATCCCTCCTCACTGAAATTTTATATTCTTTGATTAACCTCTCACGAGTCCCTTCACCCAACCTTAGCCTCTGGTGGTCATCATTCATTCTACTTTCTTAAGAGATTTCTGCACAAATTTTGCAGTGGCAATGAAGGATCAACTAATACATGTGGGAGGTCAGTGCAGGGCTCCAGTGGCTACTATTGGAGCATGCATCAACTCTTATCTGCTCATTGGTATGGGACAGTAATCAGGCTCCTTAAGCCCTCACCTGAGACAGTAACTTTCTGTGGGAAAAAGAAGTGGTACATCTTGCAACCATCTGCATCTTCAGTTTCAGATGCAGTGGGCAACAGAAGTGGAATCCAGCTTGTCTTCCTGGGTTCTGCCTGGTACTAACAGGCTTTAGATTGTTCCTCCTTTCCAACCGGTTTATCCCCCCAAACTTCCAATCTTATCCCCTGAAGGCTTTCACTGACTTTGAGATCATCACTGGATACAGAGGCAAAAGTCTTCCTTAAACTTCTTCTCCACCCTCTCTTCATGGTTCTGGATTAAAAAGATTTTCTTCTCTCCTCCAAATAAATTATTCTGCCGCAGTCTGGCTGGGCACAAATCACGAGCCACTGAAGCAGGAACAAACTTTATTTTTAAACTGCAGGAAAACACTTCACACAGCTCCCGGGGAATCCTCCCGAGCGAGCCACGAGGCTTGTCCAGGAACCCCCAGCCGGAAATATCTCTCCCGGAAATCCCTCCTCCTGCACTTCCCCAACCAATGGGAACTCTCGGGGAATCCCCGGAAATCCCCACGAGAACTCCAAAATAGTGCGAGAACTCAAAAGTTGCGGCAGAGGCGGACAGGCAGAGGCGCCTGTCAATCAATACTGTTGGCAAAATGCCAGGGGCCATACAGACTCAGCCATGGCTCTCAGCATTATTCCAGAAATGTCTTTCTACAGCCTCTTGCATAGCTATATAAAAATCCCTGTGATAAATATCTAAATATCACTCACTTTCTTTTATGAATTAGATGTGGTGTCCTCCAAAAGCTCACATGTGAGACAATCAAAGAAAGTTTGGAGGATAAGTGATTGTGTTATAGCCTTGACCTAATCAGCAAATTAATCCCTGATGGGATTTATTGGGTGGTAACTGGAGACAGGTGGGTTGTGGCTGAAGGAAGCAGTTCATTGGGGCATATATTTTGTATCTGAAGAGTAGAGTTTCTCTATCTCTATCTCCCTCCCCTTCCCTCCCTTCCTCACTCTTCCTCTCTCTTCCTCTCCCTCTCCCTCTATTTCCCTCCCTCCCTATTTCCCTACCCCTCCCCTCACTTTTCTGTCTCTTTCATTTTTTTTCTCTGTCTCTTATCACCATGTGAGCTGCTATCTTCTGCCATTATGTTCAGCCTCACCTTGAGTCCAGAGGAATGGAGCCTGCTGTCTATGGACAAAGACTTCTGAAACTGTGAGCCCTCAAATAGATATTTCCTCATCTACAATTGTTCTGGTTGAGTCCTTTTATTCACAGCAGTGAAAAAGCTGACTAAAACACTCTCAAAAACACTAAAACACTCTCTGTAGGATTCACTTGGTATACCCCCAGTGGCAAAAAAAAAAAAAAAAAAAAATGGGTATCAGAACTTTCTGTATAGGCTCTTTATACTGATCCTAGCTTGTCTGAAATTGGTCCTCTGATTTGGTCAAATATAAAGAAATTGTAATCTTATTTCTGGCTATGATAGAAATATAGTTTCTTCCATAGAGTAAGAAATTTCTTACATGATCACATATGTACACCTAAAATCAAGTGACTATTGAAAATGAGAACTGGCAAGATTAGGTAGCTGCTGCCATTGTACGTTTCACTGTAAACAAGATGATGTGGGTTTGGTTGACTATTTCTAAGTGGAGAAGAGAATTGGTAATCCACAGAGTTCAAATTTATGAAACTTAACTAAAAGTCCATTTCAGTGGAGAGCTGAATTGCATGTCAGTGGACTTCACAGCCATGCCAAGACTGATGTCAGCATCAGGGCACTGCTGTAAGGAGAAGACTGAGATGCTGAGAATTAGGATCTGGTCATACAGACAGATATCTCTAGGGTCTTTAAACTTACCAAATATCTCAATCTTTCTTTTCCTGTAGAAACAAATATTTATTTACCTGTTGCTTATAAAAACTATAATGGCCTATAGTTTTTATAACTACAAACTATGGTATGTGTCTTGAAGGGAACAAGTAGACATCCAGGTCTTAACTCAATTGCTTTTCATAGTTTCTAGACCATTAAACAGACAAATTTTGTCAGACTCTAGGAAAGCAAATGAATTATTTGGTTTTCTAATTTATACTGATAGACCCTGGAGTACATTAATGCAAACAAATTTATAAGGATACCGAATAAGAATGAGAGGAAAGTAATTTCAGATTGAGTCGAATTTGTAGATATGGTTACACTGAGCAGAATGACTAGGAGAAGGTTTATTTTTTCTTGCTTGTTTGGTTGAAATATAAAATCATAGGTAGCACTGAACAAAGTTGAAATACCAGTATAGTTTTAATATGTGAGGTCCACTTGCCCATTCTATAACTATGCCATCTAGAAGAAACTTGAGAACATTGCTTTCACAGAAGCTTTGAGAAATATATTTGTGAGCAGAGTGGTAACATTCCTAAGAGCTCAGTGGTGGCTACTCCCTGAAATCCAATAACAAGAGTGTCTAATGCTGCCATCAAGCTAGGTTTCCTGAATTCAATGAAGATGATGGAAACTCGAGGTTGCAGGGGTCAAGTGGAAGCACTTAATCACCAGAGACAAGATGTATGTGGTAACCGTAAGGGACAGCAGACCCATAGTAGTAATCAAAAGTATTTGACCCTCACAGATCTTTGGCATTGGCTAATTGATCAAGGCATTCTTACAAATTAAATAGATGTGCATCCTACTAACTTCTTACTTGAAGTGTGTAAATGGAAAAATCTCTTCTGGTAAAAGAAAGAAAGATGAATGAATCACCACAATAGGCAAGACCCCTCATCAAGTTTTCTAAAATTGAACCAGTTCATAGACCCAAAGTAAATTTGTATAAAGCTGAGGGAAAAGGGGACCAAGTACACTTAGAAAGGACCTTATTATAGTAACAAAAAATTATAACATAATTATTTCTCTTAGCCTTCTCCAAAGAGAACTCAAACTACTTACCAGGGTGTCCTAAGCCAGGAAAAATAGTAATAAAGGAAAGAATAGAACAGAAAAAAAAAGAACAACAAAAAAACAAGACCATGTTTTTCATGTACAACAGGTCACTGCTCTGAAATAAAACCAGTACTGAGACCCAAAGCACCAATGTGATCCACCATTCCATATGGGAGCTTATTGAGGTCAGGTGATCAATGTAGTTTTTGGCTTGTGCCTATCTCATAGTGAGTGCCATAATACCAGGAATCCACCCTGTGATTATTCTATCAACTTCAGAATGAAAATTGGGAATAGTTGTACTCATTGGAAAAATGTCCTATATTGGGACCCTTATCTATAGTATGAAGGTCACTCTGATGGTAATGCTCAGCGCAGTGAAGTCTTTGCTTACTAAAACAGTAAACAGAGATAAAAATCACATTTCTGAAATGATTCCAGAGATTTCTGACATGATCAAAGACTTGAAATTTGTAAGGTGTTGATTTCTATCCACTTCCTTTAACTCACCTTCACAATGCTTCTGTTAAAACCACCATCTGTATTTAAATAATCATCTTTACAATCAGAGTATTCCCCAAAGCATGGCTTCTGACCCAGGAGCATCTTTGCAGGAAAAAAAATAGCAATGGAATAAGAACATAGAATTCTCTGGTCTCTGGTCTTACCATGTTTCTCATCTCCCTGAAGCAGCTGACCTGACAGAGAAATGAAGTGACCTTTTGAGGCCAACTGGGTGGCAGCACCCTGAATGCCTGAGATAATGTTCTCCATAGTGTCTTCTATGTGTTTTTTGCCAAAACAAAGACTCATGGGTTTGGGAATCAAGGCATGGAACTCTTTTCACCTTGAGCGCAGATGACCCACTAGTAGAATCTTTGTTTCTTGCTTCTATAACTTAATTATTATTTTCCCACAAGAGACTGCTTTTGCAAGTCTACATTAAGATGGAAGGAAAGGGCTGGGTTTGTAGCTCAGTTGTAGAGCACTTGCCTACCATGTGTGAGGCACTGGGTTCAATCCTTAGCACCTCATAAAAAAGAATAAATAAAATAAATGTATTGTGTCCATCTACAAAAAAATATTTAAAAAAAAAGATGGAAGGAAAGACATCCACTTGGCTTCTCTGAACTCCTCACTCTAGAGAACCAGTAGGAAGAGTGGGATGCGTCTACAAGCTGTCAAGGTTAATCAGCTATCAAGGAAGAGCTGCATTTTTAGTATATATTTGCTATATGGTGTAGTATTTCTGGGGTATAGAAGACCCAGAGAGTAGCTCTTAATGCCCCTGTGTCTTTTGACACAAGTTAATGGAAAACCAAACAACTGAGTACATAGGCAGGACTGGATATATGCCGCACCAGTTCCCTCCAGGAACCAAACAATTCAAGGTTCTTGCTGAAAGCAAAGGAAACATTGAAGAGGTAATGAAAGAAGCATGCTCTAAATGTCAGCCTCAGTCATGAGATCATTGTAGATACAAAGACTGTACAAGAATTCTTGCCTTGTCTTAGTATGAAAGTATTTGTGCATACTAAGTCCTTTTCCATTCCTCAATATTGACACAATAGGGTATCAAATGGGGAATGTGACCCCACTTGAACAAGAATATGTACCACCCTAAGGTGGATAAACTGGAATTTAGACTCTGTGTCCCCTCTTGGAAGAGGCTTACTGTGTTTTCAGTTGTAAGAGGGGTGGGAAGAAACATGATTTTCCTACTGTCTTTATTTGGAAGTTAACTATGATTACACATAAGTGCTTATGGAGTGAAGTTGACAAAGGTAAATGCACAGTTGTGCTCTCAGATGCAACTGTATATCCCTTTCTTGTGTAGATCTGGGTTACATAGCCTACAAGGGAAATTGATACAAGAGTTGCAAGGCAGAGTGAGGTAGCAGCCCCTGTGCTCATCAGGTGAGTGCAGGGCTTGTGTTCTGCTGCAGCTTGCATAAGCCAGGGATCTGATCACTCACTTTATTGGTGTGGCTAGCAGCAAGGTCCTAAGCTAACTCCATCTGTGGCCAAGAATCTTTTTCTTCTGTTTCTCTGAGTGCTGGATCAGGCATGTATGTCCCTTCTGAAAGTCACCAGGTAGTTGCAGTTGGATGCAGTGAGTAGCTGATGCAGGCTTCAGTTTGTCCTTCCTCCCCTTTATGCATCTGTCTTTCCTGTCCGAGTGGCCACCCTGCTGAACTCCAGAGAGATCAGACCTACCACAAGACTCAAAATTTTTCATAACTTTTGTTGCCAGGCTTGGTTTCCTGCTTAGCAGCATTTTACTGATTTTATAACTGATCTCTTCTGGATTTTTCTCTTCCTACCTTTTGGCACAATCATATACATAGTTAATCAATTATCACATATCTTTATATCATCTCAGCTTTCCTGAGGAAGTCTGAACTGATATAGACTTTGAATCTAGCACGAAATTATTCAAGTTTAGATTCCTTGAACAGGTGTCAGGCCTGTGTTAAAAGAGGCAGCCTATTCATATGAAACTACAGTTAGAAAATAAATCCATATATGTTTATGAATATTAATTTAAATATACATATGTATAGTAGTGTATATAATATATATACATATGTAAATATATAGGTAAACATATTTAGGTGTATACATTGTATATATGCATATGAATACACACATAAAATGTTGGCAGAGATGGTCTTCTCTGAGATACTCAGTATAGTTCTCCTGGTTAAAGATATTTAGATGTATTTCATAGTTTACAGAGGGCAAGAAGTTCATTAAAACATAATTGTTTGGGGCTGGTATATAGCTCAGAGGTAGAGCACTTAAGGCACTGGGTTCAATCCCCAGTATCAAAACAAAACATAACAAACAAATAAACAACAAAAAAGCATAATTGTTTTCCTGCATCTTTTTTTGAAGGAAATACTGTGTCTTTGCCTTGCTTGTAAGAAAATAAGATTTCTCTCTCTTTTTTCTTTTTTGTACAATAAACCATATAGGTTTCTTTTTCATTCTGTTCTCTGCCTTGCTTCTGCCTTTTTGCTCTGGTGGTTCTAAACCACAAAGCAAGTTCACCATTTAAAAAGCACCAACTGGAAAGGAAAAAAAAATCTGCTCTGGGCCCACACATAAAATACTTGAAAGTAAAAAAAAAAAAATTAAAAAGGATAAGAGCTTTTCAATCAATTTAATAAAAAATTTAAGTTAATTAAAGGAAGACTCTATTTTTCCCTAGAAGGCGACACTGATCTTTATTATTAATGCATACCAGCGTTTCATAGCTGTGCATAATGATGGCCTGTAACATTGGGAGCAGTTTCATCTGGAGCCTAATTTGTTATAAAATCTTTTCTAGTATTCTTAAAGTGTGGCCTCTGCCACTGCCTCCCTTCTGCTTCTGGGCTGGTTCTGAACTCTGAGACAGTGTCTTCTCTTCTCCCATCACCTGAGAATTAATTTGCAAGGTTGTTTTTTAGCTTTAAAGTAGTCTCACAACCTCCCCAAAAATTCATTTATAGGATTTTCACTTTGCTTTCATTATTTTCCCTTTATGTTCTATTAATAGAAACTATTGTCAAAACATCATACACATGCAATCTTCTCCTCTGTAAGAACAGCCTTAGCAGAGAGCAAAGAGAAAGGAGATTAAAGGAAGCTGCATTGTAATTCAAATATTGCAGTTTGAGAAGATTAAAATATCTCCCTAGATAGGAGTATCAAGTTTAATTGAGTCATTCATTCCTACTTTCACGCATGTGGATAAATATGCATTGAGCACTTCCTATATGCCAGGCACTGTATTAGATACTGGTAAGACAAAGATGCTTAAGAAAGTACTATAGCCAAGGGGATTAATGCATCTAATACCTTGTGCTTGTTGTCCCAGATTCCATGAAGATAAAAGAAATTAAGTTACAGAGTCTACTTTCAGGGATTATGGTTTCATGCAAACATAAAATTAGAGCTTATTATAGAACATTGTTCTTGTCTGTGTGTAGGTAAAAGGTTTCAAATGTGAACAGCTATGTGGGCAAAGAGTTTGGAGGAGAGTCCATGAAAGAGATATTAGTTCAAGAAGGATGAGCTAAAATTAGAGAACACTAATATTGGATAATATTTTGAGCAAGTTGAAAGAAAGAGCCACATGAATACGTGTGCATGAAAAAGTGTCAAGTAAGAAATTTGCAGAAAATGTATGTGTTCTGATTTATTATTTGTAAAACATCAAAATCAAAACCCCTTGGGAAAACACAGATGGTTGAGCTGAATTTGGACAGACAGCAAGGAGAACACAGCAGCATGGGAGACAGCAAGAGTTTTCAAAAACGATGTAGTATTCAGGGACAGGGGAAAGAGTGAGCCATCTGCAGTGTACATGGAGTAACCATGTCAAGGGAGAATTAAGACCATGTAGTGACATTGCAAACCAAAAGCCAAGTCAATGGCAGTATCTTTTCCTACTGGGGGCCTACTTGGGGAGGCCCCAGATCACAGACTGGGAGAGGCTTGGACCTAGACATCTTTCTACCTCCTTCATAATAAAATTCTTGGGCGGGGGGAAGCCCAGATAGCTGGAAGAATCCAATCCAGGTGACAGAAGGAGTTTCTGTCACCTATGGTCATAGATAATAGAAAGTTACCCAGAGATTAAACAAAAAGGAGTATAAACGTAATATGCAAAAGTCCAGATAACTTATTTATATTTTCTGGTAAAAAACGTAAAAGAGAAAAAAATATATAAAAAAGTTAGATTTCATGCTCAGACAGAAATAGGGGAAAGAGTCACCTTCCTAGCTGACCAGTCACACTATTTCTAGTCTGGGTAAGTGGAAGAAAATAAGGTATATAAAAATGGTGAGCAAGTGACAAACAGTAGACTTGCCTATGCTATCCGGCAAATGGAGTGGACCTTCCTCAAGGCTTAGGTGGGGATATTAGGGGGAGAGAACACTGGACCTCCTCCCCTCCTGCTCTGTTTTCCAGCTTATCTTATGGGAAGAAGATCTAATTAGAAAGCAGGAAGTTGAATAACTTAAATCAGCACTTTTCCCTGTGCCAGTTCATTGGTAACTTAGCCCCATGTCCTTGAATTTGTCCAGCCCTCAGTGATTCTGCAATGAAGATGGAGAGTAAGAGGAGTGGAAGGATTTAAACAGTAAGGATTATTTAGCCCACAAACTCCTGCTAAAGGCTGATAATGCAGAGGCATTGCTTGTTGCCTGTGAGTTACTTCGTAAAGTGAGTGCAATAGGGGAAAAATGTATGTAATCAAAATGATCCTTTATGTGATTTATAGCATAAACTAAGAAAAGATTTTAAAAACAAAGAATGAAAACACAATGGCTCTCTTGAACTGTCCAGGTTTAGGGTACAAGCAGGCCCAGATGGGACCAGCAACTGTGCTCCATGAGACCAATTAGGGTCTCACGTTCTTACATCTTGCATCTCTTCTTGATCAAGGCAGGATCACAGAGCATAGGAAAAGAAAAAAAAATTTCTTTCCACAAGTAACACACAATTCAATTCCTCAGTTCAGTTTTCATATAACTGAAGAGAGATGGGTCACATGGCTACATTAACTTGCAGCGGGTAGTGGAAAATGTAGCCTTTAGCTGATTGACCATGACCACCCTAAGGAGAGAGCCAGGAAGAAGAAAAGCCCTAGGTTCATAGGTTCTTTTTCTATGGGATAAGAAGTGATGAATTTTGAGGAAAACTAGCCTTTTACCACCAGTCTGCTTTACATAGTCAACCAAGCTTGTGCTCCCATTTTGAAACATATTTACCTTGATCACAAGAGAACCAAGGTCTCATTCAGCTACAGCAGCATTTCAAAGCCCAGATCTGCAGGTGGCTCATCATGAAGCTCAGCTGTGGTTTCTTTTGCTTCAATGGTGTATAAACTAATAGACAGATTATATGTTTTTCTTCCACACCAGAAAATCATGGTGATTTCAAGATACACTTGCACTGGAAAAAGGAGCACAATGGAAAACACAAAAATCAGTGATCCAATGTAATTAGAAAATCCTACTGCACAGACCTTGTTAATATTCCTCAGGTGAAAGTGAAGTTCCTTCACTGGGCAATTTCTTCATCCATCCTGGTTAAGGAGTCCTGGTTTCACCTTCTAAACGGTTCCTCTCTTCTGTTACCTTTGGAACCACATCTAAAGAGGATCAGCAAAAGTATTCCATTTTTGCACTTGCCTAGTTCTGTACATGTTAAAGACACAGAACAGGATTTACTTCAAGGATTGAAAAATCACAACATTGGTTAACTCAGCGGGGAGTCTCTGGATGTAAGACTTCCTTAGGCTGCAAGCATTCCATCTATTTATTTCCCCTCAACTCCAGGTACAAGTAATCACATTTGAAACTTTATTCTAGACACATCTGAAGCCTCTGCATTTGATTTTATGTGTTGCCTTCTGAGCTTGAATTCTCTCTTTATCCTCAATTTGATGATGGCTTCTTGAGATCATCTGAAACAGCAAGCAACCTTGACTGCAAGGGCATCATCCCTTGTCTTTATTTGAACTGATTCCCATATCATGACTGACAACTATAAATTAGAAATAAACCTGGAATCATATCACTGGCTGTTTTGGCTATGAAGAAAGAGATGTTTCCTTCTAAATGTCCCTAAAATCTGGATTCATTTTTAATTTAAGCTGAAGGCATTCCTCAATTCCAGGGAACTGAGGAATTTATCTTTCTGTTTTGCCCACATATCTGCTCATTACTGCTCCACTTTGTCTTACAAGATTTTTTTTTTTAGAAGCACCAAGGAACACCCATCCTGCAACATAATTTTGAATTTTTGTAGCCAGTTTATGTAGAATAATTTTTAATAACTCATACTGTGTCTTAAAAGTTGTGACTAAATGTTTGGACACTAGCTTAACAAGCTGTGCTATCTCTGTTTTTGACACCAAGTACCAAAATGTTATGAAAAGCCCAAACATTTTTAGATTTTGGCTATGGCCATCTGCTCTTTCAGGTTACAACAATTTTATTAATTACATTATGGCTAAGCTACCAAAATGAAGACAGACAACAATATAGTAACTGTAGTAAGGCCTAATGATTTATTTTCTCTTGGTATAATCTGTTTTATGTCTATGTCTAAATAGTATTCTACATATATGATACATGGATATGTGCGTAGTAACATACAGTGCAAAATTGAGTCCCGGTCTCACTGTAACTTTAATTTGTAGGAGAGAACTGCAAACAATAGGCAGAATCTATATAATATAATTTTTGCAAGTTAAATGGTGGTATATGATATAGCTCTATCAGATGATTATTCTTCTGGGAAATAAATGACTAATATTCCTTCAGAGGAAAATCTTCACATAGAATTTTGCTTCTCTTTGGTTTTAAGAAGCCCAATTCTTTTTTTTTAAATTTTTTATTGTTGGTTGTTCGAAACATTACAAATTTCTTGACATATCATATTCCACACTTTGATTCAAGTGAAGAAGCCCAATTCTAAGGTAAAAATACATGCTACTATTTGTAAGTATCATATATGGGGATCATTGAGCTTCATAAGTCTGCAATTATTTGATGTGGGGACATCTTTAGTAATTATTTCTTCAAGTAAATTTTTGCTGCCCAATACTCTCTTTTCCCTTGGTTCAACAATTATATAAGTTTTAGAGTTTTAAAAATATTCTTTCATACATTTCTGAAGCTCTGCTCATTTTTTAACATTAGTTCTCCCTGTTCAGGTTAGATCATTTCCACTATCCTCACATTTACTGAATTCCTTCTGTCCTCTCCATTCTTCTAAGTCCATTTTGTTCTACTAATTTTCTTTGTGAATTTCAGATATTTATTTTCATACATAGAACTTCAATGCTGAGATTTTTTATCTGTTATTTCATGAGGAGCATATTTTGGTTTACTTCCTTGTGTGTAGTTTAGGAAACAGCTTTACGATTTTTGTCTACTAATTCCAACATTTAGGTCATCTGGAATTTTGTCTCAACTCATCTTCTTTCCTCTTTAAAATTGGTACAGCTATTTGGCTAGGCCAAGTGCACTGATGTTTATAATTATAATTGGCATAATATCTCTATTTCATTTCATGTGAAATACTTTTAAATCATATCCTGGACATCTTTAATGAATGTTGTAGATAATTCTGAATTTGGTTATGTTCTTTCTAAGCATATTGAGTTTAAAGGCTAGCAGTTAACTTGGATGAATGCACAATGTAAGCTCTTGTCTCCTCTGTGATTGATGTTCTGTTCCCAGGATTATTCCTTGAACTTCAGCTGCACTCTTGGCATTCACTTGAATATATATGTTACTCAGATGTCATCCAGAGATTTGGGCAGAGCTGAGTTTCAGAATTCAGGGACTTATGTTTTTGTTTTTGGCTTTCTAGGATGTCTTCCTTGCTTTCCATTGGTTTTATTTGCCCTCCACTAGAACTGTTCTACTTCTTTAGACCAGTAATACTGTAGACGTACAGTTGGACTTTTACCTACTTGATGTGGCATGCAATCTGGGACTTCTCTTTAGGAAAATAAGCCCTGAAAATGGAATATTCATACAGAAATATTTCCTTGTATTCCAAGTGTCAACTCTTGTCTTAGTATCTGCCTCTCTTATTCACTGCTGAGTGCCTTTGCGTAGTCATTTTGGATGTTTTGTATAGTCAATGGCTGTTTTCTCTTAAAGGTTTGGTTCAATAGGGGAGATTTGCTATTACTGAAAGTAATTCCCACATATCAACTCACAAAGCTTGCATATAAGATAATGGCTACTTTGCTTAGACTGTCACTCAAATCTGTACAATCTGGCCTTAATTTTACTTTTAACTCTTATTTTCTTCTCCCTCCTTATATAACTGCCCCTTGTACACATTGCAGTCTCATTAATTTACTGAGCAAGTGGTTTTTGAGTACCTCTATGTATCAGACAGCTGAGAAGAGAAAGGATTGCTCTTGCTCTCTTGGAGCTGACAGCACAGCATGGAAGACTTCCAAAAGTGCTATTCACTACTGCTTTCAGTCTTTTTTCCTACTCCATTGCCACTCTCTATTTTAATTTCCTCGATTATTATTTTCTTTTGCTTATGTCTATCAATACCACTTATTCCCAAATTCCATTTCATCACATCCTAAAGGAACCATATTAATTACATTGTTTTTCTTTCATTGAGGAAACTAAAGAATACCCTAGATTCACTGCAATTTCTTTGTGTTATATTGTTTGTTTCAATGTTGACATACAGAAATACTTAGTGAACGAATTAATGCTCTTAAATTTATATATAAATCCTATAATCATGATTATAGGATTTATAATTTACCATAATATTTAGTAAGTTCACAAGTTAATTGGTGATAGAGCACGTGATTACAATAAAGGCTGTAAGATTTCCAGCTACAAATGAAAACTAGACTTTACAGTAACTTTCAAAGCATTTTGAGCTTTTATGCATTAAAATAATTTACCTGTATTCTTTTCCTACTAATATGATTGTCAGCATAGCAAGAATAGAATTACCAGCATTCCATATTGATATTTAACTGTTAATTAAATAGTTTGGATAACTCTATCATGATATTTGAAATGCTTTTGCAATAATTTTTATGTTCTTTCCACCCAAGATCATGAAAATGCATACTCTTTATTTTGACCATTTGCATTTATCAATGAATGTATTTTCCCACCTGCCAGCCCCAAGAGTGGCCACAGTGGTAAGTGGTCCAATGGGAGCCATTCATGTCAAATAGAGTGGCTTATTTCCAATCAGGGGGCAAAGAACAGTTTTTGATACTTGAAACCATAAGTCTTTACTTAGAATTTATTGCATATGCATTACTGAATATCTTTTATAAAAAGGACACACATATGTACATTTTCTGATAAAAGCTGTATCACTCTTATCTATCCTGTGGGATTTTACCTCTTCATCTACAAATCAGAATGCTGACAAAGGTTTCCATGCCACAGCTGACTGTAAAATGACGTGGGTGAAAGATAGTTTACATAATGAAATGCCAAGAATTTCAATTTCAGAATAGTATGTGACTAACAAAGCAAAGTATAATCAGAACTTCCCTAAAAAGTCCAAAGCCTGTGATAGTCACTAATGATTCATTGTAATGCAAAAGTAATGACATCTAGCTAGTGGACTATCAAAATCTTTACTTTCTTGAGAATGAGTTTGTATCATATTTTTGATTTATCCTTGCATATTATGGAATCCTGGGAGCACATGGTCAGGAATGTCATTCATTATGCCCAAAATAAAGTTTATCTTCCACCTTTTCTGATTGTCCATGCTCATACTGTAGCAATTGCTATATAATTTTATAATATCATCTGTGTCTGTCTTTGCCTTCCCACCACAAACCCAAAAGTGAATGTTCTATTTTACAGTACTGATTTTTCCTAGAGGGAATGAAAAACATTGTAGATATGAGGATGAGATCATATATTTTATCACTTCAATACAATGATTCTTCTATATTTTACAGGGAAATTATGTATAATATGTATATACACAATGCATGCATTAATATGCTCACTAGAGCACATACTTGTATGTGTTTATGTACATATATATATATCAATGTACACATATCACATGTCATCTGCTTGCTTAGTTGGTGTACTCTTGTGCAACTTGCTTTTTTTTTTTTTTTTTTGCTTTTTGGTATTTTGAGATTCAACCACATTAGTACCTTTGACCCTAGTTCATTAACATGGAAATAGTATTCTGTTCTGTAAACACAGCACATATCTTCCATTCTTTTCCTGATGAATTCACATTCACATTGTTTCAGTTCTATGGTTTTATAAGCAAAACTTCTCTGAAAAATCTCTTCAGGTCTCCTGGTAGATATATGTCAGAATTTTTCTAGGATAAAGAAAATTGTTAGGTGATAAAAATACAAGTGTTTTCCACTTTTCTAAATATTCAGCGGTCATTTCTCAAAGTGCTTAAGCCAATATCACCAGCAAGGGGTAGGGGTTTCTTCTCTTGTTAACACTATATATTATCAGATTTCTTAATTTTTTTCCGAACATGATGGGTATAAAAATGTCTCTTATTAAATGTTCATCTTATTTCTCAGATTCAAATTAATGAGATTGAGCATATTTTTATAATGCTATAGTTCATTTGTGTTTCCTCCTCGGTGAGTTGTTGGTATAAATCTCTGTCCAAATTTCTATTAGTTTTTTTTTTTTGTAAAATATTATTTCCCCCAAAAAAGAAAATTCCAAAAGAAAATGTTTGAAAAGATGTCTCATCCATGAATAAAACTGAGACCACTTAATGTGAACTTGAACACGGACAAATGATAACTTATACTTTGGATAGATGAAAACAAAAATTCTCAGGTAAAGTTCATTATTCGATCATAATAGTGTTTGGGATCTTATGAAGTTATCAATTGAGCATTGAGAGGGGTTTCTCTCCTGCTTGTAATTGTATCACAGAGGTTGTCTTGATTGTGGCGGTCTGAGGTCTGCAGTGGATTCTTCTACAGCCATGAAGGAATGACTGATGTGTCCAGAAATCTCATGATAAAGGGCCCGAATCCAAATCTTATCCACTTTATCTTTTCTCAGTGATTATAGAACAAGGCTGCTGTCCACACCCCACTGGCTCTTCCAAGCAGATGTGCACAGGTGGCTTACAATCTCAAGTGCTCTTCCATAAATAAAGTTTATTAGGGGATTAAGTGGTCACTTGTCAGCCTTGAAAGAAGTTGATTGGACTCCTGAGCCTGGCTGCTTGAGGATCTCAGATGCCCCTGGCATCACCTAGTCCATGGAATCTTTTTTTTTTTTTTTCAAGATCTGTCTGTGCCTCAGAACTTTTAAAGATTTCTGAGCATTTTTTTTTAAACAAAATACCTAGTGCATAAGCAATGTAATGTGTTAGATTATGTAGGTCATAAAAAAGCATTCAGGTTTTCCTTCCTCAAAATATAGAAAACAGATGTGTTTCTGAAGCTGCTCAGGAGAAGAAGGTGTAAGGAAGGAAAAAAAATCATATTTTGTACCCATGAAAATGAAAGAAATGTATTTTCAGGCTAGGGTCATAATGTGCATGCAGACTCACCTCCACACCTGGGTATGGCCATTTGTCAACTTAAAAATGGGGAAAAGTGAGTGATCCATTTGAGTGTAAGTTGTCTTTGTCTGATATTTGTGGTCACATTGAGATATCTATAAAAACTAATGATAATAATAATGAGGCAGAACCCCTTTTAATAGATTGAGGTTTCATCTTATTGAGTGCAGTTGAGATGACTGAGTCCCCATCTGTGGATTTTATAGATCATATTACAGTGGGGGAATCAAGTTAATTTATTTGAGTCTCAATTTCCTGATGTGCAGCCTGGAGATGCTGCCATACTTCTTGGGCTCAAACACTAGTCTTATGAGCAAGTATAGTTTAATATCATCATTTTAGCAATGAAAAAATTACTAACACCCAGGAAAATTTCCTGTTTTTTACATAGATATACAGCCAATAAGTGAAATTGTATTCAACCTAGACCCTAAGTTCAATGATATTTCCTCCTGATACAGTGAAGTCTGTTCATCAAATGAGGAAAAGAGTATGAATGTGATTTGAAAAAAATAGCCTGCTGTCTGTTATATGTCTTAAAGTATTAATTCTTAAACAGGGAGAAAAGGGGACTTGTATTTGGTTTCAGTCTCTGTCAATCAATTAAAAATAAACTGCACACCCTACCTACATGCAAATCATTGTGCCAGGTGCTCAAAATGCAGAGCAGGGCTTTCTGATCTTGGTACTGCTGAACACTTCATGTTGGATAATTTGTTGTGAGGATTTTCCTGTTTATTGCAGGATATTGAGTAGCATCCCTGGACCCTATCCTCAAGATGTCAGTGGTACATCTCCCATCCTCCAGTTGTGACAAACAAAAATATCTCCTGATATTGTCAAATGACTGCAAGGGCAAAATGCATCCCAATCTCTCAGGTGAGAAGCACCAAGATGGTGGCAGTGGAGGGTGGCCTTTGTTCTCTATAGAATGAGCACAGTATGTCTGCATACTGTAGGATGAACCAGAGGGAGAAACCAGAAGTCACATGGGCTCCTGGAAAGGATTGGGGAGTCATAATAGCTGAACCCTGTTAGCGTTAAGACTTCTTGCAATTTGCCATCATATGAATTAAAACATAAATATAATATTAATAAAGTGACAACAACTCAAAGAGTTAGGCATTGTTATTTCTCCCATCCTAGAAATCAGAAAACTGAGGTACAGAGGGTTCTAAGCAATACAGGCAGCTAGGAAGTGGCAGAGCTGAAATTCGGGCACAGGAAACCTGTCTCCAAATTCATTTTCTTCACTAGGTTTCTTTACTACCCCTAAGGAAAATAAACAGGGACTCTGCTCCACTTGTAAGTCTTCTACAGAGAGACGGGTCACCTGATACTTCAATCATATATACTGGTGCAAATTGCTGTGTCTTCTACAATTCAGAAATCCATAACATAAGTTTTTGAAGACACAAGTAGAAGAAAGGCAGAAATTTTGAGGGAATTTTATCTAGGTGAATATAATTCAAGTGCTTACTATTTCCCAAGAGCTCTGGTCCATGATTCATGTATATTTTCAGGGTACACTCATAGCCCAATAGCATCAATCTTTTTATCACTATTAATGATAAGGAAATAGATAGAAATCATGAGAATTCAAGGTCTCATTCAAAGGGCCAGGCTGAGGACATAATTGACCAGATCCTTGGAGTCCAAGATTGTTCCTGTTCCTTGCACAAATAGAAAATTTGTGTCTGACAAGTCAACAAAAAAGAAATATAAAGAAAAATGAGCTCAGGGTCTTGCCAAAGACCTGATAATAAATTCAAATACAGTAAAATTTACTGAGACTCGTGTCACCTCCTATACACAACGGCTTTCTTTATCATTCCCCAAATTAGATATTGGTCATTTCAGGGAAATCCTGTGTTGTCTTTCAGGGGTCAAGGATTCAACAGTGTCTCCAGGGCTTTTTATTCCAAATCAGCTGTTCCATGGGACACTGGACTTCCTGCCCAGAAGGGACACTATGTTCTGACGCTTACAAAAAAGAAATAAGCAGCAGCTTCACAGATGGGCTGGCATCTGACACAGACAAACATGGTCTTAGATGGATCTATGGTTCTTTGACTCCTCACAGATGTAAAGCTTGGCCCATATACAGAATCTAACTTTTCATTAAAATGTGTTATCATGGTGATGTCCATCACAGAACTCCTCTGACAAATCTCAACTTGTGTTAGCCTTGAGCGGGGAATGATGATAAGCTAGATGTGGAGTAACCAAGTGTCCTGGTTGCCCAGAACTGTGGGAGTTCCCTGAACATGGAATTCCTAATACTAAAACTAAGACTGTCCCAAGCAAAATAGAACTAATTTGTCACTATAACTGTATGTAAGAGAGAAAGATTAGCATGGAATACATAGAGCAAGTGTCAAAGGAAGAGTTTCTTGCTACAGTGCACCTTACTTTGTGAACATAGAAGAACCCTATTTGAGTAAAGAACAACTCACAGAGTGCTGCAAAGTGAATAAATACAATTATCCAGCTTCCCTCTATTATATTTTAATTTGCAGAGACCCTTTTGAAAAAAAATGCATACTAATTTTATTGATCCCTTCCAATTGACTGCCAAAATGTTATTTTTCCCAAGCTTAATGTGAACAAAAACAACTACAAAAACAAAACTGAGGACAAACAACTACAAAAACAAAACTCAAGTGGGCATTTAAAATTGGGGCTCAGAGAGATTTATTACCCATCTTATCATCTCCGTTTAACAGACCAGACACCAAGGCAGAGAAATCAGAAGAGACTGTCCCAAATCATCCTGTTCACCAGGCTTTGTTAGGGTTCCTGGGTGAGAAGGGATCATATCAGAGGAAGTTGCTTTCTTGGATAAGTCAGCATTTTATCAAGCATTGAAGCTGCAGTTGGACTATGATTCAAGTTGATTTATGTAACAGGATTCTGTTTTGTTTGCTTGAGTTGGCAAAGTTTCTCTTTGAGGACTGGGGAATAGCAGCAGCTTCAGCATGAGGCCCGTTGACACAGGAAGGATGGCAAGAAGGAGCCGCTGGTTGTCAGCCGGCGACAGTGCCTTCGGGTGGCCACTGCATCCTAAACACAGCCCTAGGAGAGCTGACATCTCCCTGAAGGGATGCCAAAATATTCCCATACCAATATGGAATATTGAGCCTTTGTTAAGTAGCTTACAGTTTCTGCTTGGGCAATTACTGTGCACTGCTGTGAAGACACCCACCGTGCCTTGAAAGAGAGGCAGAGAGGTTAGCCAAAGAAGAAGCTGTTTTGGGGAATCTTCACTCCAGTGGAGAAGTCACCTATCCCCCTCTCCCAACTGGGAAACAGAGCTTGAAGAAGCAGGCGATGCCTTTGTGACTCTGTATGTGTGTGTGTGTGTGTGTGTGTAATGTGCTCCTGTGTAAATCCGCATTCAACACGCATTAATATTCTTAAGAAATAATAACTTCCTTGATTTGTAAAGAAAAAATTTAAGTGGAATTAGCTTGTCAACATGAAGCCATTAGTGGCTATAATTTATTTCAAATTCTTCAAAGTATTGGGGGTAGGGAGGAACCCTTGGCCGATAATTTGTAATGTTCTATACCCAGTTAATGACCTTTTACATATGGACTTGAGCAGACCCTGCAGTTACAATATATCTGTAGCATTCCAGAAGGTCGGGCCTAATTGATATCATTAGAGACCCAGTCCCTTCGCACATGGCCTTGGAGATGTTCGTGTTACCAAGAAAGCTGCTTTTGATTTATTTTGCTTTTCTTCTTCATTCTTTACCTCCTTTCTCTCTTCCTTTCTCAAGTTCTGCTCAAAGGCCAAACTTGTGAAGGTTAAAAACCCACAATCCAACTGTGGAGTTGGAACACGGGCTTGCAAATCTGTTTCTAAAGCCAGGACATCTAACGAGATGCCCTTGGCATGTCTAACAGGTACAGAATCTTCTTTTCTCAAAAAAAAAAAAAAAAAAAAAAAAAAGAGAGAGAGAGAGAGAGAGAGGTGGGGTGAAGTCTATGTGTTAGACACAAGAAAACGTTTCAGTCACTTTTCAGATGTTTCTTGTTCCCATTGGAAGAAAAGTATCTTCTTGCTCCAGCTGTAGCAGTAAACTGAAGGTCTCTAAATGATCTTATAAAACTTTTCTCTGTTCAAGTTCAGGTTCCCTGGCCTCTCAGCTCTAATACAAGTTTCATTCTCTGCCTTCAACTCACAACAGAACTTTTATATGTAGTGTACGATTCCTGTAAAGACTTTAAATTTGACTTCTTTTTATTTAAGCTAAAACAATCCAATAAATATGTTCAAATCGATTATGGTAAGTAAGCTTATGTGTTTTAGATTATTTTCAAATCTCTCCATCTGTCAAGAAAAATGATTCTGAAAGCCACCAGCCAGAGATCATGCATTACAGTTGATTCTGGCAAAACCCAATGTTCAAATGTGCCATCAAATAATACAAATTCATTTCTTTAGTGTTTTAATTTGCATCAATTTGATGTCATTCAAAACAAATGCATTATTCTTCGATATTTCATTGGAATTAAAATATGAAAAGAATATCATATATTAAATTATATCCTTGAGTTTTAAGTAACATGTTTTTACAGTACAAGATAGATTACAATTCTATAGCTCTTACTTAATTGATGCTTAAAACCATGAAAAGCACACATTATTCTTGTGCTTTAGATAAGGAAATTGATTTTTCAAGCGGTGAAATAGTTCATCTAAGTCTACTCTTTTGGGGTAGAACAGTTGCAAGTATGCTTACCCTATAACTTCTAGTTCAGAGCTATGTCTATTACCAAGAGCCACCTGTGTTTGGAGATGGATGAAAATCACAATAGTACTTGCAATGCTCTGCAAAATTTACATCACCAAGTTATCTTTTTCCTTATTCTGCTTAGGATTTGTGACATTTCTTATTCTTCTGAAATCAAATTTTCTATGTTAAGTTTTGTTTGATTCCTCTCCTGACAGACCGTCTCTGACAATCTTCCTTTGGCCTGAAAAATTCCACTCAATATTATCAGTATTTGCTCTGTGCAAAAAAAAATAAGGTTACATTCTCAAATTAGTAAGCACAGATCTGTATTACAGGACTTTTAAGGGTCATTGTTGTGGATTGGATATCAGGTCTCTCCATAAAGCTCCTACATTAATGAAGGAATGTTGGAAGGTGAAATGATTAGATTTTCAGTGTTGTAGCCTATCCTGCTTTGAATGGACTGACTGGAAGATAATTGTAGGCAGGAGAGACATGGCTAGAGAAGGTGGATCACTCTGGATGTACCCTGGATGGGTGCACATGCCTTGTGGCCCTTTCTCTCCCACTGTGCTTCCAGATCACCAGGAGTTGAGTGGTACTTCTCCAGCATACTCTGCTGCTAAGACATTCTGCTTCCCCTTGGGCCCTGAGCAGTGGACTTAGTTGACCATGGAATTAACCACTGAAACCTCTGAAACCCCTGAGCTAAAATAAACTTACTCTCCTCTAAGTTGTTCTCTTCAGGTATTTCGGGAACAGCAAGGAAAAGCTGAATAACATGCTATTTTTCAGGGAAGTTTCAGGAAAGAGAATCTTTATCTTCCAACATGATACTTCAGACACGTCTGCTCTCCTTGGGCTTTTGACAGGGAAATTTCTAGTCCATATTATACTCCTATGTAAATTAGAAAATTAAATTAGAGTTTACCCTTTAGGGTAAACTCACCCCTTTCCTGCATTGTTGAGTAGGCTCAGGTTGGATTTCAGCTTCCACTACCCGCCTTATCTGTTCTCCTAGTGCAGTGATCCCTGTACCAATGCACAGGGAGCACTGAGTGTGTAGAACCCACCCCTCCACTTCCTCCTACCTCCATCTAATATGACATGTCATGATCAGTCAGAGAAGATAGCACAGTTAGGAACCATTATCACCTAATACATTTTCTTGGGCACAGGGAGTTCTTGCATCAATTTCCCCCTAGGGTGCAGAGTATAACTATAAATTTCTCTGGGAGCCTTCAATTCCTTTGTTACGATGCTACATCCCCTTTCAACCCCATCAATCGCATTTGCTTGTTTGCTGGAATTCTCCTCTTTGTTCATCGGGTTCCCCTCATCCTACCTCTTTCAGCATATGCCTGCTGACCCTCACAACCCCACACATATGTAAGGTTCAAAGAGTTCCCCAGTCATGATCAACAGTAAATAAATCCCAGAAGCAGCATCCTTATTTTATTTCCCCCCATCATTCTCCCCTGCCTTTATCGTACTCTCACTCAAAGCGAAAAGAATCCTGATGTTGTTGGGAAACCAGATGAATGAGTTCAGTTAGCAGAGACATAAAGCTTGAGCTGTTTCTTTGGGGAAATTTGAGGGCTAAAGTGCAAAGTACAGTAGACTCTCTTCTAAGGGAGGGAGGGGCACATTCCTTTGCTGTAAAAGGTATTGTTGAGAATTAATCAAAATGAAACACAGATTTTTCTTTCTCCTGGGGAAAGAATAGATTTTGATGTCAGGCAGAATTGAGACTAAGTCTCAGTCTGGCTCCATCTGAACTGAACAAACTTGGGGCAAGTTATTGTCCATGGAAACTCAGTTTCCTCTTCTGTCAAATGGGATGGACAGTGCCTCCCTTTGGGCTTATTGTGAGAGGAAGTGGACAGAGGGTCTGTTCAGGGGATGTGAAGGGGATGTGAAAGACCTTTTCCTTTTCCATCCTGAGTCTCCTGCTTTTCTCTTTTACTTTCCTCCATTTGTTTTTCCCTCATTCTCCAAGACACCTCTTTCCCTAGCTTTTCTTTTTCTTTTCTTCTTACACCTTCCCCCAAAGAAAGCCGTATCTTTTTTCCACCTTTTACCATTTCGACTTGCTCCTTAGAAGCTTTTCTTTTGCAGGATGATGTCACAGCCCTTCCCCTCCTGTGAATAGAACCATTTTAATCAAGATAAAACCGCCACAGGATCCTGGAGAAGGTCACCTGGAGCCGTGATGTGCAGTACCAGTCCCACAAAGAAACCATCCTTCATGAAGAAGTTTTGAATTGAAAAGAATGTTTCTATTCACAACATTTTTCTAACTTAACAAGGTGAAGTTAAAAGATTCGCTCCTGAACTCAAGGAGCATCAAACTTTACATATTTTGCTTCACTATAACCCTACTAAGGTGAACGATTCCCAGATAAAGGCTTTCATGGCCATTTCAAGGGATATAACCTGCAACTGATCAAGGATCCTAAAGCAGGGGATGGAGCTTATTTAGGATAGTTTTTTCCTGGAGGTCATCGTTCCTGGGTCAGTAAGGAGGCCTTATGTCAAATAGCTTTATACTGATTAAAAGAAAATAAGCTTTTCCCCCTCTACTCCAGCCTTCATCCAAAACCCTTTTGAGGCTAACTTAAATCTTTCAGGTGAACAAATTCTGTATGTTTTCAAAGCATTACAAATATCATTCTAAATATACACGTCTGTGTGTGTGTGTATACATATGTATATATGTATATTATATATATATATATATATATATATATATATATATATATATATATATGCATGCAGAGATCTTGATTGTCTGGACATTATTATTATTTATATCTCTGAGAAAAATGAAATTGGATCAGGGTTGAGCTAGAAGAGATTGTTTATCATTTCCATTTCTACCTCACTCCTAGTGTCTCCTCTTCTCTTTCTGCCCTAGTTCCCTATTCCTTTTCAGGCACAGGGAACACTCTGAATTGCAGTGTGTACTTCTGACAATGCCACAGTAAAACAGAACTGCCTTGCCAAGAACCTGCCTCTTCCTGTGAATTCATATGTCAATCCAGCTAAATTGTTAAATTCCACTCTCCTTATTCAAGAACTGTTTATTCAAATGTATTTATAAAGTAAACAGCAAAACCACCCACTGTCAGATGCTCACACATATGCATGCTTACACACCTCAACATCCCAGGCTGACCTGACAGTATGCATGGCTGCTGTATTTTAGGTTATTTGAAATGCAATAATTAGCGCCTGTTAAGAGTGGGGGGGAGGGTGGGCGGGCATCACTACCTTGCAACAAATTCCTGGAATTAGTATGTCCTGTTTTTCAAGACTCAGTGCTGCAAGGAATATCCCTGCTACAAGTTAATATGATGTGGCTGTCACTATAGCACTTTCAAGTACTATGATATCAACAAATGGCTTTTAGTCTTTCAAGCAGGGAAACAATCTTCATCATGTAATTTCTTCAGGTTGGTGTACTAGGGGTATATTCTACCTCAATTTTAATTATTCAATTCCTGATTTGGGGGGTTTATATCTCTTTTACCAGTTTAAGTTGGTTGGTTGTTCGAAGATTGGAATGCAGAGAAAAACATATCCATTGGTCAGGATTAAGTCACTGCATAGATATTCATTTGGTTTCCTGTGGTCAACTATGCAAACTTTAATCCTCTAACATGTCTGTTGTGATTGAGGTATCATTCTCTAACTTTTTACTTAAGGAAACAGCATTCAGATTGACATTTCCCAATGCAGAAAATGATTTGATGGAGGTTTTGGTTCCTTAGCATCTACCCAATTTCTACCTTTAAATTCACAGTGGAGTTTTATAAATATAAAAATGTACTAAAATAATATACTCTTGACAGATAGTTAACCCAATCCTGGAGTCTTAACAGCACAATTTAAATTGACAGCAGTGGGAATTCTTTATACACTAGAGTCAATTAAAATTATGAAAGTGGACCCAGGGTAGGTTCAGGGGCATTAACATTTGGAAACACTTTGACATTTGCAATAGAGTGGGCCAAGCATTCCCTTTAGGACACCTCTGAGTTCATCATTTCAACTTGCCCCTTTTTTCTCCTGATTTCAAAATAAGGAGCTCACTGCCTTCCCTGTGTCTTGCAGGGCTGATTAACAAGCTAATGGACCATCTTCTCATGTTTTCAGTTTTCTCATATATCAGAAAAAGTAGAAGACTTGGATTGTCAATTGCTCTCCAAAAGTCACTTATTTCTGAGTTTTTCACTCTTTCCCTTTTAAAAAACCCTCATATTTTTATATGTCCGTTCTCTGTTGTTAAAAAAATGAATACCTATGTTAGCCCTCTGTCCCTGACACAGTTCTCATTCATCACTCTGTACAGCACTCGGCCTCCAGTCCTCCCAGCTCCTTAGTTGGAGCCTGGCCCAGTGTCAGGGCCACTGAGACACCCCCTCTGCAGCCACAGGTCTCTTTGCTTCCTCTGGTTTGTGAAGGAAAGAACCATGGTCTACCAACTGCTCCCAGGTTTTACCTGTGGGTTACTTATGGTGACTCCACAGCTTCTCAGTCTCGTTTATACAAATGATTCCACATTATCACCAGTTACATATTTAAATCAAAGGATGGAGAAAGTTCTTTTTTCCCTTCATTTTTATTCCTTGACACTAATTAAATTCAGTATTATCAGATCATACAAAGATTTGGAATATTCAGAGATGTTTTCAGAGAATGAGTATAAAGGGAAATAACCAAGGCCCACAAAAAACAGTAAGTGTGTGTGTGTGTGTGTGTGTGTGAGAGAGAGAGAGAGAGAGAGAGAGAGAGAGAGGAAGAGAGAGAGAGAGAGAGAGAGAGAGAGAGAGAGAGAGAGAGAGATTTAGTCTTCAGCAACTATTTACTTATTGAGTTTAGATGATTTTGGCCAGGCATATTGATAAGCATCACATAAAGAGGTAGTAAACAGCAAACAAGGCCTTGGATGTCCAGGACTTTATAATTAGTTTTTAGCTAGGAATCCCTCTTACAACAGACTATTTTCCCAGTTGTAAGACAATGAATGAATTATGTCACTCAAACTTAGATCAGCTTAATTTCATCAGTAATTATAAAAAGAATTTTATGGTGATTTCCTGCAAAATGACTCATTGCCCTCTTTTTTTTTTTTATTGGTTGTTCAAAACATTACAAAGCTCATGACATATCGTCTTTCATACATTTGATTCAAGTGGGTTATGAACTCCCATTTTTACCCCAAATACAAGTTGCAGAATCACATCGGTTACACATCCACATTTTTACATAATGCAATATTAGTGACTGTTGTATTCCGCTACCTTTCCTATCCCCTACTATCCCCCCTCTCCTTCCCTCCCATCTTCCCTCTCTACCCCATCTGCTGTTATTCAATTCTCTCCCTTGTTTTTTTCCCCTTTCCCCTCACAAACTCTTATATGTAATTTTGTGTAACAATGAGGGTCTCCTTCCATTTCCATAGTTTCCCTTCTCTCTCCCTTTCTCTCCCCCCACTCGTCTCTGTTTAATGTTAATCTTTTCCTCATGCTCTTCCTCCCTGTTCTGTTCTTAGTTGCTCTCTTTATATCAAAGAAGACATTTGGCATTTGTTTTTTAAGGATTGGCTTGCTTCACTTAGCATAATCTGCTCTAATGCCATCCATTTCCCTGCAAATTCCATGATTTTGTTGGTTTTTAGTGCTGCGTAATACTCCATTGTGTATAAATGCCACATTTTTTTTATCCATTC
Source organism: Marmota flaviventris (assembly GCF_047511675.1). Classification (NCBI taxonomy): domain Eukaryota; kingdom Metazoa; phylum Chordata; class Mammalia; order Rodentia; family Sciuridae; genus Marmota; species Marmota flaviventris. The sequence goes on from NC_092499.1 coordinate 147,132,324, forward strand.
ATCTATTGAAGGGCATCTAGGTTGATTCCAGAGTCTAGATATTGTGAATTGTGCTGCTATGATCATCGATGTAGCAGTGTCCCTGTAGCATGCTCTTTTTAGGTCTTTAGGGAATAGACCGAGAAGGGGAATAGCTAGGTCAAATGGTGGTTCCATTCCCAGCTTTCCCAGGAATCTGCACACTGCTTTCCATATTGGCTGCACCAATTTGCAGTCCCACCAGCAATGTACAAGTGTACAATTTTCCCCACATCCTCGCCAGCACTTATTGTTGTTTGACTTCATAATGGCTGCCAATCTTACTGGAGTGAGATGGTATCTTAGGGTGGTTTTGATTTGCATTTCTCTGACTGCTAGAGATGGTGAGCATTTTTTCATGTACTTGTTGATTGATTGTATGTCCTCCTCTGAGAAGTGTCTGTTCAGGTCCTTGGCCCATTTGTTGATTGGGTTATTTGTTATCTTATTGTTTAATTTTTTGAGTTCTTTGTATATTCTGGATATTAGGGCTCTATCTGAAGTGTGAGGAGTAAAAATTTTTTCCCAGGATGTAGGTTCCCTATTTACCTCTCTTATTGTTTCTCTTGCTGAGAAAAAACTTTTTAGTTTAAGTAAGTCCCATTTGTTTATTCTTGTATTTAACTCTTGGGCTATGGGCGTCCTATTAAAGAATTTGGAGCCCGACCCCACAATATGTAGATCGGAGCCCACTTTTTCTTCTATCAGGCGCAGAGTCTCTGATATGATATCAAGCTCTTTGATCCATTTTGTATTAACTTTTGTGCATGGCGAGAGAAAGGGGTTCAGCTTCATTTTGTTGCATATGGATTTCCAGTTTTCCCAGTACCATTTGTTGAAGATGCTATCCTTTCTCCATTGCATGCTTTTAGCCCCTTTATCAAATATAAGGAAGTTGTAATTTTGTGGATTGGTCTCTGTGTCCTCTATTCTGTACCATTGGTCCACCTGCCTGTTTTGGTACCAGTACCATGCTGTCTTTGTTACTATTGCTCTGTAGTACAGTTTGAAATCTGGTATCGCTATACCTCCAGATTCACACTTCCTGCTTAGAATTGCTTTTGCTATTCTGGGTCTTTTGTTTTTCCATATGAATTTCATGATAGCTTTATCTATTTCTACAAGAAATGCCGTTGGGATTTTGATTGGCATTGTGTTGAACCTGTAGAGAACTTTGGGTAATATCGCCATTTTGATGATGTTGGTTCTGCCTATCCATGAACAGGGTACATTTTTCCATCTTCTAAGATCTTCTTCTATTTCTCTCTTTAGGGTTCTGTAGTTTTCATTGTATAAATCTTTCACCTCTTTTGTTAGGTTGATTCCCAAGTATTTCATTTTTTGGGGGGATATTGTTAATGGGGTGGTTTTCCTCATTTCCATTTCAGAAGTTTTGTTGCTGATATACAGGAATGGCTTTGATTTATGCGTGTTGATTTTATATCCTGCCACTTTGCTGAATTCATTTATTAGTTCTAGTAGTTTCTTTGTAGACCCTTTTGGGTCTTCTAGGTATAGGATCATGTCGTTCGCAAATAGTGATATTTTTAGTTCTTCTTTTCCTATTTTTATGCCTTTAATTTCTTTTGTCTGTCTAATTGCTCTGGCTAGTATTTCAAGGACTAAATTAAATAGAAGTGGTGAGAGAGGGCATCCCTGTCTTGTTCCAGATTTTAGCGGGAATGCCTTCAGTTTTTCTCCATTTAGAAGGATGCTAGCCTGAGGCTTATCATATATAGCTTTTACAATGTTGAGGTAAGTTCCTGTTATCCCTAGTTTTTCTAGTGTTTTGAACATAAAGGGATGCTGTACTTTGTCGAATGGTTTTTCTGCATCTATCGAGACGATCATATGGTTCTTATCTTTAAGCCTATTGATGTGGTGAATAACATTTATTGATTTCCATATATTGAACCAACCTTGCATCCCAGGGATGAATCCTACCTGATCATGGTGCACAATTTTTTTGATATGCTTTTGTATTTGATTCGCCAGGATTTTATTGAGAATTTTTGCATCTATGTTCATTAGAGATATTGGTCTGTAGTTTTCTTTCTTTGAAGTGTCTTTGTCTGGTTTCGGGATCAGGGTGATGTTGGCCTCATAGAATGAATTTGGAAGAGCTCCTTCTTTTTCTATTTCTTGAAATAGCTTGAAAAGTATTGGTATTAATTCTTCTTTGTAGGTTTTGTAAAACTCCGCTGTATACCCATCCAGTCCAGGGCTTTTCTTGATTGGTAGTCTTTTGATGGCTTCTTCTATTTCTTCCTTTGTTATTGGTCTGTTTAAATTGTGTGTGTCTTCCTGACTCAATCTGGGCAGATCATATGACTTAAGAAATTTATTGATATCTTCACTGTCTTCTATTTTATTAGAATATAGGGTTTCAAAATACTTTCTAATTATCTTCTGTATTTCTGTAGTGTCTGTTGTGATATTGCCTTTTTCATCCCGTATGTTAGTAATTTGAGTTTTCTCTCTTCTTCTCTTCGTTAGCATAGCTAAGGGTCTGTCGATCTTATTTATTTTTTCAAAGAACCAACTTTTAGTTTTATCAATTTTTTCAATGTTTTTTTTTTGTTTCAATTTCGTTGATTTCCGCTCTGATTTTAATTATTTCTTGTCTTCTGCTATATTTGCTGTTGTTTTGTTCTTCCTTTTCTAGGGTTTTGAGATGTAGTGTGAGTTCATTTATTTGTTGGTTTTTTCTTTTTTTGAGGAATGAACTCCAGGAAATGAATTTCCCTCTTAAAACTGCTTTCATTGTGTCCCATAGATTCTGGTATGTTTTGTCTGAATGGTCGTTTATCTCTAAGAATTTTTTTAATTTCCTCCTTTATGTCTTCTGTAACCCATTGATCATTCAGTAACATATTGTTTATTTTCCATGTGATGCAGGATTTTTCCTTCCTTCTTTTATCATTGATTTCCAGTTTCATTCCATTATGATCAGATATAGTGCATGGTATTATCTCCACACCTTTATATTTACTAAGAGTTGCCCTATGGCATAATATATGATCTATCTTTGAGTAAGATCCATGTGCTGCTGAGAAGAAAGTGTATCCACTTGATGATGGTTGATATATTCTATATATGTCGGTTAAGTCTAGGTTATTGATTGTGTTATTGAGTTCTATAGTTTCTTTATTCAGCTTTTGTCTGGAGGATCTGTCTAATGGCGAGAGTGGTGTGTTGAAGTCACCCATAATTATTGTGTTGTGGTCTATTTGACTCTTGAACTTGAGGAGAGTTTGTTTTATGAACGTTGCCGCACCATTGTTTGGTGCATACAAATTGATAATTGTTATGTCTTGTTGGTGGAATGTTCCTTTTAACAGGATATAGTGTCCTTCTTTATCCCTTTTGATTAACTTAGGTTTGAAGTTGATTTTATTCGATATGAGTATGGCCACTCCTGCTTGCTTCCGAGGGCCATGTGAGTGATATGATTTTTCCCAACCTTTCACCTTCAGCCTGTGTATGTCTTTTCCTATCATATGAGTCTCCTGAAGGCAGCATATTGTTGGATTTGTTTTTTTTTTGATCCAGGTTACTAGCTTATATCTCTTGATTGGTGAGTTTAGGCCATTAACATTTAAGGTTACAATTGAAATATGATTTGTACTTCCAGTCATATTTATTTATTTATTTATTTTAGTTTGGCTAGTTTTTACTTTTTGGTTATTTTCCTCCCCCTTTACTGAGATACCTCCCGCTGTTAGTTTTGGGCACTATTTTTCCATTCCTCTTCTTGTAGTATTTTGCCCAAAATGCTTTGCAGTGCTGGTTTTCTGGCTGCGAATTCTTTTAGCTTTTATTTATCGTGAAAGATTTTGATTTCATTGTCAAATCTGAAGCTTAATTTTGCTGGATACAGTATTCTTGGTTGGAATCCATTATTTTTCAGCGTTTGAAATACATTGTTCCAGGATCTTCTCGCTTTCAAAGTCTGTGATGAAAAATCATTTGTTAACCTAATTGGTTTACCCCTGAATGTAATCTGTCTCCTTTCTCTCATAGCTTTTAATATTCTCTCCTTGTTCTGTATGTTGGCTATCTTCATAATTATATGTCTTGGAGTTGGTCTATTACGGTTTTGGATGTTTGGGGTACTGTAGGCTTCCAGGATTTGGCAATCCATTCCATCTTTCATCTCTGGGAAGTTTTCTAGGATTATTTCATTTAATAAGTTGTCCATTCCTTTGGTTTGAACCTCTGTGCCTTCTTCTATCCCAATGACTCGCAACTTTGGTTTTTTTATGAGATCCCATATCTCTTGGATAGATTGCTCGTGAGATTTAAGCATATTTTCTGTGTTGACTATATTCTTTTCAAGTTGATAAACTTTGTCTTCATTATCTGATGTTCTGACTTCTACTTGATCTAGTCTATTTGTAATATTCTCGTTAGAGTTTTTAATCTGGTTTATGGTTTCTTGCATTTCTAGGATTACTGTTTGATTTTTTTTTAAGATCTCTATCTCCTGGTAAAGCTCGTTCTTTGCAGTTTGAATTTGTTAGTTTAGTTCGTTTTCAAAATATACTTTCAATGCTTGGACTTGCTGTCTCATGTCTTCTATAATATTCCGTTCCATCTGAGTTAGGTATGCCTTGATTTCTTTCCATGTCCATGTTTCTGATGCTTCTAGGTCCTCCTATAGATTTAAGTTGTCCTGCATTGTCTGTAATCCTTTTTTCCCTTGTTTTTTCATGTTGTTCACTTTAATTTCCAGCTCTGTTTGACTGCTTTGTAACTGCTTTCTTCTATACATTTGTTTTGGCTTTGTATATCTCTGTTGTCTCTCCTTTGTGGTGGGAGATTATGCCTAGAGATGTTGGGCTTTATTGTACTTTAAAGCTGATTCTTTCAATTTATAAAGAGCTTCCGGATTCTGTATGCATATAGTGATTTGTTGTTTGTTCTTAGGACTTTAGGTTAGGTGCTATGAAGGTATAAGGGTTAGTATGTCTTGGCTACTTTAGAAGGTTGCTCTACTGAAGGGGGATACTAACTGTCGATTGGATCAGGGTGTTGGTAGTAGCTAGGTATTTAGGAGCCCTATAGACGGCCTCAAAACATTCACCTATTTGCATTTAGACAATTACATGTAATGGGGGACGTAATGCTTGGGATGAAAGTTGGGGGGAAGGGGAAGGAAGGTGCTCTTGACAAGAAAGAAGGAGACGGAGATAGATAGAATAGAGGAGAATAGAAAGAACAATAAAACTTGAAAGGGGAAAGAAAGAAGGAAAAGGGGAGAGAGAAAATAAAATAAAATAAGAAATAAAATTAGGTCTTAGAGATCCCTTTTCTTCTCTTCCCATAGGCAGAGCTGTGCCCTCCGAGCTGAGTTTTGCCCTCTATGTGTCGACAGCAATCCTTATAAGGCAGCTCCTGGGAGTCTCTCAATCCTGTTAGTCCAGAGCCGTTTCACTTCTATGGCCCCTCCTCCCCTTCCTCCTGCCAGCCAGCCAGGTCCTGCTCACCGGAGGCGGTTCCCCAAGGATCTGGTTACACTTTCACCCACATCACGTGCCCTAGTTCCCGAACGACTGAGCACTCTCTCTGTCATTCATCTAAGCCCCAGTGCTGTGGAGCTGTGGTCTGGGAGTCAATAGTTTAATTTTTCCGGACCCCTTTGGTGGGCACGCCCTCAGAAGCTGGTGGCTAAGACCTTGGGTGTTGCCACTGGTGGTAATGGGAGTTGGGGGTCGAGGATCCCCTCTGCTTCCCTCAGCCCCTACAATCACGACCACTCCGCTGGAGGTAGGAGGAGTTGGGGGTCAGGAGTGTCCTTTGTTTCCCTCCGCCCCTACTGTCACGCCCTCTCAGTTGGCGGTTGGGGGAGTTGGGGGCGGGGAGTCTTCTCTGCTTCCCTCCGCCCCTACAGACACACCCACGTCACTGGCAGTAGGGGGAGTTGGGGGTTGGGAGTCCCTTGGCCCTTACGGTCACGCCCACAGAGAGATTTTTGCAGTTTCCCGGTTGGTTGTTTGTATCTGATGTGGGTGGGAGTCATACATCTGCTAAAGTAGATTCCGTTGGGAAGGAATCTCATTGGACGAACTCTGGTGACTTCCCCTCTCTGCTATGGCGGGCCCCTGGCTCCTTGCTGGAGTGTCCGAAGGGAGGGGTGGGACTGGCTTGTCTCTGGTCTGACTCAATCTCTGGTTTTAGTTCCCAGTTCGCTATTTCATAAAGGCTTGTGTAGTGTCCCTTCACATTGCCTCCTGAGCCGGGCGGGCGGGGCCGTTCGCAGAGCTGGGCGGGCGGGGGGGTCATTGCCCTCTTAAGGCCAGTAGAAATAGGGTCAAAATCAAGGGGAAAACAAAGGATGGAATAAGTAAAATCTAGTCTTCTGAAATGCATTGAAGTAGTAGAGAAGCTACTGAGTCAGATAGAGTGTTCAATGTATTCCTGCCTGTACTCCTGTGTGTAACTGAAAAAGTCCTCCTCTTGTTCCCTCTCTCTCTCTCCTTCTCTCTCTCTATCTATACATATATAACATATATTAATTATATATATATATATATATATATATATAGATACATAAAATATGTAATTTCTATATAAATTATATGTAATTATAAGTATATACAGTAATGAAATCATGTAGTATTAATTTAATTACATATAATATATAGTTATGCTCTAATTATAAAAACAATACTTGTTAGTAGAAATTTTGTAACCTTAAATACCTCTGAAGATAATCAACTACATGACCTGGTCTTTTCACTAAATAGTGATAAATAAACAAACAAACTTAATGGCCCTGAAACTGACAGCTCAGAACCCGGCTACAGTGTTCCCTATTGAACATAAATATTTCCACAGAATGTCAACAATAATTAGACAAGGTCACTGTGCAACTGTGGCAAAATATGACAAAAACAGTGTCAAACTGTAATCATGTGTGAATAGAAGGAAAAGACATGGATGCCACACAGCTACAGAAAGGACCGAGACTCCTCTTCTTTTGGTTGAGGTCAGAGACTAGTATGTCAGTAACAACTCCAGCCCTGCCTCCAAATCCCTGTTCCAAGAGAGCAACCAAGATAACAATTAATCAATCACTTCCTTAATCCTTTGCAAAAATCATCCAGCAGAGGCCCGTGCCCTCCCTTACACCCATCCCAAACCCTTTTGCTGAGCTGTGTCTTGTGTGTGCATTCCCATGTTGCAGAAAGCTTATAAAATTACCTTCAACTGGTGATCACTGATGGGGCATTTAAGAAATATAAAAAAACATATAACTTTTTTTTAACAAAATAAGGATCAAGCTTAAGCCTAATTTTAGATTTAATAATTCTAATCTTTGCAAAGATGATTTGTAATTCCTGCTTGGCATTATATATGTTGATATTATTTCCTATTAAAATATATAAAATGTAGAAATTAAACAAAAACTTTATGCTTTACAATTTTTGAAGTATGCCACAATATTATTGTAACTTTTATTTATGTTGCATTCCACAAGTAAAATTACTTAGTATTTTGCTCATTTTATTTATTTATTTATTTATTTTTTAAAGAGAGAGTGGGAGAGAGAGAGAGAGAGAGAGAGAGAGAGAGAGAGAGAGAGAGAGAATTTTTTAATATTTATTTTTTAGTTCTCGGCGGACACAACATCTTTGTTTGTATGTGGTGCTGAGGATCGAACCCGGGCCGCACACATGCCAGGCAAGCGCACTACTGCTTGAACCACATCCCCAGCCCCTATTTTGCTCATTTTAAAAATGAATTAAATTTAGGAAAGAAAAATGACAACATAGCAGTAATTGACAAAGCTAGGACTTCTTTCTATGTAATTTCATTTTGTTTATGATATGCACGTTAATATCTTTTAGCTTTAAAAATTCTCCAAGATCTAGCTTGTCTTTTGTTCATAGTGTATATTAAAATTCAGTTTTATCTGATTACAATTTTGATGATGAATCTAACTATGCTTCATAAATCTGATATCAGATTCAAAATACCTTTGCTGAGGTTTATGGCCTTAAGTGTGGTGAGAGAATTTATTGCATTACGTGACCAGTATAAAATTTCAAAGACTTGGGTGGCAGAAATCCTGGATTAGACTCATGACTTTGCCACTTCCTTGGTGAGGTGGACTTAGGCATTTGAATTATTGTGTTTGCACATTACTTTCTCATCTGTAAAAATAGATGGTGGTATTTTTCAGAAGACTGTTGCCATTTCAATTCATTGAAAGTATGTAACATGTTACATTTTTTTCAGCTGGTCAGTGGTGAACATCCCAACATTTGTTGTTGTTGTTGTTCTTTGTTTTTTATTTCCAATTTAAAGTTGGTAGACAAAATTTTGCTCCCTGGACACAGAGTAGATGCAAGAGTAGATGGACTTACCCTACCTTTCAAAAGCAATCTACACCCATTGAAGATATTAAGCTACATGTTCCAAAGAGAGACATTAGATGGTGAAATTTAGTTGGGGGCTTCAGGGAGGAAGAACAGAGATGAACTCATCTCTGATGTAGTAAGAGGGTTATAGTTAGGCATTGTGCTGGGATGGAAGAAATAAGACATATTACAAGCAGTTTATTCTACAACCTAGGACCTTTGCACTATATTGGAACCATTCAATAGTAAGATTGAAATTCCACCAGCTGGATGTGAAGAGACTATCAATCATATTTATTAAAATTTTTAAAAATTAAAACTACATTTTCCAGTCCAGTGATATTGTTTAAAATATTTCTACCTGCTGTATAATCAAATTCTCCATTTTAGGCAACAAATTTTGTCTTTAAAGACATTGCGACTTATCTCATATCTAACAAAGAGTCCAAATGGTTCAAACATTGTAAGTGGATTTATTCATACTGGATATGATGCTGATTCTGTCTGTGACCTTCAGTGAATGAAGAGGCTACTCCTCAGCTTTGATTCTCTATCCACAGACTGAATATAAATGTCCACTTTTAGTAATGTGGGATCACCTCATTTCTAAGACTTTGGATAAATAGTACCAAACAGATAGATACTGGATGGAATTGTCTAAATAAGTAGAAATATGGAATGAAATAAACAATATCTCATTTTGAAATATATAAATGTACCAAAATATTTTCATATGTGTGTATGTGTGTGTGTATATATATATATATATATATATATATATATATATATATATAAACACCAATTAAAAATAAAGAAAGAAACAAAAGGAAGATTAGTAGAAAAGAGGAGAGAAAAATGGGTAAGAAGAAGGCAAGAGAAAGAAGAGGAGGGGAATTGAGATTGTTATCAAATTCCTTGCATGTAGTATTGAGTCAATATGAACACGAATACTATGTATAATGATAATGCTATAAAAATTTTTAAAGAAAGAAACTCCAAGGTGAATTTAGGTTCTTCCACTATGGGTGTAGAATAGGGATGCACTCATGAATTTGGTTAAATAAAGAAAGATAAATGACAGTGAATAATTTTAAATGCTCAAGTAGTGTTCTAGTGTTTGTTGGACAAAGGCATTGGTGAAAACATCAGACTTCCTCCTGATTTTAGCATTTATTACTTTTTAACCAATGAATTTTAAAAGTGGAAAAGCCATTGCTAATAATGCAGTGACTTACTTTCAATGTCACATTACAAAAAATAACGTGAAGATTGCAAGCCTTGGAGAACTGTAACAGAATAACATCTATGTATGTATCTAAAAAGCTCAGTCTCCCTTGGAGATATGCCATAAAATGCAGTTCAGAAAATATATATACACACATATAGTATAAATTATATATAAATATATATATATACTTATATATATTACTATATGTATACACATATATGTATGTATAAATAATATATATAACTAAAATATTTTGCAATGTATAACTAATATGAAAATCCTGAATTCTTTGCTTTGCTCCAGTGAAGGTCAATTACATATGATATAAATATATATGTATAAGCATATATATTAGTTATATACATAAAAATGTATAATTATTTATATCATGTATACTTGTATATACATACACACATATATTAGCACTATATGTAATATATTATTTATATATATTGGATATATATATATGCATATATATTTATATCATGTATGCTTGACCTCCTTTGGAGCAAAGCAATGAAGTCAGAACTTTTATCTTTGTTATTCCCTATAAAATATTCTTTGTCAGAGCTTGAAATAATCTATTAAAAAGAAAGAGATGTAAAAATACTGTAGTGGCCAGCTTTTTGTCACTGTGACCAAACATGGCAAGGACAATTTAGAGAAGGAAATGTTGATTTTGGTTCAAAGTTTCAAAGATCTCAGTTTGAGGTCAGGCAGAACATCGTGGCAGAAAGGCATGGTGGAGGAAAGTTGCTCAATTCATGGCAGCCAGAAAGCAGAGAGTGAAAAAAGAGCCAATGATAAAATGTTATTTCTGAAGGGTACACACCCAGGGACTACTTCCTCCAACTATTCGTCATCGACCTATACTTAGCACCCAATAATCCATTGAAATTATAATTTTATCAAATAGATTGATCCATTGATTAGGTTAAATCTCTTATATTCAAATAATTTCACCTCTGAACACTTCTTCATTGTCTTTGAATCTATCACATGAGCTCATTGAGGGACACCTCATATCTAAATCATGACAAATAGGTTTACTGCCCAGATCAATGGCAGTAACTGGAATCATGATAGTTTTTATGAGTAATTCACTTTGTTACCAAGAAAACTTGGCCTGTGACCCACAAAGCCTACAAGTCTTATTGTCCCCAACTTTCAGATCTAATGCCAATAGTCTTGACTTCCCACTCTACTGTTCTGGTAGAATGATGCATGTAATGCTGCAGTTTTGTCTTCTTCAGAGACTCCAGAAGGAGTCAACCTAGATATTTTATTTCTAGCCTCCAAAATGTTGAAAGAATTAACTTTGTTGTTTTAAGCTGCTAAAATTTTGGTACTTTGTTATAGCAGTCTTGGGAAACTAATATGTTAAATACTTTAATTCCAACATTTAAAATTATTCTCTATGAAATAAAATTGAAAAAGTGAAAATGTCAATGGCTTCTAAATTTCTTTTTTGGAATAAACTGAATTATTTCTCCTTAATTAAATCTAATGGACTAGATCAGGTACCGTAGCACACACCTGTGAGGCTTCGGAGGCTGAGGCAGGAGGATCATGAGTTCAAAGCCAGCCTTAGCAAAATCAAGGAACTCAGTGAGACCCTGTCTCTAAATAAAATACAAAATAGGGCTGGGGATGTGGCTCAATGTTCGAGTGTCCCTAAATTCAATCTCCGGTACCAAAAAAAAAAAAAAAAAAATCCAATCGACTTTATGTCACCATTTTTAAAGGTTTGTGTCTATGTAACTGTTGTGCCAAATATTTTAAAAGTGATTTTTGCATTTAGACATGATACCTTTTCATTTTCTAAACCCAGATATCACTTAGGAAATTGGAAAGTATTAGAAAATCACTTAAAGCCTAAAGTCTATAAATTTGGAATCATAATTTAGAGAGCAACGATATTTAAAACAAAATATCCAACTCTATGATATGATAGTTAAGCTATTCAGTGGAGGATATTTCTACACTGTGTAGCTGTTAAGCTTGGTCGGTTTGAGTGACTCTGGAATCATTCCGTAAGAATTGAAATCTCTGCTTCACTATTTTTAGCAGTAAGAACTTGGATAAGTCACTTAACCTGTGTCTAAGCTTCAATTCCCACTTTGAGGAGTATGTATCATTTTAGGCTATAATGAGGTTTAAATGACTAAGTATGTGCAAAGCACTTAATGGTAGTGCCCAACATGGATTCAATCATGAATAAATATTAACTATTATGAAGAACATATGAGTTACCATGCACACCAAAGAATCATTCATGAATGGCACATTGTTATCATTAACCTGGATACCAGTACAATCTAAAACTGTCTCGACAAACTCAAAGCACATGATAACCAAGTTCTGGAAACTGAAAGAATTCCCCCTAAGGTGACTAACATAATTTTGGGAGTTTTATTAAATTTTTTCAAAAGTCCGTATGGAATTTCAAGTCCCAAATTATTTATGTGTCATTATAAAATCCAAAAATCTCTGTAGCCCAAAATCCTGAGATCTATTATTTTAATTTGTTTTGCCTTTTATAAAATGATGTGAACTTAATTTGGGCATCAATAGTTATTTATGACAATTAGTAAAAATGTTGGTATACTATATAACCTGAAATTTTAATATATTAATATTTTTAACTCAGGGTTTTTTCCTGGGCTCGACTGGATGCACTATAACACCCCTCTAAAATTAAAAAAAAATCTAAATTCAAAACACATCTTATTCTAAAGTGTTCTCTGAAAAAAATGTGGATTTATACATGTGTTTGTTTGAATTCAATGAACTTATGCTAAAATTTTATGATATGAATTTACCAACATACTAGGCATAGTGATATTCAATTAAAAATAAGTTAGGGAGCTGAGCATAATGGCACACGCCTATAATCTCAGAGCTCAGCAGGCAGAGGCAAGAGGAATCACAAGTTCAAAGCCAGTCTCAGCAATTTAGCCAGGCCCTAAGTAAGACCCTGTCTCAAAATTTTAAAAAAAAGAAAGAAAAAGAAAAAGGCTGGTAATGTGGCTCAGTGGTTAAATGCCCCTGGCCTCAGTCCCTGGTACCAAAATAATAATAAGTTATAAATATAAATAATATGTATTAAAAATAAAGTTAGTGCAGAATAAGTGTTTTCCCAAGATAGGAAACACATCACTGACTGTTCAGTGGAAATACAAACATCCACCAGCCACGCACAGAGAACTGCTCAGGGAGGGCTGCAGCAAACAGGAGCCATTTCACCTGTCGTAGGATTTCTTTCACCTAAGTTAATTAGGATTTTATTAGATAAAAGTTAGAAAGAGAGCTTTAAAGGGCAGGAATCTAAAAACACTTGATATATTTAAGCCATTGCAAGTGGAATGACTGAAGCAATTGTCAATGGCAAGTAAAATCTCCTGAGATGATCAGACTTGATGCTGAAGAGGAAAATATTGTTACTTAAACTCCTTCGAAGATAATTATTTCCTGTTATTAATAGAAGAAAAGAATATGTTAGTAGAGATTACATATGAAATATTTATTTTCTAATAAAATCCCATTTTTAATGACAGAATGTGGTGCTTCTGATCTGATGAGATTGCAGTGAGAAATAATACTCATATGCCACTGAGCTTCTGCCAATATCATCTCTTGGAAGATATGGGACATTGGAAATGTAGCTTTGCAACTCAGGATGGAAAGACTGTCAAGTAATTCACTCAACAGCTACAGTGAACCATGTAAGTCAAACTCTTTGGGAAAGAGGAGGTGGCTTTCTGTTCCTGGACGCACCAGGACTTCCCAGCTAAGACCATTAAACTCAATATTAAAATAGAGAATCATTTTTCCTATTCTATCAAGGATACATGGCAAGTCACTGATGTCGGTCACCTTATATCATAAACTGTGTTCTGAATTGATAAGGAAAGGACAAAGAAAATGTATGTACTAATTGAGACTCTTATGGTGTCAGAGATTTCAGAAACAACTTTCATAAAAGTAATGGTTGTGGGTTTGACATATAAATATTCATTATTGAAAATAATGTCTCAAGAACCCCAAAAATGTATGTAGAAGGGTCTCCAAAGGATTTGCCACTGAGAATCGTCACACACAGACTCTTGTTTTCACCACCTCTTCTTTTGTCAGGTAACCAACACTCTAGCCTTCTTGGTCCCCCTAAGGTGGCTAACCCAAAGTGTCCAGATTACATTGGTTTCTCATTATTCACCATAGATAAGACTAAATGGTTTTTTATTAGTTCAATTTCCAAGATCTGAAGAAAGTCTGATTGTCCCTAGCAGATCAACCTTGGTGAAAGTGCCTGAGCTGGTCAGCTCTGACCAGGGACATGCAATTCGGGTCTTTTCATACAAATGTGACTATCGATTCACACAACATAAGAGGCAGAAAGTATGTGGGGGATGGCTGTCATCTGAATACAATGTATTAACTAAAATTATGTTGTTAAATTCTTTGATGTTTTGAATAATATTTTGGGGAATGGTATTAAGTGAATAGTTTCTCTCATATATATCAAATATATATATCAAATATATTTCTCTCATATATATCAAATTGTTGAGAAGCATCAGTGATAATGAGGTTTTAGTGGCACACAAAACCTTTTAGTGGTGAGAGTCTGGTCCTGTTATTTGGGGCTGTGTATGTTTCTAACCAAATTCCTTATTCTCTTCTATTCTCAGGATCCTCATATGTAAAATGAAGAAAATTATGGCAAATATATGGGATTTTAACATGCATAAAACAGGAAAATGGAAATAAAACCATTAAAATACAAACTCAGCATGTGCATGGCAAAAAAAGCACATGCTCAAAAAATAATGATTATTAAAAGTATTATTTATTTTGCACACACTTCATTATTACAATCAATTGTTACAACAGATTATTAACCATGGTGTCACCTTGGTATTCCTGTGGATGACTGTTGGATTTATTTATGATAATAAAATGTAACATATACTGACAAAGTCATTTCAATTTTATTCTCTATCTATCTTTCCTATAAAGCTCATCCAAGAAACAAAAGACATAGAACAGAAGAGAATGGAAGGGCCACCTTGGCAGGTAACCTTAGGGTGCCCTTTTCTTGTAATACTTAAGCAGAAAGTACTTTATTTTCTTACCTATTATAAGAAAAGTCAAAAGCAGATTGCCAAAATTCAGGTAGAAGCTGGGATCCACAACACACTATCTTGGCTCAGGGACATAGCCATAGAGGGACACTGGATAGCCCTTCATTCATCAGGGGAGCTCAAACCAGAGCCTGAAGGTGATAATCCTGGGTCAGCACATTTTAAGGGGACAATGTCTTTTATACTTGATAAGTTGTAAACTACAGGAAAAAAAGAAAGAAAACTGTAAAGAAAGAAGGATAAACATTGGGAAAGAAAAGACATAACCATTGGTTTCCGTTTTCTCAGTGCTATAGGACACAGTGCCAAGACAAATCATCAGTTCTTTGGCTGAATGTTCTAGTTATGGTAGATGATGCCTTCGATCGACTGTGGTGACGAATTGTTGGTATTAGTGGTCCTGAGTGTGATTAATAAGGCTGCTCTGTCTCTGACAGAGGGAGAATGGCATCTCTAAAATTGAATGTAGGTGATTCTGCTAAAATCTGTTAGTGATGCTCCTTGGGGAAAAACATGATATAAATCAAAAATCAAAGTAGAAGGGTTCATTCACCAGGTGTGGCCATACAGAACAAAGCAAGATGGCACCACCAGCAGAAGTGCCTTTTCGCTCTGTCCATCTTCTTAACAATGAGCAAGACTGGATTCCTCTTCTCCTTCAACAGCTGCATATGTTCATCTAGAAGCACCATGTGTGTGCATGTGTGTCTGTTCATGTGTATACTCATCTATGTGGCTAAAAGGAATAAACAAAATAATAATACATTTCCTAGAGTACATGTTGGTTTTAAATCTGCCTAATGTATAGTTTGGGAAGAAAAGAGAGAGAAAGCAAGAGTGAGAGGGCTACCATTTCAATATTAGAGCCAGGTTTTTATATGACAGAAAATGAAAATATATTCTCTTATCATGGTGATCTCTCACTACCATAAAATATAATAAAATTGTACAATGGAAAAGAGGAGATAGTTGAAAAATTGGATAAAACTATGTCATATATTAAGAGTTAGCATCTTAGAGTTTCTAGTTATGCTGGTAACTGGAGACTTAACATAAGTAAAATGTGGCTTTGCTCATCTCGTAGAAATATTTCCTTTTAGAAATGCTCATTGTTTTGCTACATTGACCTATCTATTTTTTTCTAGTTGCAGTTAGAATAATTCAGCAGTAAAATAATATTCTATAGTTTTAGAATACTTCATAGTTTGCAAATTAGTGTGTGATTTCATTTAAACATTATACATTTTTGAGATAGGATTGTTTCTTTCAATAATTTTTCTTTTTTTCTTCCAACAGGTTATTGATGTCTAGAAGAAGGAATGGAGAAAAGTAGTGGATTCCCATAACCAGCCAATAAAGGCAGAGAGATTTGGGTTTTGCTCATGGATATGTTAAATGATGAGGAAAGGTAGGTATTAACTCTACATATATTCACCTTTCAACTGATTGGGCTACTATACTATAGATGAAGTTTGTATTTGTTTCAACTGATGAAGACGTGGTATTCACTAATCATATGGGAGCAATACACATTTTCCTTGCAGATATGGGGTGTGAATAATAAAAGACTAACCCATAATATAAATTAATGCATTTTTTAAATGCAATAAAAATATAATTTTGTAAGATCCAACCCTCCTCACCATAAGGCCACGTAAAACCCTTAAGCAAGCAACTGGCTGTTGGTTTTTAAAAAATATTTATTTCTTAAATGTATAAGTGTAGTATTCAGGCAAAAACCAATCCTGTCCTTGTAGCAAAATTAGTTGCCCACTTAATTCTTCTATATATGTTAGGTACTAATAAAGTTCAAACTAATTAACATGTCCTTAATGTTTGAAAAATAGAAATTTTAAAATTTCTTAAAATTTATACCATTCATGAATTTATATGATTCTTTAAAAAAAATACCTGGTAACTACTACACAGTAACTACCAAACAGTTAGGTTGGATAGCCTGGTGTGTCCTGTAGACCACTTTCCATCTTCTGTTCCTTCATATATTATGTTCCATGTATACTTCCACAAGGTTGAGCACGGGAAACTTTTTTCATGATGATGGAAGAATAGGATTGTAGTGGTATTCAGTGGTCCCATGGAACTAAAAGTTATGGATCTGTGACACTGATTGACTGACTGACCTTGGACAAGTCATCTGGAACCTCTGAATCATAGTGTCCTCTTCAGTAAAACAGAGATAACACTAATGCATTATTTTTTTGAGGAAAATAAGTACAGTATTTAACATAAAACAAAGCCTCAAAAATGATATTTATAAACATCTTAAATTATCATTAAGATGAATCTATCAAATATTTTTAATTTATTTCTCCAAAGGTTGGTCTAGCATGTATTCGTTTTCATTTGCTAGATGCTTGGTGTTTATTGAGTGGTGTTAACACATAAGATATGCATAAGTAAATATTGTGAAAGCAAAACTATCCCACACAGAGCTAAAAAGTTCATAAAGAAATATCACATGCAGATATATTTTTACTGAGTATAACTCAGACATTTCCCAATCAGAAAGTTTTATGTTGTGCAACAAATGCTGAAGCGTTGGTTCTATTTATCAAGAAATTTAATTTTCATCTTATTGAAATATATATTATTATTTTTGCCTAATTTTATCTGGCATTGTTATAGTTTTGATGTGGTGTCCACCAAAAGCTCATGTGAGAGACAATACAAGAAGGTTCAGGGAAGAAATGATTGGGTTATAAGAGCCTAAACCCAAATCAGTGAATTAATCCCCTGATAGGGATTAACAGAAGAGGTAGGATATGGCTGGAGGAGGTGAATATTGGGGAGTGACTTTGGAGTATATATTTGTATTTGGCAAGTAGAGACCTCTCTCTGTCTGCTTCCTGATCATGATGTGAGCTGCTTCCTTCCACCACACTCTACTGCCATGATGTTCAACCTGAGGTTGAACATTGAGTCAGCCTTCTGTGGATTAAGGAATTGAGTCAGCCTTCTGTGGATTAAGGTTTCTGAAACCATGAGCCCAGAATAAAACTTTCCTCCTCTACAATTGTTCTGGTCGTGTCTTTTAGTTACAGCAGTGAAAAAGCTGACTAAAATAGGCATATAGATGTTTGTAGGATTTCTTGAGTGTGCATTTGCCTAATGTAATCATGAGAATCACTCTGTGAGGAGAATCAAGATTAGGATGTCAGAGTCTTGATTATTTAGTTCCTTGAACCAACATAGCTTTTTTAATGTTTTTTTTTTTCTATATTTATTTTTTAGTTCTCAGCGGACACAACATCTTTGTTGGTATGTGGTGCTGAGGATTGAACCCGGGCCGCACGCATGCCAGGCGAGCTTGCTACCGCTTGAGCCACATCCCCAGCCCCAACATAGCTTTTTTAAAGTATAAAAGTTAAAAGGTTTTCAGGAAGGTTCATAATAAGGTCAGAGTATCTCATTTCAAATTCCATATATGGCTATGTGGGATGCCATGGAATTGATTCTTCTTTAAGAGTTACCCTTGGTTTTCCTTTTTGCAAACTCAAGCCTCTTTCAATTTTGTTCTGAAGTGATAATAGTAGTCTCCTCAAAGTGTCACCAGACAGTATTGTTTATAATCAACAATACATGGTCTTATTTCTAAGACTGTATTTACAAAGTTCCCCCAAAGGTTCACTTCATTCAAAGAAAACATCATATTCAATCAGCTCTGAGAAGTTTAGGTCTTTACTAACTTAAAACCAAGTCTGTTACTCATTCTTGATGTTACTTGGTATCAGGAATTTTCAAAAAAAAAAAAAAAAAACCTATCATCAATACCGATTTAAAAATAAATATCAAAATGGATGTCAATGATTTCTGAAAGGTTAGCTAGATAAAGACTGGAACCAAAAGAAATTGAAAGAAAAAAGGGAAGGAAGGACTCCATAAGGATCTAGGCTTTTGTGAAGACAGAGCCATCCAGGGAAAGAGGGAAAAGCAGAACAAAGCCATGACCTACTGCTAGTCTAATTGAGCAGGGAAAGAGTATTGTCATTGATTCTTCTCAAATAAGATCACAGACTGTTAAAGAACTTTTATGGGATATCCCATTGTGCACATGTATACCAAAAGATATGTTGATCGTCTTTTACTTTGCAAGCTTCCCTTAAGGTTACTAATGCTAAATCCCTACCCCACCCCATCCCCCAAAATAGCTGCACTGGCTTACTGAACATAGTAGGAGCTAACTTAGACTCTGTTATTAAGTTGTATACAAAGCCTAAATATTGATAGGCAATAGAATTTTTCTCATCAGGTACCTTAGAACACTGATTTCAAGTATAAGCTTTTGAAGAAGAAGAATAAGGAGGAGGAAGGAAAGGAAAGGAAAAGTTATGGAATAAGTGAAAAGAAAGTCATTTTTCTTGCCAAGGGACCAAATAGGTTAAATCCCTCAGGACCAGTTTTAACAGGGGATGGGGGTGGGGAGGGGCAGTTAGGCTAGAAGGCAGGCACAAAAACAGAGGCAAGTGCTGAAATGAGCTGACCCTTAAGTTGGACACCCAGCTTAGTGTACCAGAGGGGTTCAAATGTTCCTTGAAATTGACAGCAGAGAAAGAAATATCAGAAACAAATGGTTGAGTCTAGGATTAAAGATCAAAAGAATAGGTGAGATAAAGTGGACTGAGAACAACATGGGAAGCAGTGTGTGGCCCTGGGCAGCTCCTTTGAGTGGGAAATCCATGCATATTTGAAAAGGCTAAAAAGGCTGACCTGAGTCAAATGGGATTTTTTTTTTCCTCGTGCTGGGGATTGAACCCAGGGCCTTGTGCATGCAAGGCAAGCACTCTACCAACTGAGCTATACCCCCAGCTCATTGGAAAATAATTTCTATTTATAGAAGCATCTAACTCAAATTGCTCCTCAAACAGACTAAAGCTTCCTTGAAGAAGAGTTTCCTGGTGGCTGTGGAATTGCTGTTTTACCTGTATTGACCTACAATGGTATACTTAAAAGACTGAATCACAGAGAACTAAATCTTGATTCTTACTGCTTCCAGGTTTCCCAATAAAACTTGGCATCAATGAAGCTGCTGGGACTAGAACCTGCACCTAAACATCGCTTGTATTCTACCTATTTATCCTGTCCCTCCTATGTGCCAATCCCTGCAAACCACTGATATTCTTATAGTTTCCTTTGTTTTACCTTTTCTGAAATGTCATTGTGTTGGAATCATATAATATTTGAACGTTTCAGATTAATTTTATTCATTTAATAACTTTCATTTATGTTTCCTGCATGTCTTTTTGTGGTTGGATATCTTTTTTATACAGCTGAATACTATAATATTGTGTGGATTATACCACATTGATCCATTCACCTATTGAGGGACATCTTAGTTGCTTCCAATTTTTGGAAATTATGAAAAATGTTGCTGTAAAAGAATTGCTTTGGCCTATTTAATCTGGAATGTGCATTATCAATACTTTATCTTACTGTCTTGTATTCAAGATAATATAGCTAAGTATACCTATAAAACTATGAAAACACTCTATTAAACCTATAAAATGATTTCAAATCCACAATATGGCTTTCAGCATTAAAGAGTTTCAACCTAAGATACAAGGAATTTGATACAGGTTGAAAATTAGATGGCCAGAGAATATATTTAATTTTTATGTTTTCAAAATGTATATCCAAGTTCAAGGTAGGTGGAGAAGTATTATTTGATGATGAAGAAAACCTATGTTGAAAGTGTTTAATATAATAGAAAAATATTATAAAAGAAGTAAGTTTTTAAGTCTTGAACATTCAGAGTCAAAGAAAGAACTGGAGAAATAGTATTTCTTTTTCAAAGTATACATAAATATTAATGGATTTAGAATGACAATGTTAGTAAAAGATAAGGAAAAAGAGGCAGAATAGTATATTACAGATACACAAAATATTTCCTTTTTATAGCATCAGAATACTTCTTACAGTAATATTTCTTTATGTGTAGCATCTTTTATGTACTAGGGACTTACAACATCATAAACAGCAACTCTTTATGGAAGAGGGCAAGGATTCCTCATATTAATTAAAAATGCTACACAGAGGGCCTACCTGAGTTATCCTAGGCTAACAACCCCATTCAGATGAAGCTAGTTCTATGGGTATCAAAAGCCAAAACAAACAAAAACTATTACACAGATACCTGTAGGCATAGCAGGAGAGACTTGGAGTCCAACAATTATCTATAATAAAAGTACTCACAAATTGTCTCTAAATAAATCTTTCTTCTCTGTCAGTAATCTGTATGATAGGAGTAACTAGTCTCCATGCTTTTATGAATAACGAAGGACATGTACACATGTACATATAGTCAGAAGGATAGAAATGCAAAACTAACTCTTACATATACTCAAGGTATTTCCTTCACACACAAGTCAAATCAAAGAGATTATGTGGGGATAGCTACCAAATGAAGTTCATACACAATTAATGGTCAAACATGAAGTAAAATTGCCTGGTTTGCGGCCACTCTCCCCTTCCTGGGAAAACAATGCTCTCTGCCTGCTCATTGCCATGTTGCTCATGACTGAATGAGAGCTTGGCATGAAACAGACCTTTATTCAGTAATTAATTGGTTGATTTTTGCTTTACTAGTACAACGAAACACACTAGAGGTGAATCATAAGTTCAATCTCAGAATCATGCAAACAGAATCCAAGTGTCTACTAAGCCTAGTCACTGCCCAGCAGCCTGTCCTTACTGCTATCTTCAACTCAGAGCACCACATAGCTTTGCACAGGGTTGGTTTGCAAAGTTATTGGTAAATATTGACTCTCTCCAGCCTCTTACAATGTGAATAAATGATGTGTGGTCTGTTAGCACTGGTAAAGAAAAAAAAATCCAGAATTGTAGAGGAGTGGATATTGTCCTTGTTGCTCACTTGCTTTCCAAATGCGCATCTTGGCTAAAGCTCATGTGTACATATGATAATCATATGCCCACACAGAAATGGCATCCAATTTCCAGTATAAGCACTCACACAGGAGCGTCTGTCATTAGAAGAGATGGTGTCAGGGGAAGGAGAAAACACAATGTAGCCTCACTGGAGTGGATGAGGACCTTTGACCCAATGTCCTATGGCTGTGTTATCATACTCTCTCCATTTCTCTCTCTCTTACACTCCCGGTCTCTGGGGATCAAGACCAATTCGCAGAGTGGTACTGGCTTTGGGGAAAAAAAAATCAATGACCTATTCTCTTGGTCAGAGTATGGAGTGTTGTGATGGCAGTCAGCACAGCAGGAGGTGGAGAAGAAAATGAAATAAAAGGATGCAATATCAAGGGATGGGAGACATAATTATGCTTGCAGAAAAGTATATTCAATAAGCAGATTGCTGGGGAGTGGCAGAGACTAGCTTTCATAAATATGAAATTGGAATTGGGTTGAAAAAAATTAGGACACTGGAGCTCTTCCCTGAATAACGAAGGCATGATAATAGAGGTTATTTCCATCTCCATTGCTACCTGCCATTTGTCAATCACCTAATTATACTTGGTAGAGAGCATTAGAGACAATGTTCTCCACTGTGCAGAAAGCCTGGGTGACATTTACACGGGACCAGTTACTTTGTTTTCTGATTTTTTAAGTCAAATTGCTTTTAAGAAACTCAGTATGATAGGGGAAGGAAGAAAGGAAGGGAGGGAGGGAGGGAGGAAGGAAGGAAGGAAGGAAGGAAGGAAGTAGGGAGGGAGGGAGGGAGGAAAGGAGGGAGGTGGGAACAAAAAAATGGAAAATGAAGAGGAAAAAGAAAGAAAAAGGGGAGGGAAGGAAAGAAGGACACAAAGGAGAAAGCAGAGAGAAAGGGAGAGAGAACAGATTGCTCATGTCTGTGAGGAAAAGTGCATCCGGCTGAGCCCAAGCTTTGGGAACTCGGCCACTCCCCTTTAGTCATTACAGAAAGAGACCTGCCAAGATGAGAAATTGCCACAGGAGGGGTTGGATATTAGGATTAATTGTCTTGAACCAGAGCAGTGGAGCAGGTATGCATGGCATATTGAGGTGGAGATAATGACGCCAATGAGTGGTCCTTACTGTTTTTTTTTTTTTCTATATTTCCCCAAAAAGAAAGGAAGTAGAAATTTATGGAAAGACACCAACAATTTCACCACAGTGTTATAGATTTGGGGAACTTAATTAAAACAAGACAACAGCTCTTCATTTTGTTAGTTATTTGCATCAAAGGCAGGCACATCTTTGAGCAGTGTGAAAGGTCACTGGTCCTATTTCAGCACACTTTTCCTTCTTCCCACTTTACTCCTAAAGACAATGATGTTAAGTTTCCATATTTGCATTGATCATTGGCCTGTTCCTTTATTTTTTTTTAATTGATTATTTTAGTTATACATGACAGTAGAATCTATTTTGATATATTTAAACAAGAATAAGATATTTCTTATTCTAATCAGGATCCCAGTCTTGTGGATGTACACATGGTGAGATTCACTGTGGTGTATTCATATTTGTACATAGCAAAGTTATGTCAGATTCATTCCACTGATTTTCCTATTCCTATCTCCTCTCCCTTCCCTTCATTCCCCTTTGTCTAATCCACTGAACTGTTCCTTAATAAATTTATGTTCCTTTAAATTATTCCATCCAGGAGTTTTACAAAATTACATCTGGCCCAAGTGATACTTGAGAGTCACAAATATTAAGACTGAAGAATGGGCTTGTATGTGTTTATCTGCAACATGTCACTTGAACCTTATTAACTTACAAATTATATAATGCCACCCTCTGATGGAACAGAAAAATAGAGAGCTCCAGGTGACGTATGTATTCTGTAGACATATCTATTTTCACAAAGGATTATTATAAACTCTAGGAGACCATTATATCCATATGAAGCTGTTACTAGAGATTCCTTGACTTATTTTTTTTCCTGATGTCTCTTATCTGGAGTCAAGTATAGAGAGAAAAGCTATCAAATGATTGGGCCATTGTCCATTATACTCACATTATTTATGTACAACCTGAAAACTTCAAATTCAGATAAGCTATAGATTTTCTTCTTTTAACAGATAATCATCACTGTTTCCCAGTTTAACACATACTGATGATTCTTTCCTGGAACCCTACTGGAAATTAAATTTTTTTAATTAAATTCCTTGTAATCCTGTATTAATTTCTTTCTGCTCCTTAAGAATTTATCATAAACTTGCTGTCTTAAGATAGTGCAAGTTTATTATCTTATAGTTATGAGAAACAGAGGTGTAAATTGGACTGGCAGGGCTGTTTGCTTTGGGGGCTTGTAGGGAATATCCACCTTATCTTTTTCATCTTTAAGGCTGAATTTATTCCTTGATTCACAGTGCATCTCTCCAACCTCAACTCCATCATTAGATCTCTCTGATTGTGACTCCCTTGTTTTCCTCTATAAGTGATCTTGTGGTGACACTGGGTACCCCAGATGATCCAAGATAGTCTCTCCATCCTAAAATGTTTAATTTAATCCTACCTGCAAAACCCCTTTCATGTAGCATATTCACTGGTTCTGGGATTAGGACTTGATCATCTTTGATTGTTCATTTGCCTACCTACCAGGGCACTCAACATTTAGGTAAATATACAAGTTAATTTTTCTTATTTTGGCCCATTCTCTTCAATAAGAGAAAGAGAAAGGAGAAAGAAAGTGACTGACCCCATTTCCTTTAAAGTGCACACAAAAGCATGGTGGTTTACTTTGCCTGAGTTTCTTAAAACTAGGAACTTCACTTCCTGAGGATATAGTTTGCAGTACTTCAGAAGTCAGTCATAGAGTGTCCTGTGATGCACTCTGAGGATCAGAGGATGACTGATGATCTGAGACAGAAGATAAGGTTCTCAGGATTGGGGCTAAGCACCATTTGCTCCCCATCTGTCTTTGTCTGTTCCTAGAGCTTTGACCTATTTTTTATTTTTATTATTTTTCAGTTTACTCAGGGCTTATTAATATATTTACATATAATATATTATAAATTTCAGTGTATACATTTCAGTATATACAAGGGAAAATGCAGCTTTATCTTATTCTAGCCACTAAGGAACTGACTGCCCATGTCTGTATTTCCAGTGTTTAGTATAGCACATGTCATAAAACAGATTTGTAACCAGCATTTTGATAATGTAAACAGACTTATAGTGACTTAAAATACCATTTTAATCATTGAGTGCTGAGAAAGGTGGCAAGATCTCAGTGTTATCCTTGGTCTTTGGTGGATCCCTGGTGGAGCAGAGTTTTGTGGCCCAAGATTTGTTAGAAGGCAGCTCGGTAAGAGGACATTCTAAAGGCTAATGGGTATTGTCAATTAGCAGGTCCATTCATAATGGAAATTGAGCCATTATCTGCAATGAAAGCCCAAGAGAAAGGAGCTACCAAAATCAGGTGAGCAACCAAATAGGACTGAACTTCAACTTCAGTGTAGAGCTAAGTGGTAAAGAGGAAAGCAGTAATGGAGCTCAGTGAAATTGATAGGAACAATACTGAGAAGGAAAGGAAAGATAACCTCTCAGTGAACAGTGGTGACATGAGAGATCTTAAATCCCCCATGGATGGGGGCTGTCAATGCAGAGAAGGCACTGTAGGTCAAAGCAGGATTGGACTTGCATGGGGAATCACTGTGGAAAAATTAGATCAGCACTGGAAAGGCAGAAATGGAGACGATTTCTCTGGGAAGTATTTCTGCATGGTTATTCTGATCTTCAGAGAAATTATGTCTTCACCTCACGGGAAAAGGTAATTTAGTCAAGATCTACTGTTCAAAACAACCTGGAAACAATAGATGCTGGGTATTTATGTCATCATCAACTAATAGATCTTTGAATGAAAGGGCCCCATGAGCATATATATGAGTATATATTCAATTCTTTCAAAGCCTTTGTCTTGCTAGATGGGGAGAAGAGCTAGGAGAGTTCTTTGTTCATGCCATCAAAGTCTGTGTCCTGGATCTCAACTATAGTCACTTTTTTTTTCCCCCTAACAGGAGACATGGTTTGGGCTGTGCCCAACAGAGAGCAGAGGCCCTGTCTAATTTAGAAGAGTGCAGGCGTCCTTGTCAAAGCCAGGAGACACTCCAATCAGATTCTCTGTTGGAGCCTGACCCTGTCAATCAGAGTGGCCTATGGTCACAATTTTCTGGGAAATGTGGAAAATCATCATCTACCGTAAATCTATTGCCAGAAATATCTCATATATATGTTATTTAAACTTTTGATGCATATCTTCTTTTGCTTTTGTGTCTTTATTCTTCGCTATTAATGAAGGGACACAATTTTTCTTTTTTTAGTGTTTTAATATTTATTTATTTGTGATAAAAAGAATTGTGGTAATCAACATCTTGTAATACTCAAAAGACCCACATTTGCAAGATGCTATTGAAACAATGGCAGACATGGAGACATGGTCCTGGCCTCAAGGGTGCCTTGGTATTTCTAAAGAGACAGTCATGTTTCTAACAGACACTGTTGGGTTTGACAAAAAGAGAGATGCTGAGCGCCAGGGGACAAAAGGTTTTTTGGGCATATTGTCTTTCATGGGCAGAGGTGCAGAGGCTAGAAGATGTTTTTTGAATGGACAAATAGCCTGGTGTGGGGTACAGACAGGAATGCCAGTTAGTGGGAAACAGCATATGAGGTTAGGAGAGTAGATTGGGATCAGATTATGTAGGAACCAGTTGATTTGGAGTGTAAGAGGATTTAAGCCACAAATGGGCAGAAAAATAGCTGGAGAATGAGGAGGTGAGGGTGTTCTGTAGCCTCTACCTCAATGGATGTGGTGGAATATTATTTTCTTAAACTGAATACATAGTCAACAGTTAAGTTATATAATGGGCATGGGCAATAAAGCACACAAGTAAGATTAGGCAGCTCCTTGGATATAGTAATCCAATTCACTTTACTATGCTTAGACCACCTCTAGAGAGTTCTGACCCAATAGTTAGCCATCTTCTGTCTAAACAGAGGTATCTCAAAGAACACCTTGGCAGATCTGCCAAACTGTGACCAAGTCTTCCCTTATCTTGAGCCAGCTCTGCCTGCCTTCAGTTTTCACATCCCAGTCTCAGTTCTACAGTCTGGAATCACATGAATAATTCTAAATGTTCTCATACATTATATATCTGCAATTATTTTACAAAGCTGCTTACCCCTTCAACATATTCTTTCCTCTGTGCCATTGCTCACAGGACATAATCTTGATTTCCTACACTCTTCTGGTGCATCTGCTCATCCATCAATGTCCCTTTTCTTAGAAGGTAGACTCTGAAAATAAAGAAGAGAAGTCTAGGTGTGACCTGATGAAAGAGAGCAGAGTGTAGCTAATTCTTCACCCCCTGGAGAACTGCGTTTCTGGAAGAATGCAGTAGCTATAAATTATTGAGCTGACACATAAAGACAACCCTGGTATCAGTCATTTACACATATGAATATCTCTGCTTTACAAATGAGTAAACTACTTTCCACAGAACCACATAGCTGGCTTAAAGTCATCCACTTAGGAAGTGATAGAGTCAAAATTTAATTCAAGGCTAGTCTCACTTCAAAGCCCACCTCTTTTCATTATCCTATGATGACTTTTATTTACTTGTCAAGCTATGTACATCATCAGCAAATCCCTGTAAAATGATCGTGGACACATCTAAGTGTACTCATTCAACTGTAAATACAAAGAAATAATCAAATCCTCTCAATCCAGTGAGTCTTCTAACTACAGTGAATTTATAAATAGCTCAAAGTTGTAAATGTGCCCTGGAAAGTGCAAATTAAACTAATGGTATTCAAAACATGGCAAGGTCAAGGAATGCTTGAGCTTAAACCGAGTACCAAGGTTGTAAGAAAAAATGAGCTAATAGGAAGTATGCTCTTGAAACTCAAGGATCTGAGGATTTATGCTTTTGCAAGTTAAGGATCTAAACTGTTTTTGTTACTTTCCAGTAATATCTAGAAAACATGAGCAATTATTGTGCTAGGCTCTATTCTTTGTGCTTTAGTGGCCCCAAAGAGTAACTGGTGTCCTTTCACAAGGCCAATATAATTGACAGTAGGCCTTGGAATGATCCAGTGTCTAGGTATCCACTTCAATTTTTTTCTTTCATTTGATTTCATAGGCTATTGTCATAAATGGAGAAAATGGCACTTTCAGTATTCGATAGTGACATAAGGTAAACTGTTTCTTAATATGCTAAGAAAACTCCAAAAACAGAATATTGTTTAGCATGACCATAATAGAGCAGATGCATCACCAAGTTTTTAAGTGCATTGTGTGAATATTTTATGGATTATATGGGCCCAAGTTATTTTGGAGAACATTCTTTGATCTGTGACCTACCCAAATAATTATGGTAATGAGTTCTGCTATGATGCATTCTATTCAAACAATAAATATTATATTAATATACTTGGTATATAAAGACTAATATAAACTAGTGCATCTTTTTTTCACTACTATTTACAGTTTTAGAAAACTTGGTTTTTCTTATCCTCAGTAATGCACATATTTTTGGTCATAACCTATGACTGATGAATATCTGTGGAAAATGATTATTTTGACTAACTCATTTTTAATGAAAAGCACTAACATAATTGATTACAGAAAGAGAAAATTGAATCATTGCATATCATGCCTATGTATTGTGTATATAGAATTCTGATATTCCTGCCAACTACTATCACTGATTTAAAAACTCAAAATAAATTTTAGAAAAAAATTTAAATTAGCATATGGTTCCTGTAATCATTCCAACTGCCACTTTGAAAAGTAATGACTAATAAATATAGTAAGTCTTTGGACTAAGCCATTAAGGAAACTTGAGAGTTGAAACTTTTGTTAAATGAGGTAGGATGCACCTACTTAATTTTGAAGCTGTGTATGAAGAAATAAAACTATAGTTCCAATATAGGAAGATTTTTTACTTTCCATTTCAAATATTTAATTCTAATAACTACAGCATATTTTCATTGAAAAATAGAATTTAACTAATAGGATTTCTTTGTTGCATTTAATTCATGATATGTTTATCATAACCCCATCTTTATGTCATGAAAATACAGTTGTTCACAGGAGAAATAGAAGAACTAACTTCATTGTGAACATTGTGAACAAGGTGGATTTGAGAAAAATTTCGAGGCCCTTCAGTTTACTTTTGTAACACATGTGTCTATGTATGTTTCTAACAGTTCCTGACTATGACATGAAAGAATAGCAAGATATATGCTCAAGTTCTTCTGGTCAGAAGACTTGAAGGACATGGGATTTCAGGTCCACCACCATGGAATATCACTGAACTTTAGGAAATATACCTTGCATTAGTACAGTGAATCCTCAGGAAAGGCCCGATCATGGGAAGTGCAGATAATGACAGCTGCTATGGTTTGCATGTTAAAAGTCTCCCAGAAGCCCATATTCTAAGGTCTTGGTTCCCAGGGTTGTGCCACATAGAAATGATGGAATCTTCAAGAGGTGAGACCTCGAGGAAGTTCTTCAGGTATTGAGGGCACAATCTCAAAGGTGATTATAGGACTCTAGCATATTGTTTTTTACTCTCATTTGCATCCTGGCCATGAAGTAAATGGCTTTGTTCCATCATATGCTCTCATTCTCTTACCACAGACCTAAGAGCCATAGGTCAGCATGATCATAGATTGGAATTTCTGAAACTATGAGGCATGGTTAATTATCATATGATAATTATCACAGATAATGAGTTAATTATCTCAGGTATTTTGTTATAATCACAGAAACCTAACTAACAGCAGCTCCTGCCTCTGATAAATATAGAAGTCACTTCCAAAAAAGTAAATGCATATCGTTTCCTTACTTCTAAATAATTGTGTGAGTCTAAATGGCTTCAGCATGAGCAGTCTTGGTCTTCAAAATGTATACATCACACAATATAGACAAATCTTCTATTCAGCCTTTTGTTAACATCATTGATACCCTGAGGAGATGTATTGCTCAACATTGGATGTTTCTGACAAAAGAAAAACTAAAGGAAGGTAGCTATTCAATTTTATTTAGTTCACTAGTATAACTCAACTCTCAAATACCCCCTGAGTAGCTATCAGGACAGGGTTGACTTTGGGAAATGATGTGTGCACTTATGCCTTCCGAAACTTACTTTAAAAAGAAAGCTGATTTTTCAGATGGAGAGAAAGATCTAGCATGCATTTCTCAACATCTCCCAAAATATTACTACATATCAGTCTTTCTGAACTACTCCTGACTTTCTGAATTTCTCATTGTTTTATCTGCAAAGATAGTCAGATATCCATGTCATCCCTGGAATATTTTTTGCTCCAATTTCTGTATGGCCCACTTTTAATGGTCCTTCAAAGTGTTGCTCAAGTGTCCTCTCCTCTTTGATATTTTTTCATAACACATCTCCCTCTGTGTTTCTGCCATAGCACTCTGTCCTCTCTTACCTAACTAGAATTTATATTTCTTTTTATGTATATTCTCTCCTGATAACACCAAAAAGCTAAATTATAAGGAAATATGATAACTTTTGTATCCTCAGAGACTATCTGTAATTACCATTGCTACTCAATAAACATTTATGAATGAATAAATGCTCACACTCCTAAATGGGGTCACCTTCAGTATGTAGGAAAAGCACAGGGGTGGTATACATCAATATGGTCATCTTTGAAAAATACAATCCAAAGCATATTTAACATTCTTACGGTGAAAGTGATTAACTTTCTTTTTTCCCTTTAATAATCTGTCTTCCAAATATTTATTCTATGTCAGGCACAACGTTAGGGAGTAACAATGAAAATAGGATTTAGAAGTATCCCCTTTGAGTCACCACAATTTAGCTAAGTTGACCTGAGATATGGAGGATAATAAAATGTCACTGTAAGTACGTAGAGTGCACAGGCATGTCTACTTAAATGGAATCATATCCTGATAAACTTTTTTGGAAATTGAAAATATCATAAATCAAAATTGCATGTAATCCAACAAACCTGCTAATTATCATTGCTTAATAACATGGTAGAAAGCAGAGTCTTCATTGTCCACGCTGGTGATCCTGTGACTGACTAGAAGCTGTAGCTCTCTGCTACTAGTCACTATCACCAGGAAGTATTATACCACATATTGCTAGTCCAGGAAAAGACTCAAATCCAAAGTTCAATGGAGGGTTTCTTCAGGATTTTGCCACCAACATAAAGTTAAAAAAAAAAGAAAAAAAATATCTTCAGTCAGACCATTGCAAGCCAGGGCTGTCTGTATTTAAGAACATAGACGGCTAACAAGGCACATTGTGGAGATGATAAATAAAATTTTAAAATGTTCTCATGGAGGAGATGATATGTGTAAATATGCCTTTAAAACTCAGGAATCATGTATTGGGATAAAATATAGACAAAAATAACTAGGTAGATAAGAGGAAGAAAACATGAAAGTAAAAAATAAATAAATAAAAAGTATTGTGTATACACAGGTAAATATAAGTTTTTTATTGTGCCTCAATATATGTGGTGAGTCCTGGAGTGGAAAATACAGTGCTGGAAAGGCTGTTGGGAGCAATGGTATGAGGAATATTTAATGTCTCATTAAATAGTTGTTTTATTCTTTCATTCAATAATTTGCTCTATGAATATTTTACTTGACGTGTAAGACAGGAAGCTGTTACAAATGTTATGAGAGGTATGAGTGTGCAGGGAAAAATCATCAGGAATTAGAAATAGAATAAGAAATATTCAGAAAATAAGTATGAAAGGACCTACCATTTTATTAGAAAGGTAGATATGGAAAAGGAAAAATGAAGTACACCACAGTGTTTCAGTTTGAATGATGATGGACTGTGGAGGCCATCACTAAGTCAAAAGAGGAAGAAGCTGATGATGACAAGGTGAAGGGCTAAGCTGGGACCTGCTGGATATGAGTAACTGATGGAAATGGAACCCAGAATCAAAAAGATAAAATGGATGGATGATTAGTAGAAGAGTTTAGGCTACAGTGATCAATGCGGTAGAAATCAATATCTAGATGATAACTCAAGAGAGTAGATAAAATTAACATGATTAATGCATGGGTGAGAAGAACAGCGAAATTAGCTAAAAACTCTAGAGAACTCTATGCTAACATTTCAGGCCAATGAACAAGGAGAGAATGGGGGAAAGACTTGTCAAACTGGTGCAAATAGTACATAGAGCAATCCAAGAGGTACAGAAAGTTAATAAAAATACACATTTATTATATTTAACAATTTGCAATCATATAAAGTCCAGGAGAGTTGTGTTATAAGTTTCTTCTTAACTGTTGTGTCCTTGATGTGTCTTTTTTTTAAATTTTTTTATTGTTGGTTGTTCAAAACATTACAAATTTCTTGATATATCATATTTCACACTTTGATTCAAGTGGGTTATGAACTCCCATTTTTACCCCATATACAGATTGCAGAATCACATCAGTTACACATCCATTGATTTACATATTGCCATACTAGTGTCTGTTGTGGGTTATACAAAAGTACATACAAGAGGAAGTGAGGGGAAAGGGAAAAATAATACAAGGGGGAGAAATGAATGACAGTAGAGGGGGTAGAGAGAGAAGAGGGGAGGGGAGGGGAGGGGGGATAGTAGAGGATATGAAAGGCAGCAGAACACAACAGACACTTGATGTGTCTTTATATCAAGAAAAATACTGGTCATACAGCAAACTCCCAGTAATATTTATTAGGAAGCCACTAAGTGGAAATTTTAATAAAGCAATCAGGTTGAATGCCAAATGCACGTGGGAAAACCAAATGGTGAAACAGTCTAGATGTGGAGATTCTTCTTACACAATGTTATATAATAATTGAAAGAGAAGGTAATTGAAGGGAAAAAATGAAATAAGCATTTCTGTTTTAGACAGGGAGAGCACTGGAATTATTTATACACTAAGACAGGAATGTATGAGAATAGGAACATAGCTCAGTAAGAAAAGGCAAACAGTAAAATCAAGAACTTAAAAAAAGTCAATTTTTAACAAAAGGGAAGAACACTTCATCAGTTGAGAATACAAAAAGAAAAGGACTTGTCAAATGGCATTTTTATGGTGAACAATGACAGTAAAGTATTTAGGCAGTTTCTGAAGTCCTCTCTCCAATAAAGTGGGCAGCAAGAACATCAGCTGAGGAGAAGGAGAATGGCATCAAGGACAGTCCTTGAGAAGAGTGGAGTAGACCCTGAGTGGCTGACCAAAAAGTAGAAAGTTCATGAAGATAATTAACCTCAGAACCCTTATACTTGTATGTTTCCAAGCTATAGAATGGAAGATTTACTCTAATAACCTAGTGTATGACACACAAAGTGCATAGAGGTGTATTATAGGTAACACCCCTCCATATTTGAGGCCTGACAGGTTACATGTACACCAAAGGAGGGAGAGAGACTGAGGGTTCTGAACAGCTTTATAATCCAGACAAGGAAAGCAAACAATAGAGCCAAAACATGCTGAGATCGTGGAGGAAATTTAGTGGAAATGAGGCTGTAAGAAAAAAGACATCCATGTCTTGTCATGTAATTGTCAGTTAAAATTTGAAAGTCCAAGATGAAGTTAATTGAGGAGATGACAAAATTTAGAATGTGACCTAGGGGGCTAGGAGAGAAGATAAGGTGAAGTAAAATGATGGTGCGGTTAGTTAGAGTTAGAAAACCCAATACATATATAAGTCTTTGGATGAATGATAAATGCACTTATACACATATTTTGCTAATATGATGAATTTTGAAGACACACCAACCGATCTGAAAGGACCACAGCTGGGAATATGTCAACAGGGCTATTTTTGAGGGAGGAACACAACATCCAGTTTTCTGTAGCAGATCAGAAGCAAATCTCTGGTCCTTTGTGTGCGCACTTATGGATCAAAATATTTAGTGACTGAGTCTGAGTATTCTGAGTCATCAGACACAGAGTACTTGCCTCTAAGTAGAACTATTCCCAAAAAAGGAGATCACATAACCTCCTTGGTAACCTTCAAGTGCATCTGTAGATCCTGCCACATGCACGTGTGGATTTAAGAAAATGGTGCTTCTTTTATGTAAAGATGTTATCTAATCTCTAGAGTTCTTAATGCTTTTGCAGGATGACAGGAGCATTACTTGTTCCCCTTAAGTTTATCTTCCTGAGGCAATTTATATGGAATAGACTCAGAGAATTAGGAATCATTCCAGGTTTCTTCTTCAGGCATTGGGGTTCATGAAGCAATCAAAATGAGTCTGTGATGGTAGTTATTTTAGCCTCCTATAATATGCCCTCAGATTATACTCAACATTTTTTTTTCTATTGAAAAAAACACTGGCCATAAAAATGTTTAATTGGTCAGAAGTCTCGCTGGAGACACTGTGTTTCATTAACTCAAGGAGACCATGAGAGACATTTTAAGAGATAAATCTGCCCCGACAGATGCTAGCATTTTGTAAGATTTGAAACCTAGATCATAAAAAAGAGTTTGCCAGAACAAACTTTATAGCTTTTACTTGATGGACTTCTGTGTTCTACTTCTATAGTTTTAAGTCCTTTCCTGCTGTCATAGAAGCAACAAAATATGTAAATAACTAGGGCTTGAGAGAGCTCCCAGCCCATGTGGCTTGGCAGTCAGTTGAAGGCTTTTTATACTGCACTCACCATTTTTATCTTAAGGATGCCCTGAAATCTAAAACTGTCTTTAATGTCAGCCACATGTGAGGGTCCCTGTAGGAAGGTGATCAAAAGGACTCTCCTGGCTTAGGTGCCCTTTGTCTCAGAGGAAGGTGATCCACGGCATCTGGAGATGACGGAACGCATGATTAACATCACCACAGAGAATGATTAATATCTTCTTAAAGCACCTACTTCCAGATTATCCATCATTTCATTAGAGTGAAAAAAGTTCCCTGTGCAAAGGGGCTGGCCCTCTGAACCATGAATAACTCACCCACCCCTTGACATGTTTACTAATTGAGTAGCAGAGCGGGTTTAATACTTTAATATATTTATACTAAGCAAATTATGACTTTTTTTTTTCCAGTGCTCAGGGTGAGTTCGGGATTGTAGTGAAATAACAAAGTGCTTTTGTTTGGCAATTAAAGGTCATTTTATGATTAATACTAAACTTAACCCTTCTTCTTGACAGAAAGCATTAATTTTTTTGTCATAAACCATTGACCAGATTTCTTGTTGAGGGAATTTTGCTATGCAATATTGGTTAATTTGCACTGTAGATGTGACATTTAAAAGATTCCTCATTAAGCAGGGCCTTTGAAAGCATTGAGTTTTAGCGTGGGTCCCGAGTCCGTGAATTTATTTAGTGTTTTACTTAAAAAGAAATTATGTATTCAGGAGAGAAAGTGCAGAAATGATGTCATGTTTTCTGTATTTTCTTTATCCCCTCAATAGAGTGAAACATCTCCCGAATTCTGTGGGGATTGCTCTAAATACAAAGTCCCCTTGCAGATTCCTATAAACAAAATCTAAAATTATACTGAAAATCATTTCAATATCTGTAGTTTACATGATGAGCCCACATAGTTATTTGTATAAGTCAAATAAGAGATAGCTTTTTATGAAAAGAACTAAAACTATTTCTATTTCTGTTTAAACAACTCACATTGTTCACTTCATTTTGATTATATAAAAACTCAGCATCGAATTCATATTCTGTCCTAAGGAATCATCTTCATCTTCACCCAATTTCCAATACTATGGGAGGATCTAAAATTTTGCTTTTCAACCCATCCTGTTGGGTCACAAAAATAATCAAAACATGAAGAAATGGCCATAGTAGAACTGGCCTCTATATTGGCAGAGGTGTATTTTTGGTGCCTAAAGTAAATAAGCTTCAGCTCCTATTGCTCTGTCACCTGCCATGTGAGATTGTGTTGTTTTAGTCTTAATATACCTGAAACCTGAAAGCCTAGGCCAAATGATCAAGCAGCACCACAGGCACTGATGAATAAAAATTTAATTAATATAAATTTTGATAATTTTTACATAATTTTCTCACATGATGTTATAGTAAATAAATTCTTACATTTCTAACAATAACAACAGACTTTTGGTGCCATGCTAAACCGGTACTATACATATCTATATGATGTGCTTATGAATAAGCATATATAGCAAAGCCTCAATATCCAGAAATTAAATCACCTTACCTTTTTACTAAAGTGTCTGTTAAATATTTCACATTGTTTTTGTAAATAAACCAACTTATTAGATGTACATTTATTTCAGCAAAGATCCCAAATAGAAAATATGAGAGGACTCTATTTATCTTACACTTCTGTGAACAAAGTGTATTATTGCAGCAATGACCTTAAAGATTGTGGATTATCCAAACCAAATTCAGGTTTGTCTCCTATTTTTCACTATATCCATCAGAATAAACTCAAGGACATAAAACTCATTTCCTAAGTAATATTCTACAGAATACTATTTTATGGGTCTTTTGTAAGCATGTATTAAAACAACCAAACAAAAAAATACTCAAATGCTTGTTAGAAATGCCAAGCTAAAGGAAGTTTAATACAAATTTTTAATCATAGGAGTTTTTAGATCTTTGTGAATTTTTAATGTATCAATTAAGAACATAATACTTCCCAAGCTATTTGGCATTGAAACCATCCATTTATTTATTTCATCTTTAATTTTTAGACTACAGTTAAGTGGAAAATTATTGTATGTACACAAATATGCACAAATGTGTATATAGATAAATATTTTAGTATATATTACTATATATGTGTTTACGAATACATAATTAGAGGTAACATGGATGATATTTGAAGATTGTAGTTTAAGCTAGGGAATCAGAAAAATATATGTGGGTAAAGAGAAAAAAAAATGAATGACTATTAAATGATAGATATAGCCAACAAGAATGGCTATAATATCAAAATCTCAAAATGTAGATCATTTTAAGATTGGTATTGTTCATTATTTATAGCTTTTTTTGGCTGTTTATGGTATGTGGACATGTCTGAAAGAGTACAGGATAAGTAAATGAGGTATGATTGAGACATTGGAAGCAAATCTGAGAACCTTCTGTGGAGAGATGGCTTCAGAGTCAGGTCAGCACAGGCTTAGTTTCCTGTATTGCAAAACTTTAGAAGGTGTTATTAACCCAGCTTAGATAGGGAGGGGGCACTGTGGAGAGCTCTACTGAGACTGGATTTGGGGACTTGCATAAGTCTTTATTCACTAGATTGTTCCAATAAACACTTGCATTATTAACATCTGTGACTGCAGCCAACATGATCTTCCCTGCTCTGTAGGTGGTTGGTCTCATCTGCCTGGTTTTCTCTATCACCATGACATTTCATTTGGAAACTCTTTTTTTTTTTTTTTGTTAAATCTATGTAGACTTCAAAAATGTCTTCCTTTTGTCTACCCATGTGACATTAACTCAAACATCAGAGGTCTTTCTTATGAAGAGATCAGTTGTTTACCCGAGAAGTGGATTTTAACTTCAGAAACGTAATTTTCTACTTCATATTTCATACCTTTTCAACTGATGGCACAACTATTTTTGAATTGAGTTGTGTGGCCTCATCTGAGGGACACTGATGTATCCAGAAACTATTTGTGGTCAAGAATCCCTGATTGCAAATTCTGGCTCTACAACAATCTAGGATACATTGTTGAGCTTTTATATTCAGAATGTGATCCATTGACCAGTGACATCAGTCTCCTGAGTTTGTTAGAAATGCAGAATCATAGGCTCCACATTAGACCTAGCAAATAAGAATTAGCATTTTTTTCCAAGGCTTCAAGTGATTTATGTACATGCTACATTTTGGAAAGCCCTACTGGAGATAGCAATGATAAAAATGTTCTAGAAGTCACATGTTGAAGAACTGTGCAAAGCATAAACTAGAAAACCCAGGAAATGTTGTGTCATAATTACTGATAGCAGATCATCAAAACCTTTTGGATTCTGAAATGGAGATTTTCATCCATCATCTTTCCATTTGTTCAAAAGCAATACACCATAGTCACCATCTTTGGGATTTGTTATGGTCAACTTTATCCTGCAGAATTCCTTTCCCTCTTCTCCTTCTGGTATAGTAACCATTTCTATGGGATTCATCACATCCTTGTAGAATATAATTTGGGACATGTCTGGAAGAGAGTTAACTTGGATCTTAAATATTTTCTTCACTGAAATTTCAAATTTTAAAAATCTGATTTTAGTTCACACACTTCAAAAAATAACATAGTAAACCAGCAAACTACTAGGTGTAAGTAGATTTTTCTTTCATAATTCCATTGTGTCAGAACATTACTCTTCTGTTGGCATGCTAGGACAACTTTTTGTTGGCCTTATTGAAGTATCTTGACCATTCAGATTAGATTGTCTGATAAAGAAAATGTAACAATTATACTTGCACAATGCAGAAAGTTCCCCTACCTTCTACATGTGAAATGAGAGAGCAGATCCATTAGCTTTTCAGTATAGTCAGCTTTTGTAGGCTTGTGAGTTTATATGTATAATATAATACCAAAATATACATGCTGAGAAATTTTAAAAGTCTTTTGTTGACATCCTTACGCATAAGGTAAGAGGAAATTGGGGGGGGGGAGGAAATACTGGCCAAAAACCCTTTGAAGGAAAGGGCAGAAGAGATAATAGAACCAATAGAAAAGTACCCAAAATGAGCTCTGAGCTTTTCTGTTATTGTTTCTGGTTGGCAAGAAAAATGGTATCCCTGAACCCTGATCAACTTGTTAAATATGTAACTTTGAGCAAGTTATTTAACTTTTCTGGACCTCATTTTCCTCTTCTGAAAAAAAGAGGAAACGAACTCCCATTACCTATACTGATCTGTGAGAATTAAATAAAGTTTGAAGGGAGAGTGCTAGTCCCACAGCAGTCATACCATAAATACTACAATTCTTCAAGATCACTCACTGTTTCCAAGGTGGCATCTATATTCTACACAGATTCAACATCAGCTTGTCTTTTCCCCTCAAGATCATGGCCTTTGGGGCTCAGGTGCAAGTGCGTGTGATGGCCCTAAACATTACTTAAGCCGCAGCTTGGGAAGACCTCTGGCCAGCACAGAGCCCTCTGCACCCGTCAGGCCTCAGCACTCCCACTCTTGTGGCTATTTGTCCTCCTCTTTGCCCTCTCTGCTCTGTTGCCATCGTCCTGGATTTTCCCTCTATGCAACTTCTGTCCAGAACAGCTGCACCCACTACATCTTCAGCAGTGGACCGAAGAAGGTATTAATCATATTTTTGAGGAGGACACTCTGCTATTTATCTCCCTGACACCTCCAGCGATGGGCCGCCCAGCCTGCCCACAGTCCATTGACTGGTGAGATTACACATTACCTTGCTCCATTGCCTTTCCCTGCCCTCTCCATTGACTGGCTGTTCAACAGTGGAGTTGTGTTTGTTCAATCAGACATAATTTATACCTTTTTTGTTCTTTCTGGAGAATGCATGTTAGTTTTTAGTTGAAGCGCAGCATTTTCAGTGTAATTTCAGGTTAAACAAAACTGAGACTGAAGATGCTAAAATATTCTTCTGACACCACTCTCATACTGCTACCAGCCCACCATGGGAATTACAGGGACGTGTGGGCTTCAACCAGCAGCTGCATTTTCTGAATGTATGATCAGGTTTCCAAATTCCCATGTTTTGTTATAAATTGTGTACAGATGTGCATTTATACATAACCTCTACCTCGAAGTTTAAAAGTTCCATAGAGAGAAATAGCCCATCCTTCTCTCAGCTTTCAAGTAATTTCATCCTTCCTTTATGTGTAATCTCTCATTATATGTCAGTCTGGTTCATTTGCCTTTTGCATTTCATCGCTTAATTTGCCACTTATCATCTTTTCTTAACCCTTTTATTTTAAGATGAAAAGAAATGGGGAGGGCAAGGGTCTGCTTAATGACTGCAAAAATCCAAATATGTAAATATCATTAATAATTAAATTAATTGGTGATTAGCTAATCAGTAAGCTTAATAATAAACTGGCTGCAGAAGGACAAAAGGCTGCACCACTATACACCAGTGACTTGATTCTTTGTTTTCAAAAGCATTGTTCTCTTGAAAGCATTCCCAACATTAATAATTGGCTCAAAATCTGCTGGAATGTGCTTAATTGGTAAGTTAAAAATGAGAAAAGAAAAGCAATATTCAATCAAGAATTCTCTAATGGTTCATGTATTTATTCAACAAGAAATTATTATGGCCCTACTATGTGCCATGTGCTGTGCAAACAGTTGACTTAATTTTGATTTTACACACACACACACACACACACACACAGATTTTTATTTATTTAATTAGTTATTGTAGAATGAAACTGTGGTCTTATGTTAATATAAACTCAGAATTGCAAATCTTCCAAGTGGCTTCTCATGACATTAACATGACTTGTGTGTTAAAAATTAGAAAAGGAAAGCTTCTGTTATCAGGCTAGTGCTCGGAGGCACTGAAAATAATTGGGCAACAGTGAAAAGAGCTCTGGATTGGGAGTGAGATAAGATGAACTGGATTCCTGTCTCTAAAAGATATGTGCATTCATACAAATTCCCTAAACCTATAAACCTCAGTTTTCTTTACCTAAAAATATGGATTAATACCAACAGGTTAGTAAGTTGTGATAAGAATAAATTAAGAAATATGTTTAAAGAACTTAAAACGTTAAAAAATTCAACATATATGAATTTGATTGTTATAGTATTTATTAGTAAATAGAAACAAATATATTCAAACAAACACTTAATTATAGATATACTATCAAACATGCCCATTTTGCAGAAAACCTACGGAAATACTATAATATATAGAAGAAATGAGAAAACTTGACACTGTTTTTTGCTGTACCTGCCATCTCTGTCTCAGAAACATCCTGGAGTTTCTGCTGGTCACACTCATTCTTTGTCTGCTGCAGTGACATCTGGGTGGCCAAATGCATGGCTTCCTCCGTTGTTTTGTACATCAACTTTTCCATGGCTTTCAAGCTTTCTAATTTTGTTAATTGCTTTATGATGGCCCTCTCCAAGCTTATATTTTTCATGTTTTGTTTGCAATGACATTGTTTTATATATATGTTCATTTGTATAAATAATTGTTTTAGCATGAATGGTTCTTTAGTACCAAATCACAGTTGTATAGAAGCTAAAGTATTGGAATCAATTTGACTTAGCATAAATCTTTGCTCTTCCTTTTGCTATGTGATTGATGAATTTTTGATGAATTTTTGAGCTATATATATATATATTTTTTTTTTCAGTTCTGCTTTGCTGTGTTGTCCTCACAACTGAGTGATCTAACACAACTTGGCAGCATGTAGTAGGGATGCAATCAGTGCTAGTTTCCCTCTCTTTTATCACTCTACCCACCTTTTTTATTAATCTTGTTATTGTTGTATGCCGCAGCATGGCTGGCTGGGCAAAATAGCTGGGGGGTGACGAGCAACTTGTATAGATTGATACAGCAGGAGTGGGAGCCGTTTATTGTAGGACAGGAGGGGTATATATACATTACACACAGCTTATCTTAATTAGCATAAACTTACAGCAGTCAACCAATAAGGAATCTCCACACTTAATGGCTCACTGGTATTACTTCACAAACCACTCCCTCTGGCAAAATGCTAGGCGCCATCTTGACTTGTTTACAGACCCTAACAGTTGTAGTTAAACAATATTGCATAATGGGAATACTGGGATTCAGAATTGAAGAAATTTTAATTTAAATCTTGGAATCTCCAAGATGTATTATATATTATTTGAGATTTCTCATCTCAGGGTCCTCATCTATAATAGTATACAGTTACTGCTACTTTGTGAGGTTGTGTGAGAAGGAAACTAGATGATTGTAGGATATGCATGTTTCTAATCGATATGTTTATTTTTTTCTTTATTTAAAGAAGTAAGAGCATGGCCTGCACTGCAGTCTGTTTCTCAGTGCCCCAGTTAACTAGTCAAACATTTTAAAAATAGAAGTTCAGTTGAGCAAGCTCAAATAAGAGGAATACAGCATTATATGAGTTTCTTCCACATTGTTTTGCTAGAGATTTTAGTGAATCGAAGAACATAAAATAAAGAAATGATCATACTGAAAGGATAATTAATTATAGTTTCAATTAAATTGTGTAGAAAATTGCTGGTGCTCTTCCCTGGTCTCTCAGGGTCATGCACATTTCTGACTTTCTCCCCAGGACTGTGTGTCCTGTCCTTTCACTTTTATGTGCATAGCTACCAGACCTCATTCTACCTGTGGACCTCTCAGCTGACTCAAATCTGTCTAGTTATTTTGACAGCTTTGAATTCACATTTCCAAGAAGGAAAATGTGGTTAATATTATTCAACAAT
Organism: Marmota flaviventris; assembly: GCF_047511675.1. Lineage (NCBI taxonomy): Eukaryota > Metazoa > Chordata > Mammalia > Rodentia > Sciuridae > Marmota > Marmota flaviventris. The sequence continues at coordinate 147,174,374 of NC_092499.1, forward strand.
TTGGGAGCCGGGAGGAGAATTTTACCTCCCAGGGCCCTTTACCAGCCTAGTAATTGGCTCCCACAAGTAATAAGTTATCTAAGCAGTGCCATCTCCTCCAGAGAGCAGTCTGCATGATTCTCTACTGAAGCTGAGTGTGATAATTTAATCTAGAAATGAAAACTGAGTCCAACAGACACATTGACACACACATACTCCATGAAACTATTTGGTTATTTTATACAAATTAAGAAAATCAGTTTCTTTTCTGTGTTAATTTCATGCAGGTGGGATCAAGCTAAATAGGGCTGAGAGACAAAAAAGAAAAAAAAAAAGAGGAGAACGTTTTAATTATTGCTTTGAAAGCCCAAAGAAAAGCGTCTGACAGTGTCCCACAATTTTCTCTAGAACACCAGCAGATTCTCTGCCAATTAACTTTAGAAGAAATTTTGCAGGCTGTGTTGTAGCAAATTTCTCTGCTGGCAGAGATAACAAGTAAATAACCCAGTGAAGTTTTTCTACTTTAATTGTAATAAGGTTTGAACTCAAGCGAAGAGTTTGACAGAGGTGAGAAGAAACTCTCTGCGAGCATGCTCTGAGGTGACTATGTGGCTAAGGCCATCCCTGTGAGGCTAGAGTGCCAGTGCCACCCTCATTAGGGGCCTTCAGCTACCTAAGCAGGGGCTGGCCCATGGAGAGGCAGAGCCTCAGAGGGCTCAATGTGAAGAAGGACAGAAGTGCAAGAAAGCAGGAGGAATAATGAAGAAAGAAGCATGAATTAGAGGCTCCACTACAGTCAGAAGCTGAAAATTGTTTATTCTCTAGTTCAATCCAAGTGGTGATTGCATGACTAAATATCTCCATGTGGCTGACGATTCCAAAGTCATGAGTACTTTGCATGGTATGAGTTACCAAATTCAGCAAATATCCATATTTAAGGAACATGTCTCTCTGGTAACATTCTCAGTAGATTTCTCCTCAGTCCTCAAGGATTTGACATTTTTAACATACTGGTGAAGAGTCATTTAAACTAAGAGTGTCAGTTTTACAACAGGAAGCAAAAATTAAAAAAAAAAAAAAAAACACTTTGGGTGATATGGTAAGAATTCTCTCTGGTTAAATTCAAAACTACAAGTATTAGATTCCTTTATTGATGTAAAAACTCTGTATGATGCCCTTTCAAAATTCTTTCCCAATGTTTGTTCACAAACACTCTTTAATAAAGGGAATTTATTTTCATTTATTTGTAAATTTGGAGATCACCTGGCTCAGGTAAGCACAGTCAGTTGCAGATAAATGGCCTTAAAATATTTCTGCCATATGGTTTCATAATATCCTTTCTCTTGGAAGACTCTCAGTTCCAGAATTATGTACTGTGATTGTAGGCCAACCCCTGGACACTCTATTTCTAGAGCAAGCCAGAGATGAAAATAACAGTGCATTGATAACATTATCCTGGTTTGTTTGACAGTGTCTATATCTATGATTAAACTCTTATGTCAGTCCAGTGCTTCTACTTGCCCAGGGCCATATATTTAGTGTTTGCCAACAGGCAATTGAAAGACAGAAAGACAGGATTTGAGTCCTATTAGTGAACCCACTTGATTTGGAATGTTTCATATTTAGAATTGGATTAAACTTACATTCTCAAGAACACCTCTTTCTTCCTAAGGAGGTGTTAAGAAAATAAATGGGGATGTATATGCTGCTATATATAACTTTATTTGAAAAAAGAAGACATTAAACATTTGAAGAGCATGGGCAACATGGTTTGTAGAGTCCAGTTCAAAATGAAAGGTGGAGTTCCTTGTTTAAAAATTATGAAGAATTTCAAGATGACTCCAGGAGAGCTTTAGACCAAGCATAGAATCTTTCTGAGCTTTGGGCCCTGTCCAGCTTCTAATAAATCAGTGACTTGATTTATTAGCCATTTTCTCCTCAGTGTTTGCTGAAGGTCTCACTAAGAATGATTATGAAACATTAACAAAAGTAACTAAACAAAGAAATTTCCCTCTAGTGCACTTCAAAACTTCCAGAATCTACCACAAAAGTACACTTCATCATGCCCCTTTGATCATATTACCCTCAAGCATTTGAGAAATGGCTTAGTTGTGTTGCAGGAATGCAGATAACAGTGGATACTCTTCCTTATCTTTCTGAAGGGTGAAGAATATGTTCTTCACTGCAGATGGAATTTCCCACTGCGTGCCATGTGCAATGTTCTGTGTCATAAAACTTGTGCCAGGAAGCCCAATGGAGGTGTTTATTGAATAATAATTTCCCTAGCTGAATGGGAGCATCTTCTGCTCAGATTCTTGGACAGCTTCCAAGATCTTATCCATGGTAAGAGTTTAGCATGGAGTCAGTATACTGAAAGGGCTCCATCAATGTTAGCTTATTATTATTAGTCAAGCATGGGAGAGGCTTGGTATCCAGATCATTTCCATTCCCATTACAGATGCTGATGAGAATGTTAAGGTTGTGTCAGTGACTGTGAGTTTTGTTTTCATTGCTCTGCTTCCTCTGCAAAGTCCATGAAGAGAAAAGCAATCATTTGCCAAATCTGGGTACTTGACCTTTCAGGGGTCATGTAAAGTTGAAATAATTTCATCATCATGACTCTGGGACATGCAGGGACATTTTAAAAAATAAACATTAAAATTGTAAAATAGTTTCAGGTTTATACAAAAAAATTCAAATATAGTACAAAAAGTTCTCATATTTTATACAATTTCTTCTATTATTAGAGTATTAAATTATCACAGCTACATTTGGAAAAATTAATGAATCAATATTGACACATAATTAACGAACTAACATCAAATCTATATATGTTTATTGAGATTTCCTCAGTTTTTCCCCATAGGGATTTTTTTTTTTGGTACCAAGAACTGAACTTAGGGGTACTCTACCACTGAGCCATATACCCAGCCCTATTTTGTATTTTATTTAGAGACAGGGTCTCACTGAGTTGCTTAGTTAGTGCCTCACTATTGCTGAGGCTGGCTTTGAATCTTCGATCCTCCTGCCTCAGCCTCTTGAGCCACTGGGATTACAGGCCTGTACCACCATACCTGGCTCCCACAGGGATTTTTAAAGAACTAAAAAGTCTTAGTTTTGTTTGTTTGTTTGTTTTATTGTATTTTTATGTTTTGTTTTTGTTCGTTTTCCTATTTTAGGATCCCATATGGATTCAAAGTTACATTTAGACATCATGTCCTCTTAGGTTCCTCTTGGCTGTGATGAATTCTCAAACTTTATCTGATGACCTTGATGGTTTTGAAGGGTATTAGTGAGGCATTTGTAGAATGTCCTTATGTACATTTGTTTGATGAGTTTCTCATGATTCAACTGTGGGCCTTGTGGAAGAAGTGCACAGAGGTAAATTGCCATTTGCATCATAACATATCAAGAGTATAAGCAATCAACATAGGTATAATAGACAATGCTGACCTTGATCATCTGTTTGTCACACTTTTTCACAGTAAGGTTTTTTTTCTTTCTTTGGTTGCTAATATTTTGAGAGGAGTCATATAAGGGCTAAGAGTTCTATGTCTCAGAGGAAAAACATGATATTACTATATCCTTCAATATAAAGCCCCTGCTCATCTGTAAACAGGTAAATCCATTCATCTAACATGAAATCTAGTGTGCCAAAGACACTGAGTAGATGTTGATGGGTCCACCAGAAAGAAGTGGCCAGTACTGACATTATTGATACAACACAGCAATTAGTTTTTGTATTCACTTGACACAATTTTCATACTGCTTAACTGTTTGTTTGATCCTGTTGTTGGTATTTTACATATATTACTCATTTAATTCTCAGAATGAACAGTATCATGTTTAGTTTACAAAGAAGCTGAGACACAGATGCAATAACTTACACAAGTTTGCACAGCTAATAAGAATTCAGATCTAGGCAGTTTTATGCAAGCTCTTATACATTGCAGTAAAGGTATTAAGGCCTCATCTAATAGGTCTCTTTATGAAAGATTGTACATCTAATGTCATATTAAGAGAAATCTTTTTATAGGAATGTGTTCTCTGCAGCATAAAAGATGTGGAAAACATAAAAAAAAATAAGTCTTGGCTTTTTGTGTGTGTGTGTGTGTGGGTGTGTGGAAAGTGCTAATACCTTCTCAATTGCTGAATAATCCTGTGGGCACACTGTATTTCAAATGATTAAGCAATGAGTTTTCTTATTGAAGCCTAGACTTCTGTCTACTTTAAAAAGATACCTGAAAAGGATAGGATTGAGCGGAGATTGCAAAATTGCAGTTGGATAGGAGGAATAAGTTCTGGCACTCTAGTGTACAACAGGGTTATTGTAGTTTAGAATATTTTTCATTTCACAATAAAGAGGAAAGAATTTTGGGTGTTTTTACCAAAAAGAAATGATTAATGATATGTTGACAGAAATTCTGGGTACTTTGATTTAATCATTATATAACATATACTTGTATCAAAATATATTCTACCCCATAAAGATGCACAATTATTTTGTTGATTAAAATATAAAATGAAACTTTAAAATGATAGGAAACCTTGAATGGGTACATCTAATTGGAATTTAACAAAAATGTGATCAAGTTGAAGAAAAGAACATAGATTCCATAATAACAGCAACATTTAAGGAACATGATTTCAAGTTACATTTATTTTTGAGGAATTCATCAGTTTTATTATGCAAACATTTAGTCACATGATGCTTCTTCATCCTGTAAGGACATAGATAGATTTTCCATGTATTTTGGAGCATACTGTTCTCACATATTTGATGCAATTTTGATTACAAAGTTATACCTACAAATGATTATTTTCAGAGCAACACAAATGTAATCAGAGAATTATAGTAACAACTAGAGTTTTTCTTAGATTTTCTGTTATGATTCTAGAAATGAACAGAGATTTAAGCACATAATAAGCACATAATCTGTTATGATTCTACAAATGATCAGAGATTTAAGCACACATTTAAGCACATATTAAGCACATGATACAAAAAACATCAAATCTAGAAATATATATAAATATACACATACACACATATATATATATATACATGTATACATGTGTATGTATGGGATATATCTATGAATATATATTTATGCTCTGATTAAATATATATACATAGATATTTACTCATTCATGTATACATATATTCCACAGATATTTATGTGTATGTGTGTGTGTGTATATATATATATATATATATATATATATATATATATATATATTTATAATAGTCATGCAATGATAAGCCTTGAGTTGCCATAGCTCCAGGTAATACTATGTCTCTCCATGGTGTTGTCAGATTTTGTATCTATTACCACATTTCCACATCCTCCTTATTTAGCTTTATGAATGAATCCAATTGAATAACATCTGAATCAGTAATTAGTCCTCCTTCTCAAGCATTTGAAAATCTTAGAAGTTCAAACACAATATTTGTGCTTTCTGGTCCCATTTGAAATGCATATTTGACTTTCAATCCTGGACATGGATCTGTCATTTAGGCACAAAATGACATGCAAGAACAACTTTTGGTCCCTGAGGCTTTTTAAAAACATTGGCCTACTGTTTTCAGACAAATACATGCTCACACAACCTCTACCCTTCACATGTGTGGGTACCAAAACCAGAAAAGAAATACCAGTGTTCAGGTGCCATTCTAGATTTTCTGCTCACACTTTTCCCCAAATTACTCACTTAGAAATATAAAAAAGACAAATGATGCAAACTGATGATCTTGTTTTATTAAAATTAGACCAAGAAATTGAGACCACACTGGTTGTCTGTTGTCATGGGTTCTAATGGCAAAAATTTCTGTTTCCATTTTACTTCATATCCTGTATGTATTCTTACCCCTGGTCAGCATTTAATGTTTGTTATTTGATTCTTTTAGTCTTAATGTTTTGTAAACATTAGCCAACATTTGAAGCCTTAAAAAAAGAAAAAGAAAGAAAGAAAAAACATGCAATATATCTAATATATCTGAAGCCAGAGCCACTTGGCAACAGTGACCCAATCGCAGCACCTACGTTGGTATAGAACATGACAGTAGATAGAATGGTTCTCTCTCATCAACGCTGCTCTAGTGGAGATTCATACTGGGATAAAAATATTCCAACATGATAAAGTTATTTCTGATGTGACTTTTAGAATAGCCCTTGATACTGGGTAAGCCTGGTTCAAATTCTGCCTCAGTCACTAGTCTAGTCTTCTGCTATCAGGTATTTGCTTGACTTCCCCAAATTCCACTTTCCTGAAATGTTTTAAGAATTTGAAGGCCAAAGTTGTGGCTCAGTGGTAGAGTGCTTCTGGAGCATGCATGAAACATTGGGTTTGATCCTGGCGCCACATAAAAATAAACAAAATAACGGTATTGTGTCCATCTACAACTAAAAATGAAATTTAATAAAATACAATAAAAAGAATTTGATAAGAGAATTTAGGTACACAATTAGTAAAATAAGTGAGAGGATGTGACAAATCAACAACTGGCTATAAATAGATTATAAATGATTACTACAATGGTAGATCCATAGATAATTGGGGAACTATAAGGTTAGGTTCTGCACTAAGCTCATAAAACAATACAAAATAGAATATTGACTAATAATTCTGAGAAATTTGGGACAGTTCATTAGAAATTGCCATTGCATTAGTATTTGAACTATAGAAGTCTTTTAACATTATTTATGCCAATGTTCCCTAAACATATTTCACTGAGGGGTTGTTTCTGAAGTGACCCCAGTTGATCGTGCAAATTATTAATGTATTCTTTGCACCATATTTTGAGAAATTATGGATACTCTAATTATTTTATTAGCATGTATTATTTTACATATTATTTATATATATTGGATATTTCATACATGCACACAGCATGCAATAATCAAATCTAGCCTTTCTTTATCCACCACCCTATTTACCAACCTCTAGTAAGCACTATTCTTAGTCAGGTTGACTTTTTTCCTTTTAAACTTCCACACTTGAGAGAGATCATATAGTACTTTTAAACTTCCACACTTGAGAGAGATCTGTGTCTGGATCATTTCACTTAGCTTAATGTCCTCCAGTTCCAGCCATTTTGCTACAAATGACAGGATTTCATTCTTCATTATTGCTGAATAATATTTCACTTGTATGTACATTTATTCATCTGTTTTTCTGAACCTGTCTTGATTCCACATCTTAGCTATTGTGAAAAATGCCAAAATATACGTGAAGAGTGCTAGTTTTTTCTTGGTATGCTCATTTTGTTTCTTTTGGATATATACCCAGAAGTGGATATTGCGATTCTAGAATCTATTTATATTTAAATAATAGGAAAGCAATGATTTTTGACATAGCAAAAAGTTATTTAAAAGTTAATATTTTCAAATTATAATTTTAACTCAAGGGCATTTTTGTTATTGGGATACTGGACCATTTTGACAATTCTAAATATTGAGTTCTTGATGACAGTGGAATATTCATCCCAAGAACATAATATTCATTCCCTCAATATATAACAAAATTTTGCAGGTACATAGTCAGAGGTAAGGGTTCTAATAGGTTAGGAGGCTTCAGTCTGTTGGTAGGAACCATATTGTATTTTAACATCCTTTCTATTACAGCTTAATGGTACTCTATTACAGCTTAATGCATATCCTTCAAATTTTAGACTATTAAACTAAAAGCACACAGACTATACAAGCAAACAATATTTTAAAATCTTTAGTGTATTAGTGGCTAAAACTTTATTTGCAATTTTCTTAAAATTGATGTGACATAGAAGAATAATGCAGTCCTTCCAAGTATAGAGTTTTACTGATGTATTCAAATACCACTATTTTGTCTAATTACCCTGATTATGTAATAGGTTAGCATATTTACATGGTGTGTATACAGTCACACGTTTCCTATATACCAGGGAATGTGTGCATACATATATAGAGTGTGTGTATATATACATGGAATACAGTATGTTACTGTGTTCCTGCATCTCACCATCATTCAATGTCTTGCCAAATAGCAATTCAGGCATAATGCCAGAACTTTTCACTTCCCCACTGAAGTCACTTGGAATATATCTGAGTGTGGCAAAATACATTTGCCAAGCTATGTGCATAAAAACATCCTTTGATCTTTCAGAGTCATAAATAGATAATAAACTATATGATTGCCCTACTGATCTGCCCAACATCAATCTTACGTTCCCTTTTTATGGGTTCATCAAAATAAGATATGATCAAGGTACAAAAGAGTTAAAGAAGCTATTTATTTTAATGTTTCCTTGGAGAGTACGCTTGTTATTGTGAGTACAAATTATATATATAATATTTCATGAATGATGTTGAAACATTAAAAATCACCTCTGCTCTTGAAGTTAACACAATTTGCTGGCCCTCTGCCAACACTTCCTTCATCCCGTTATGGCCTACTATAAGATACAGTGTCATTTTTTTTTTTCAGGATAATACTGGAGTGTTTCTCAAGTATCTATTTTTAAGTCTTAGACAGGATTCTTAGTAAATTTGATCTTCTTAATGTCCCGGAAATTTTACCCTGAAAAAAATTATTTGGTTTTATTAAAAGAAAATGATCAAAATTAGAGGTAACCCCAAATTTTACAGACATCAAAATATTGTTTATGGACAAGAAAATAAGGGGACAAGAAATAACAGGAAGGAATTATATGAGCAAACGATGAGAAAGGTTGTTGCCTTTATTTTAATCTTTATGAAGTATGTATTACTGGCTTCTAAGTCCCCTTGGGTCTTATTGAGTGTTTTTGACAACAAGCTGAAAAGATTGGCTACGTCAGGTAATGAAATCTTTAAATTGACAATTGTGAAATAGTACAGGAAAGCAGAAAAATTATGCAAGCCATAAATTGAGTGAATGATATAGTGAGTAGTAAAAAATGCATTTTTTTCCACAAGGGACAAATAAGATTGAATTAAGTGTTTCATTTGTTAAATAGAAGCAAGTTTTACTTTATAGCAGATAATTCTGAACTCATAATTATTTGAATCCATTCTGATTTATTTAAGGCAGTATAAAAGGACGTATCTTGTTAACGGACACATTTTCAAAAGTGTAAGCTGTGTACTTTCTTCAGAAAGCCATAAAATAGACTTGTTGTTAGTGTATTATTAATAATAAACTAGGGAGCCAGGCATATTGGCACACGTCTATAATCCCAGAGACCCGGGATGCTGAGGCAGGAGGATCGTAAGTTCAAGTCCAGTCTCAGCACTCAGCAACTTAGCAAGAACCTGTCTCAAAAAAAAAAAAAAGACTGGTTATACAGCTCAGTGGAAAAACAGGATCCCTAGTATCATAATAATAACAATAAAAGAAGAAGAAGAATATGATGATGATGATGATGAAGCAACAGCAGTAATCACAGTGTTCTATAATATATACAATTATTATTTTGAAGGAAAAAATCCTAAAACTTTAAAGGAATTAAAAAATACAGAAATATAACACAAGATTACCACAAGATTTTAATATTCCTATCAGCTATCCCAATTATTCATAATGTTAATTTGTTAATAAATAAATAAAACAAAACAGGAAAATGAGAATGGAAGGATTTGCCTGACAAATACATTATCTGAGGCAGGTTAAAAAAATATGAACCCCTTAAAGTTTAGAAAAACTTTTAAAATAGCCCTAGTTTGCCTTTTTTTTTTTTTTTTTTTTTTTTTGCCGAGAGAGAGAGAGAGAGAGAGAGAGAGAGAGAGGAGGGAAGAAACCTGTCTTTCTAGGTCTTACACCTCCTTATGGATAACCTTGGACTTAAAAGGTCATGAAAAGTCATGGATTCAGTTTCCTATAAATCTATGATTTACAAATATTGCTTCCTGATTTAAGAAATCAGGTCTTAATGTTCCTCTGGGGGATTAAAGTTGTGCCTCAGTATGGGAAGAGAAAACTTTCTGCAATACCTCACTCACACTCCTGATGGTGAGGAACAGGTGGAAGGGAGACTAGCCGGATCTCTATGGAGAACAGCACCCAATTTCCTGAAGAACATCTAGAAGCCAAGCCTTTACTTCTGAAAAGTAAGGCTTTTGTGTAGGGATGAAGAGAGCCAGCACTCAGTTGTAGACTAGCCTACCAAGTCTTCTTTGTCTCAAGGTTTTCTTATGCTTTGCCCAGATCACTAATATAAAGATCCCCTCCACGGGATGCTTATGCTCTCCTCTATTTTCTTAACTGGCATTTCATCTCTATGGTCCAAACTTGGTTTTCTCTCAGCCCTCAGAATTGGCTCTTTTAAACTCCTTTGTCTTTAATTCCAAACTCTCTTCCTCTAGGCTCACTTAGAACTAACGAAGTCACTATTTTTCTAAGGAAATAAAGACTATGCATCTATAATTTTTGTCTTAAGTCTTCTTTCTTACCATTTCTATTATTCTACATGATGCAATGATGCACCATTACTTTCCCTACAAGGGAAATACATTTCTTTTCCCTTGTTTTTTCCTTGCTTTGTGAGACAAATATTCAGTGATGCTTTGGGGGTTCAAGGATCTAAATTAGCCAAATTTGGGCTGATGCATAACCTCTTTCATGAAGGAGATGTGACCATATTTTGGGGAAATATTCTTGGAAATATTCTATGGAAGTGATGAATTATCAAGGAATCTGTAAGAGTTTCGTCATAGTGTGATAGAGAGTGTCTAGGTCCATAATGAAAAATGATGTGTTCTAGAGAGAAAAGAGAAGTGTGGAACATGCCATTCAATCAAGTCAGACTCAAGTCTGAGACAAACTTCAAAGTCTGGAAGAGTCGGGGTGGTAACCTATGAACTTGGGCAAGAGTGTCTAGATTGTGGTTGGTTGGCAATGGGGAATTTTGTCCAGGAAACTATAAAGAGCTTCATGTTAAATTATATTTTAGAAAAAGTTGTTATTTGATAATACTAACTAAATTATCTGAGAGCAATTTCTATTGTGACAGAGTGAGAAGGTCAACAAATTCTCTGCTCAAGGAAACAATATTAATTCAGGAGGAGACATTCAAAAACAATCTTTTCAGCAACCAGGAATTTTTTTTTAAAGACCCATAGAACACACAGAGAACTGTTGTTCATGAAAACAACTAAACTACTGGTAAGAAGAGTAAGAGTCTGAGATATTTTTGGCTGGGGTTGCTCTCATATTTATCCTGCCTTGAAGTACTGTCAGTGCCATGGTTCAACCAGGTTTGGCAGGTTTGAAACAGGAAGTTTCTGAGAAGTGGTGAGTGGGACTCCCTTGACTTGGAGTGTGGTCATTTAAAGTAGTAATCTCAGTGGCAAGAAAATAAGAAAGTCCAGAGGCTTCATTTGCCTCCACTAGGGGGCTAATGGAATCAAGCAACAGAATACAGGGCTAGTCAAGGAGTTCTAAGAAAACAACCAAATGATGTTTTATAAGGTAGCCACGTACCCAGGATTGATTGAAAACCTGATCATGCACTGCAGGTCAATTCATACAAATTTGACCAATGATGTCTCAATCAGAATGGCAACACATATGAGATGACAGAATCTGATGGAAGTGAAAAGCAGGGTGGAACTGAAAGTGGCCAAAAAAATAGGCTTCATTCCCACACTAATTAATACAGTTCACCACAGACGCTTGATCTGAAGGCTGGAGTCAGCAGAATACTTTATTGCAAGTGCTGAAAGCTATATTTTGTTTCCAGCAAAACTATCCTTCAAAACTGAAGCCAAAATAAATGCATTGACAGGTAAAGACTGAAACAGTTCTTTGCTAGCTGACCTGCCTTAAAAAGAACCCCAAAGGAACTCATGTTGAATAGAAATGACATAACAAAAAGCTCAGATGTATATCAAGTCAATACTGCCAGATATGATAAATATGCACATCAACAAAAAGTCTATAAGTGTATATTTTCTCATTTCTTTTTATGATTTTTAAAATTACGTAGGTTGGTATAAAACAGCAATTATAGGCAGTTTTTAGAACTTTTAACAAATATGAAAATAATAACAAAAATAGGAGAAAGCAAAAGGAGACATAATGGTGTCAATTTTCTACATTTTATATGATTCAAATTTATATTATTCTGAAATAAATTATAATGAATGTTATAATCCCCAGATAAAACTTTAATTAATACTATCAACCAATAATAAGATAACTCAATATTTTACATATTTTTAAAATACAAAAGTAAAGGAAAACCTTTAAACTTAAAGAAGTCAGAAAAGATGAATTTAAAGGATAAAAAATGATAACATTTAAAAACAAAGAATAAAAGAAGAAGTACAAATGACCAACAAATATATGAAAAAAACATTCAATATTTCTATCAATCAGGGAAATGCAAATAAAAAATACACTAAGATTTCATCTCACTTACTAGCTTGGCAGTCATCAAGAATACAAATAGTAGTAAATGTTAGTTAGGATGTGGGGGGAAATGTACACTCATACATTGTTGGTGGGACTACAAATTAGTACAACCATTTTGGAAAACATTATGAAGGTTCCTCATAGAACTAGAAATGGAGCCACCATATGACTCAGCTTGATATTTATCTCACTTTTGTTATTTATCCCAAAGATAAAATCAGCATACTCTAATGATTCATGCATACCAAAGGTTATACCAGTGCAATTTACAATAGTCAAGTTATGGAACTAACTCAGATGACCATCAAAAGATGAATGGATAAAGAGAACATGGCATATCTCCATAATTAAGTTTTACTCATCCATAAAAATGTATAAACAGTTAACAGATATTAGTAAGATGAATCTGGACAATCAAATTGAAAATTTCCAGGCATGCAACATAAATAAGTAGATATACAAAGATATTTAAGCATATTCAAGCTTGTCATAATGAGAGAAATACTAATTATTGCTATATAAAATTCTAGAACCTGTTAACTCTCAGGTTCCAGGTAGGAGAAACTTGTGGAGAATTTCTCTAGGGCTTTACTGTCAAAATGAATTACTTTCAATGAACTTCAGTTAAGCTTTAAATGTAACAGACACTATAAAAAGCAATTTGACAATATATGCCAAGATCTTAACAATTTTTGAATCTGTTATCCAGCAATCGAATTTCAGGAAATCTATCCTAAAGAATAACACTCAAATTTATGTACTAGGATACTGGTGAGAGGAATGTCTTATTAACAATGTCTCTGATTGGATTTGGCTTAGGTCCAAGTCTACCTCTTGGACAAAAGAAATGCAGAAAATATTGTAGGAGAGTTCAGTGAATATAGAATGTAAGGAAAAGGAGCTGTCTATTTATTTAACAGATAATGCAGAGTGCTTATTTTTTTGTCGGGCACTGTTCTAATTGCTTTTGCATTTAGATTAACTACTCAGTTAATTATTATAATATCCCTTTAATGTTGGAAATATTATCTCTATTTTATAGGCAATTAGCTGTAAGCACAGAGAGGTTAAGCAATACCAACTGGATCACACAGGAAATAAGAACCAGAGTTGAGATTCAAAGGAGGCATGGTATTTTACATATTTTACGTATTACATAATGCTCTAGAGGATAATTGTTATTTCCAGAAGGAAATGGTTTGTATTCATGCAAAACCACAGTATCCACCACAGTCAGTGGTGTTTATTTTTATAGTAGGTCCATTTTGAAGGATTTTCATAAGATGCAAGGTCTACACTTGTCATGGCATTGGAGCACTGCACTGCAGCCCACTGAAACATGCTTGTCTCTTCTGCAGGACCTGACATCACAGAGCATTGTATAGAATATTGTATAGACAGGATCTTTGAATGGAAATGAAAACAGGATAATAAATATGGTTCAAATAGTCTGCAAAATTTCAACTTCGTGGTTCATTAATTTCTAACTCATTCCATTATAATTCTGTTACTATGCTGGTAAGAACAAAACTCGGAATTTTTACCTCATGGTATAATAGCAGTACATTCTGATACTTGAGGTGTTTGTTTAAAAGTCTAAGTAAGTATTAACTACAAATTATTACATCCCTGAAATACATTGGTTCAACAACTCTCTATTAGAACCTGGCGAGAGCCAGCTGCTGTCCTAGGCTCTGGGCACAGTTCTAAGAGCCATATTGCTTTCTGTAATTTGAACACTAAAGAAAGAAACAGTTTCCTCTGGTGATACCTGTTGACTAAGCCACTTTAGTCAAATAGCTTGAAATTTACTTTGTAAGGATATATGATAAAATGCCTTTGCTTGCCTTAAATATTAATCAATCCAGTTAAAAACAGTTCAACTAGCAGCCTTATGTACTGTGCCAATGTATATTTCATTTACATGTAGATGTTCACAGAATTAAAGTTACCTCTCGAGCCACAGTGTGCCTCTGGTTGTTAATACACAGGTGCAGTAAGTAAATAATTAGAGAGTTACACACCAGATTTGATTCATGTTAATCAACAATTAGCATGATTCTGACATCAAAACAAACATTTCATTTGAGCTCTTAGTAAATGAATTGATTTTAATTTTTTTTTGCTTTTATTTTGAGAATGTAAATAAATCTTACACCAAACTTTCTAGACATAAGATATATAAAAATTGGGCAAACTTTAGAAATTAGAAAAAGGTTTAACAAGAAAGCAAAAACCATTGTATTATCCTTCATAGAATTCTATATACCATTTTCTGGGACACTGAAATAATTTCAAAATTATTTTAATTGACATGATGTTTTTCTCCACATTTTTCATTGTTACTAATCAGCAGTGTCATGATTAGTTTAGTGAATATCTGGTTATTATCTTTCAGGGTAGATTGCCTGAAATGGAATTGCCACGGTACAGAATAAAAACTTTTTGTGAGATCTTTTGTATATATTGACAAACTGATTTTGAAAGAGTTTCTGTTTTTAAATAATAAGTGAATAGAAATGTAGAATTTATAACACTATACTAAATCTTATCACATCTTACTTTTAACACCATTACCATACTTGATTTAATGATAAAAATGGCAGCTTTCTGTTTTAATTTTCATGCTTTCATGTTACAGTCTGTAAACAAGTCTGGGTGGCGCCTGGCATTTTGCCAGAGGGAGTGGTTTGTGAAGTAACTCCAGCGAGCCATTAAGTGTGGAGATTTCTTATTGGTTGACTGCTGTATTTAGTTTATGTTAATTAAGATAGGCTGTGTGGAGTGTATAAATACTGCTCCTGTCCTACAATAAAGGCTCCTACTCCTGCTGTATCAATCTACAGAAGTTGTTCGTCACCCCCTGGTTATTTTGCTGCAGCCTGACTGCGGCACTTTCAAAAAAGTATTTCCTACATCCCCACCATGTCTTAGGCATTACAATGTGAATCTGTGAAATTAGGAGGCAAAGACCAGGAATAAAAGATTCCTTGAGTAAAATAGAAAACATGGGGTTTAAATTAATGAGATATGTATTATTTTTTTAAGTATCAGGAATTTTAAATGCATTCAGCAGAAATGAAAGTTGCTAAACAAAAACAATCATATAAAGGATTGCTCATATTTTTTTATTTTGAATTTCATACACTTACCAAATGAGATTTTATATCTGAATAGACACTGAAGCACATATTCAGTATGTGAGTATGAATGCATCTGTGTAAATGCCTGGTAAAAATAATTTAATATTATATTGTAATTATTTTGCCATTGCTCATACTGAGATTTACATTTTAACTGGAAGAATTATGAGAAAAAATGTAAGCCTTTTCACTTCACCTATTATATTAGTTTCCTATTGCTGTTGTAACAATTTGCAATAAATATGGTGGCTTAAACAATACACATTGTTACCTTATACCAGTCAGAAGTCTGAAATGGGTTTCACTATATCAAATAGCAGGCAGTTGGTCTACAAAACCCAGTTTTTTTGGAAGGTTCTCTTGGAAAATGCACTCCCTTGCTTCTTCCAGCTTCTAGGAGCTGCTTGTGATTCTTGGCTAAGGGACCTTGTCTTTGACTTTAAGGCCTGCAGCATCTTCAAATCTGATTCTACTTTCATCACCACATAGCTAACTATTCTAAGTATCCTTGCGATCACATAAGGCCCACCAAAACATTCTGGAACAATACATCTCTATGTCTTAATTTAATCACATGGGCAAAGTCCCTTTGGCCATTTAAGGTAATATATTCATAGGTTCCAAGAATTATGACATGGACATCTTTGAGGATCGCATGTTCTGCTTACATCACTTGTAGTCAACAAAAATATAAGGGTTTGTGACAAATTGCATATAAGGGGTGATAAATGTCAATGTGCCCACTTTGTAAACATTTGTTGAACTTCTTGTGACTTGTGACAGAGTTAAATATACTGTATCTTTTGGGGAAAAAACTATAGGATAATAAAATATTTTTCCTTTCCTCAATTTACTTTTTCCTTTCATTTTCCTATTTTTGGAGCAAGGTTAGTGATCTAACAAAAAACATTGTTTTTAGCTAATGAGAAATATCAATTGTGTTATTTTGTATATTAATAACTTTTCAATATGCATAATGTATTTTATCCCATAGGGCAAAAGAGACTTCAGAAATGAGAAAACTAAACACCCAATGCTTAGTACACATCCAAGAGAGATGGGATGGCTAAGATTGTCTGTGAATAAGAAAACACATTTTAATTATCTCATTTCCCCCTTATATTTGTGACTTCAACAAGAAGAACATATCATAATGAATTAACCATAGTGTGAAATCAGACCAACCAGAGTTCAAATTCTGGCTGTCAGACCTACCAGATATTTATGCAAAGTATTAAATGTTTCTGAGCTTTTGTGAAGTAAGTATTATGAAAGTGCATTGAGATACTCTAAAATTAAGGTAAGTAATGTATAAAGATGATTTAGCTTTAAAAAGGTGTAAAACCATTCAATAGCGTTGCTGTACTGCTTTTGCTTTTAAGATGATTACTTTCCAACTATTCTATTAAATGTGTGTTATTGCCAATACCTTAAAATTCAAAATATTTTATTCTATTGAAAATAAAAAGATAATGAAAAGAAATGAAATGACTACTGGCTTTCTTTTTTATTATAATGTCCTTTCCCTGAAAATTGAAAAAAATAAATGTGGCACTGAGTTTGATCGTAGGAATGAAAAGTACATTCTTTGGCTGTTAGCATGTGTCAGTACATCTCTTGTTTGAACTCAAGTAATTTTGAGGTAGAATGGTTTGTTTTCAATTGCATTCAGAATAAGTGATAAAGTGTAAACTCTCTTCTCTCAGCAATGAAATAAAGGAAGTGATCATTAAAAAAGAGTGGACATTTTACATCAAAATATATGTCTATGTGTATGCGACACATAACCCTGCTCATGAGTAAAACTAGAAGTAGGCGACTGGATATAGAGAAATCATCCTGGAAAATAATTGTATTTTCAAGTCAGCTTCATTGGTGCCTGCACATCTTCATCAAGATCTCCACAGGTTGAAAATACTTCCTCTTCAAGAACTTCAAAGGTGTCTTTATTATATCCACCGAGCAATTACACATTATTTTAAGTTCTAGATATGTTAATATTTATTTTTTGGATATCAAATGGATTTCCAGGAATTGATTCATAAGAATGTTCCTTTTGTATATAACATTTATGTGACTAAATATATAACTATCATTTAGGTGGCAAGCAAATCAAACATTGAGAATCATATATCCTGAGGAATTCATGTGGTCTGTATTTCAACATGATTTGTGAAATGTTATGGGCAATAAGATATGAATTAAAAATTTTTCAAAAACTGTGGGATAATTTCATTCTAAACAGGGAATGTGGTTATTAAAAAAAATGGAACAACCAGTTTAAAGCTGAGGTTGGAAATCAATACTTTGAAACACATTACAATTTTTTAGTATTGATGATGTCCTAGTAGATAATTGAATGTGTTTTTTTTTTTAATCATAGAAATGTTCCATTATTTAGAATCAATTGTCTACATGCCCAAGGTATTCAGGATAATTTAATGTTTTTAAGTTTGTTTGAAAGAATAAAAAGAAAAAAAATGGAGATCAATTATAAGGAAATACAATCACTCTTTTACAAAAATATTTCGTTCTCAAAATCTTGAGTGTCTTGAAGACTACCATATGTTAGAGATTACACAGAAAGTAGATGATTATACATTTATACCCAATGCCTTTTTTTGAAATTTGCCTATGTTTACCTATCCAAATCTTCCTATGTACATTAAGATCATATTTACTGCAAGTAACTGTGATGGAGCTTGTACTGTGAGAGCAATTATGTTGAAACACCACCCCACTAATTGTTTTTCACTAGTGTTATGTGGACTAGAGGGGACTGGACTCTTTTCATATACCTTACATTGTCACTGTAGCCATGAACTCACTATAATATATCCCAAATTGTAAGTGTCTTAGAAGATTATTTCTAAAAGTTTTGATAAATTGTGGATGACTACAACAGCAATGATAATAATTGATAATTAATTAAGATCCCAAATGATGTTAGAGAAAAAAAAAACATCTGCCAGAAGAAAATACAACAACAACAAATGCAAACAGAAACAGAGAGAGAAAAAGAGATGGAGGAAGAGAGGGAAAAAGTGAGGGAGAAGAAAGAAAGAACAAGAAATATTGGCAATACCAATACTTATCTGGGAAATAATCACATAAATTTCAATATTTCTGTATTAACTAGGCAGAGAACTACAAAGGTTATCAATATATAATAATGGTCTTTTGAGTTTCACATCAAGGAAGCACTTAAATAGATACATCTGTTATAAGGAAATTCAGCTCAGCCCATTCTTCAGGGCTCCAGGTCTTATTTTAAACCAAAGCCATAAATGAGTATTGCACTAAGGATTGCACTGTAACATCTGAGTATGCCATGATTTTAGAACTTCCTGATCTTTGCTAGGATCAAGGAGCCTCAAAATGCCCCCATTAGAAAAAAAAAATGTAACTTTATAAAATTTCCAATGTCAGGTCCTTTCGGTCTCTCAAAACAAACTCCAAATGTCTCCATTGGAACAGCACCTCCCAAAGTTACAGGATTGACTTTGACATTCCAAGTGGACTTCAGGGAGCACTTCTGGGAAGCTGTAATTGACGGAGACAATGCTGTCAGTATGGCGCTCAGAGAGTTAAAATGTCCAGGAGTGGAACATGCATCACTGTGATTCCACCTGACATTTGACTGAAAGAGTTTGCACTAATTTTCTTTATGCCTGTTCAGACAATCTGAAAGGAAAGAATGAGGCGTCTATTAAACAGAATAAACAGCCTCTAGCACATGAATACATTTTTCACACTTGTGGCTTTTGAAGGGGGTGAGGGTGGGGATAAAGAGATAGGAAATGAAGACAGAGGCAAGGATGGAGTTCCTTTCAGCAGCCCAGGACTGGATCTGCTTGGGCCACAGAACTTGAACCTCAAGATTCACAGCCATGACACAGGAGTCTGGGGCTTCTTCTGATAAAATGGCCATGCAATTCATATTATGAACATTTTGAAAACCTGCTTGATAACAACAGCTCCCATTTAAAAACACATTTCTATCAAGGTATTGTTTCATGACTTGCTTCCCTTTTATGTTACACTTTCTAGAAAACACTTGTGTTAGGACTCCATTCAAGCACTCCACATCAAATGAGGAAAGTGTTTATAAACATGAAAACATCAGGATGATCCTCAAATCCCACATCCCTTTTGCTGACACAAAGGAAAAAACGGTTGAGCTACTGGTTGAAAGTCCAGTATAAAAAATCTTCTTTTTCCATTAGACCTAAAGGAAAGTTGAATCACGTGTTAGTTGCTTTAAAAGTCAAATGAGTGAAGGTCAGACTGAAAGCAGCTTAGAAAATATCCAATGACTTCTTATACCTAAAGAAATGGAAGAGTATTAATAAAACCCTTTGTTTGGGTCTTTGAAAAATGGGATTGCCTTTTTTGATTAACCATAGCCCTAAAAATTGGATTCTTATCTATTCTCCCTTGCATATTGCCACATTTCCTTATGATAATCCACAAAGATAATCGTAAATACCAGCAACGATAATGCAAGAACCTGCAGAGGCCTGAGGCCAGGACAAAGAGGAGAACATGGTTTGGGAACCAGCTGTGTTTAGCTTTCCTAAGACCATGTGTTTCTCATTAAGCTATCTTCTCTCTGCTTTGCTTGATGCCCTATTCTTCACAGTACAAAACAGGATCCATCGACAGAGCCCGGAGCAAGGTCTTCAGCTTCTCTTTCTTTACCATATTGTTTCTTGCATGCGACCATCAAAGTTGGACAAAAAGCTCAATGCCTTCTTTTATTTTGGTTTTAATTGAACCATACGTATAAGCTTTAAGGCATCCTTAAACATTTGTATTTACATGGAAGTAAATATTTAAAATATAATCAGGGGAAAGTGATTCAAATCTATTTCATGAGAGGTTTGGGGTCCATTGGGGAAAGTGTGAGAAGCAAAAAGTTTAGCACATTCTGGAATGAGTGCCTCAGGTGGAATTCCAATGCTAATAAGTTTTCCATCTATACCATTCCCAGGTTCAGTCATAGCATAAGATAAAGAAGGCAAACAGGTGGGGTTCTGTCAGAATTACAATTTTACAAAAACCAGATAAGTCTAAAGTATTGAAAAAAAATTAAAATTTTAAGTTATTTTGCTTCCTTGAGTTCATGATTCTGCTTGTTTTTCTATATTCTTGCATGTTTGAGAATGTGGAGTGCCTAGGAGCTAAGATGGTAAGCTGTGTCAAAAAATGTGCTTACATTGTCCACATTTCTATTTTCCTCAGGGCACTGCAGACTCTATCATACTCTCCTCTGACAACAAATACTGTGTTCATTTTTTTATTAGAGCTTATTCATTCTTCTTTTGAATGATTAAATTCCATGAATGTTATATGAGTGTGTGTTGGGGCAATGGAGTCCCAGAAGGGATTGCAAATCTTTTAGCCTGTAAATTCTTATATGAATTAACTACATTATCTGTCATCTTCATACCTAAAAGGAAACATGGGTGGGAATCATATTCTTGAGTTACATTTCATCTTGCACAGCACTTGTTAGCTATTTTTCCATTAACTTTTACCCTCAATCATTGGCTTGGTAAATATCATCTTGATTTTTAACTCTGATTACAAATTACTGGCTTTTTCTTCATAGATACCCACATTCTTCTGTAATCTGGAAGTTTAAACCTTAAAGAAGATACACGTTGCTTGCTTTGTCTCAACTTCTTCCTTGAATGTGATATACTCATTCATTGGGCATCATTATTTCTTCCTTTATTTAATTTTTTTAACAATGTATATTGAGAGTTTATTGCATAGCACAGTGCCACCATGACCTCAAGTTAATTTTCTCACTAATCTTATTAGTTGAATCGTGTTTTATCTACATTTTACATATATTCTTATTTTTTAATTATAAATGACAGTAGAATGTATTACAATTTATATTACACATATAGAGCACAATTTTTCATATCTCTGGTTGTGTACAAAGTATATTTACACCAATTCATGTATTCATACATGTACTTTGGATAATGATGTCCATCACATTCTGCCATCATTTCTACCCCCCATACTCCCTCACTTCCCCTCCCATCCCTCTGCCCTATCTAGAGTTTGCCTATTCCTCCCATGCTCCCCCTTCCTACCCCACTATGAATCAGCCTCCTTATATCAGAGAAAACATTCAGCATTTGTTTTTTGGGGATTGGCCAAATTCACTTAGCATTATCTTCTGCAACTCCCTCCATTTACCTGCAAAGGACATGATTTTATTTGCTTTTATTGCTGAGTAATATTCCATTTTGTATATATGCCACATTTTAAAAAATCCATTCATTTACTGAAGGGCATCTAGGTTGGTTCCACAGTTTAGCTATTGTATTGTGCTGCTATAAACATTGATGTGGCTGTGTCCCTGTAGTATGCTCTTTTTAAGTCCTTTGGGTATAGACCGAGGAGAGGGTTGGTGGGTCAAATGGTGGTTCCATTTCCAGTTTTCCAAGGAATCTCCATACTGCTTTCCATATTGACTGCACCAATTTGCAATCCCACCAGCAATGTATGAATGTACATTTTTCCCCACATCCTCACTGACAACACTTATTGTTGTTTGAAATCATAAGAGTTGCCATTCTGACTGACTGAGATAAAATCTTAGAGTAGTTTTGGTTTGCATTTCTCTAATTTCTAGAGATAATGAACATTTTTTCATATATTTGTTGATTGATTGTATATTCTGAGAAGTATCTGTTTAGGTTCTTGGACCATTTATTGATCAGATTATTTATTTTTTTTAGTGATTAGCTTCTTGAGTTCTTTATATACCCTAGAGATTAGTGCTCTATGTGATGTGTGAGGGGTAAAAAAATGATCCCTTTTTCTAGGCTCTCTGTTCACCTCATTGATTGTTTCTTTTGCTGAGAAGAAACTTTTTAGTTTGAATCCATCCCATTTATTGATTTTTCATTTTAATTCCTGCACTATAGGAGTCTTATTAAGGAAGTTGGGGGCCGAATCTGACATGATGAAGATAAGGGCCTACTTTTTCTTCTATTAGACATAGGGTCTCTAGTTTAATTTCTAGGTCCTTGATCCACTTTTAGTTGAGTTTTGTGCATGGTGAGAGACAGGGGTTTAATTTCATTTTGTTGCATATGGGTTTCTAGTTTTCCCAGCATCATTTGTTAGAGAGGCTATCCTTTCTCCAATATATATTTTTGGCACCTTTGTCTAATATAAGATAATTGTAGTTTTGTGGGTTAGTGTCTCTGTCCTCTATTCTGTACCATAGGCCTACCAGTCTGTTTTGGTGCCAATACCATTCTGTTTTTGTTACTGTTGTTCTGTAGTATAGTTTAAGGTCTTGTATAGTGATGCCACCAGCTTCACTCTTCCTGCTAAGGATTGCTTTAGCTGTTTTGGGTCTCTTATTTTTCCAGATGAATTTCATGACTACTTTTTCTATTTCTATTAGGAATGCCCTTGAGATTTTAATTGGAATTGTATTAAATCTGTATTGCCCTTTTGGTAGTATGGTCATTTTGATAATGTTAATTCTGCCTATCCAAGAGCAAGGTAGATCTTTCCATCTTTCAAGGTCTTCTTTAATTTCTTTTTTTTAGCGTTCTGTAGTTTTTGCTGTAGAGGTCTTTCACCTCTTTTTTTAAGTTGATTTCCAATTTTTTTGAGGCTATTGTAAATGAGGTAGTTTTCCTCATTTCCCTTTCAGAGGATTTGTCACTGATATACAGAAATGTGTTTGATTTATCACTCTTGATTTTATAGCCTGTTTCTTTGCTGAATTTATTTACTAGTTCTAGAAGTTTTCTGGTGGAACATTTTGGGTCTTCTAGGTATAGAATCATACTGTCAGCAAATAGTGCTAATTTGAGTTCTTCTTTTCCTATACATATCTCTTTAACTTCTTTCATCTGTCTAATTGCTCTGTCCAGTGTTTCAAGAACTATGTTAATAGAAGTGGTGAAAGAGGCATCCCTGTCTTGTTCCAGTTTTTAGAGGAAATGCCTTCAGTTTTTCTCCTTTTAGAATGATATTGGCCTCGGGCTTAGCATAGATAGCCTTTAGGATGTTGAGATTTGTTTATGTTATCCCTAGTTTTTCTAGTGTTTTGAACATGAAGGGGTGCTGTATTTTGTCAAACGCTTTTTCTGCATCTATTGAGATGATCATATGATTAAGTCTATTGATGTGATGAATTGCATTTATTGATTTCCATATGTTGAACCAACCTTGCAACCCTGGGATGAATCCAACTTGATCTTGGTGCACTATCTTTTTGATATGTTTTTATATTCAGTTTGCTAGAATTGTATTGAGAATTTTTGCATCTATGTTCATTAGAGATATTGGTCTGAAGTTTTCTTTCTTTGATGCATCTTTGCCTAGTTTTGGAATGGGTTATATTGGCCTCATAGAATGAGTTTGGAAGTGTTCCTTCTATTTCTGTTTCCTGAAATAAATTGAAGAGTATTGGTATTAGTTCTTCTTTAAAAGTCTTGTAGAACTTGGCTGTGTATCTATCTGGTCCTGGGCTTTTCTTGGTTGGTAAGCTTCTGATGGTGTCTTCTATTTCATTGCTTGATATTGGTCTGTTTAAATTGTGTATATCATCCAGATTCAATTTGGGCAAATCACATGAATTCAGAAATTTGTCAATGCCTTTGATATTTTATATTTTATTAGAGTACAAGTTTTCAAAATAATTTCTAATTATCTTCTGTATTTCTGTAGCTTCTCTTGTGACATTTCCTTTTTCATCACGTATGTTAGTAATTTAAGTTTTCTCTCTCCTCTTTGTTAGTGTAGCTAAGGGTCTGTCAGTTTTATTTATTTTTTCAACAAACCAACTTTTTGGTTTGTCAATTTTTCAATTGTTTATTTTGTTCTGATTTCAGCTCTAATTTTAAATATTTCCTTCCTTCTACTGCTTTTAGTGTTCATTTGTTCTTCTTTATCTAGGGCTTTGAGATGTAACCTTAGGTCATTTATTTGTTGACTTTTTCATCTTTTAAGAAATGAACTCCATGCGATTAATCTTCCTCTTAGTACTGCTTTCATAATGTCCCAGAGATTTTGATATGTTGTGTCCATGCTCTCATTTACCTCTAATAATTTTTTAATCTCCACCTTGATGATTTTTGCAACCCATTGTTCATTCAGGAGTATATTATTTAGTTTCCAGGTGTTGGAGTAATTTTTTTTTTAAATTTTGTCATTAATTTCTAATTTCTTTCCATTATGACCTGATAAAAAGAAGGGTACTAACTCTACTTTTTGTATTTGTTAAGAGTTGCTTTGTGGCATATTATATGGTTTATTTTTAGAGAAGGATCCATGTGCTGCTGAGAAGAAAGTGTATTCCCTGCTTGAAGGATGAAAAATTCTATATATGTCAATTAAGTCAAAGTTTTTGATTGCATTATTGAGATCTATGTTTCTTTGTTCAATTTTTGTTTGGAAGATCTATCCAGTGGTGATAGAGGTGTGTTGAAATCATCCAAGATTATTGTGTTATGGTCAATGTGAGTCTTGAACTTCAGATTGTGTTTGATGAACATAGATGCTCCATTGTTTGGGACATATATTTAAAATTGTTATGTCTTGTTGGTGTATGGTTCCCTTGAGCAGTATGAAATGCCCTCTTTATCCCTTTTGATTAACTTTAGCTTGAAGTCTACTTTATTTGATATGAGTATGGAAAGCCCTGCTTGCTTCCACAGTCCATGTGAGTGTTATGATTTTTCCCAACCTTTCACCTTCAGTCTGTGTATGTCTTTTCCTATCAGAGGAGTCCCTGGAAGTAGCATATTATTTTGTCTTTTTTTTTAAATACAATCTGGTAGCCTATGTCTTTTGTTTGGTGAGTTTAGGCCATTAACATTCAGGGTTATTATTGAAACATGATTTGTATTCCCAGCCATATTTGTTTATTTTTGTTATTTAACTTGCCTTGTTTTATTCTTTTATTAGTCTTTCCTTTAGGGTAATACCTCACTCTGCTGATTTTCATTGTTATTTTTGGTTTCCTCTTCATGAAATATTTTGCAAAGGATGTTTTGTAGTGTCTATTTTCTAGCTGTAAATTCTTTTAACTTTTGTTTATCATGGAAGGTTTTTATTTCATCATCAAATCTAAAGCTTCACTTTGCTGGATACAAGATTCTTGGTTGGCATCCATTTTCTTTCAGAGCTTGATGAACAGATAGGACAGCAAGCTGTGTCAGGGCCAGCAGGGCAAACAGCATCCCAGAGGGTGACAGAGAAACAGTAACAATGCATCCAGAAGGAGACCTTGCAGAGCATGGGGAGAACTGTTTCTGGGGAGTGGCATGCAGTATGATCATGAGTGTGTGATATATGTTGTTCCAGGATCTTCTAGCTTCCAGGGTCTGTGTTAAAAAATCTGCCATTATCCTACTTTGTTTCCCCTAAATGTAATCTGATTCCTTTCTCGCATGGCTTTTAATATTTTCTTCTTATTCTGTATGTTGAACATTTTTATTATAATGTGACTTAGTGTGAATCTGTTGTGATTTTTTACATTTGCTATCATGTAGGCTTCTTAAATTTGGTTTTCCAGTTTGTTCTTCATGCTTGGAAAGTTTTCTGATACTATTTCATTGAATAGATTGCTCATTCCTTTGGTTTGGAACTCAATGCTTCCTCTATCCCAATAACTTTTAAATTTGGTCTTTTAATGCTATCCCATATTTCTTGAATGTTCTGCTCATGGTTTCTTACCATTTTAACTGGGTGGTCTACATTCTTTTTAAGATCATAGTTTTTTCAAGATTATATATTTTGATTTTATTGTCTGATGTCCTATCTTCTAAGTAGTCTACTCTTTTGGTGATGTTTTCAATTGAACTTTTAATTTGGTTTATTGTTTCTTTTATTTAAGGATTTCTGTTTGTGTGTTTGTTTTTTAGAACCTCTGTCTCCCTATTGAAGTAATCTTTTGCTTCTTTGATTTGTTTATATAGCTCCTTGTTGAAATGATCTTTTTCTGCTTCTATTTGTTGTCTTATGTCATCTTTTAATTCACAGAACATTTAATCATTTACTTCCTGAAGTAATTCTCTGTAATTTCTTCTGCTGTGGTAACCATGGGTTCTAATAATGTGGAATCTTGATTTCTTTGGGGAACTTTCTTCCCTTGTCTTTTCATGTTGCTCGAATTTCTTTCCTTCTAGTGCTATGGTTCTGGGGTGTTATTGTTTTTACTCTATAGGCTTATAGTGCTCCTGTAGGGTTCCAATACTTCTCCTTTGTTGGGAAGGACAATGTTAACAGATCTCAATATCAACAATATACCACCTATAAACAATTTGTTGCTATTAAGATGTTTACAGTTTGGTCAGAATGTACAGAAATATTGAATTTGATTATTATCCATAATATAATCAGTAGGTTTGTAAAAGAGTTTACAGTTTCTGATAGTGGACAATGAACTGGGGGTGAGGCATAGGATGATATGCTAAGAAGGTAGGATAAAAGGATATAGAATTAATATATCTTAGGAAGTGTGAAAGAGAAATCTAATGAAGAGGGTTAGTAGCAAGAGAATAGACAGGAGGTAATTTTGGGTAAACAAGTATGTGGGAAGACAGTATAGTACATAAAACAACCACACATATGTATTCAGAAAAATAAAGGATATTAAAATAGTAAAAATTGGAGGGGAAAAAGAAAAAAAGCATATATAGCATACCTCTAATATATTTTTTAAATTTTTTTAAAGAGAGAGAGAGAGAGATTTTTTTTAATATTTATTTTTTAATTTTCAGTGGACACAACATCTTTGTTTGTATGTGGTGCTGAGGATCGAACCCAGGCCACATGCATGCCAGGCAAGCACTCTACCGTTTGAGCCACATCCCCAGCCCCCCTCTAATATATTATTCAGATGTCCCAGTCCTCAAAATCCTAGTTCATGAAAAATACTTGTTTTTACATATGTTGGGATGTGAAGGTGGGAGGATAGATGGGGAGAAGAAAAAGAGAAAAAAGAAAAAGAAAAAAAAAATTATTGAAAGAAGAAACCAGGATTGTTGATTGTTTTGGAGATCAGTTTCTTTCCCACTTCTCTGGGGTGGGGTTTCTGTTGTTAATTGGTGTCTCCACCCTCAGGATGGTGAAGATAACCAGGGTGGGAAGGCTGGTCCTGGTGCAGGGCACTTGGAAGTGAGGTGTGGCACCCACCAGTTCCTGCAGGGAGACTGCACCTCAAGTGTCTCTTTTTGGGTCCAATGGAAGTGCCCAGTCCTATCTCCCTATCTTGACTGAAGATTACCCAGTTCCTGGTCTCAACTAGTCTTGAAACTTTAGCCCTGTCTGCCTCTCCTTTAGTAGTTCCCAATTAAGGGACCTCTGTTAACCGGGCTCCTATAAGCACCACCCTGGTCACACTGCGCACCTGTCCCACTGAGAGCTGTTCTGTGTTGGGCAGTTATTGTGCTGGGTTACCACCCCTTAGGAGAGGGGCGAGTTGGAAGCCAGGTACTTGGCCAGCTGGAGTTCCAATCTGGGAGCTGCCTCCACCAAATATGGTGAGAAGGTGGCCCAAGATGGAGGCAGTTTGCTTCTAGTGCAGGGGTGTTGGGTGGGGTAGGGGGAGCTGGGTGATGGTGTTGTGCAATGTGTTCAGAGATGATGTGTTCAGCGATGAACTCCAATACATTCAGAGCCTGTTAGATGCCCCTAAGTGCATGCAGATTACCACTTCAGGGACTATAGCCATTGCACAGATGGAGGCAATGCGGGGAGCCCCTCCTTGGTAGATGGGTGTCCACACAGAAGTGGGTAGGTAGCAGCTGAGTGTCCTGCATGGGAATGTAGCGGCATCTGGGAGTTCTGAAGCGGTGCTGATAAGTGATCCTACTAAGGCACTTGCGAGCCCAGCATGGGCTAGAACTTTCAGAGGTGGGTGTCATGAGTCAGGAGTCCTGCTCCAACGCTGAGGCCTGGAGCCCTGAATGGGGGCACAGCACTAGTGATTTCTGTAGAGAGCAGCTGTGTCCTCTATCACTCTCAGAGAAGCAGTATTCTCACTAGTTGAGACCCGGGTCACTAAGCAACACAGAATGCTGCCTCCCTTAGGCCCACCATCTTAGATTTTTCTTCCTTTCCTTTATTTCAAGAAAAAATTTGGTACCATGCATTATGTATGGTCTCTCCTAATTTAGGAATAGCAAAAGTCTATGTCAGAATATATACACAAATATAATATGTAATATAGTCTAATATATTTATATATTTTTAAATTTAGTTTTAAGCTCCTTCCACTTCTTTTTTTTTTTTTGCATTTATATTTGTTTCCAAGCCTTTTCTCCATGTCAATAATTTGATTTGATTTTTAACCTTATATATTTTGCTTCTGAATCTATTTATTAGTTCAGTAAAAATGAAAAAGGCTTTTTTTCTGCCTTTTTTTGTAATTTCCAATGACTTTCTTAACTCTGAAACATTCATTTTCCTTCATTTAGTTTGTATTTGAGATGTTTTCCTGTTTCATACTCTAATTAGGTAGTTTTTATACTATAATGTACACTGTTTCTATTTTTCCTTCAGTTGTATTCTAAAGTGTGTGTGTGAGGGGAGGGCAGGGGAGAAAGAGGTGGCTTACACAGATATTGTGATGTTTTGCCACCATCTTTTTTCATATTTAATGTAGATGCTTCTATTTAGGCTTGTTGTAGATTCTTTAATGTAACTGGTCAAACTTCCTTGTCACTCTCCATCTTATCTAAGAATGATTATATGTTTGTTGTTGCTGCTGTTGTTTCTGTTAAACCTAAGTTCCCCATTTTCTTCTTCTATGACAGGGGTGGGTAAATGTTTGCTGTAAAGAGCTAGAGGCTAAATATGGACCTATGGTCTCTCTTGTAACTAC
This sequence comes from Marmota flaviventris, assembly GCF_047511675.1. NCBI lineage: Eukaryota > Metazoa > Chordata > Mammalia > Rodentia > Sciuridae > Marmota > Marmota flaviventris. The sequence continues at coordinate 147,203,744 of NC_092499.1, forward strand.
TCAATTCTGCTGTCCTATGAAAACAACCACAGGAAATGCATAAACAAATGGGCATAGCTGTGTTCCAATAAAATTTTATTCATAAAATCAAGTGGTCATCCCACAGGCAAAAGTTTTGCTACCCAGTATGTAGAAGTGATTTAATGTTTTCCATCAGGGTTCTCCCCTGATGGAAAAGGAGTGGGAGTGCCTACAGAATTCAGCCATTCACTTCATCTTCGGTCAACACAGCAAATCTCTTCAGCTTCTTTAAACATCCTATGGTTTCCACCATCACTAGAATCATTCTTTGCTTTTTTTTCCCTTAGAATTAAATGAACAGGCTTAAATTGATAGTCCCTAGATACGAGATGTTTATAGTAATTCAGAATTCTGTGGACTCACTCTCCTTCGGTGTCACATCCTAGAAAGGGGAATGTAATTCAGAGGTTTACTAGGAATTTTTTAAAAGATACCACTTGGCCATATTTTTTAGAAGTTTCAAAAGTAGACATTAGCTTTTCCTTATTGAGTTTTGAATGACAACTTTTTTTTTTTTGTACTTTATTCTTAGGGGGATTTCAGTTAGAGGAATTCAGAGCATTGGCTTTGCTCTAGAGCTTTTCACCTATAAATTTTCTTGGTTTCTCTTTTGTTTTGCTTTTTGACTACTTTCCTTCTCTTCCAGAGGATCGTCAAGAACAGGCTCCTCAAGCATCTCTGTCAGGACTCATCACCATATCTCTGCAGCTGTCATTGAGACTCCCAAGATGTTGTTTTGCTGAGCAGAGCTCTTATCACATCTTTGCTGTTACCAACAATGTGGTGTGCAGGGAGGGAAGACTGTTAATGATGTTGAAATAATGTGTAGAACTCTGTTCTTCAAAGCTCTTTGTAGTCTAGGACAAGACTATCAAAATACAGATGGTAGCCTAAAATATTTTACTGGCATAGCCACTGTGATTCCAGCTGCATATGAGGAAGGCCCAGGTCATTCACCACCACAAACAGGAGGGTATGTCTTCATTAAGCCTAACCCAGTTCTAGGCATAAAGTACCACAGAATAAGTTTTCTCAAACTTTTAGAGAAAACTCTTCTAGTCACAGGATGAAATCTCCCCTCTAGTAGACTCATGGTAAGTTGTTTAGGGGATATGATACCATATAGGACTTAAACAAGAAGACTAGATCACCATGCGCCAGTTACCAATGAATTCATTTTTCTCTCTTTACTGCTATAGCACCTTGTTCTAAACCTCTGGGTCACATGTATTCAAACAATAACACAACTCTCAAAACACACATATTAGTATGCAAAGAACAAGAGCCACATGTAACTGAAAAAACATACTTTGAAACTGTATTTTCACCAGAAACAATCTGCAAAAAACTGAATCTGCTAAAAAAATGCACCCAGTTAACTTAATTCAACTCAAGACTGGAGTTTCCAGTCTAACTTGAATTCCAGCATTCTCATTTCTTATGCTCACAGATCTTCTGTGGCCTGTACTTTTTTTTTTTTCCCGACACCATAGAAGGGGAAAACACAAAATTTTACTTCTCAACTTTTCTTAGTGCTTCTGTCCTCCTCTTTAATAAATTCAAAGCATATTGAGAGCATATTTGAACTCTACTTGTGAACAGTTCAAAAGTTTTAATAGCATCATAGAAGGTGGTAGTGTTCAGTGTATGTCAAATGACTTGCTTAAGCAGGTCTTTCTCAACATCCACATCTAAGCCCACAAATGCAAATTAAAAGTACTATCAGTCAATTCACTAACTTCTGCTCCAACAAGAAGCAAAGCTGGCCTGTGACTCTGTTCTACTCTATTCTTGGAAAGACAATGTTTACCCAGAGCTGTGGTATTGTCTGGTGTTACAGAAAAACATTTCATAGACAGTTTGACTGCATTTATGCAACAAAACTTATGGACATAAAATTGTCTTTCACAAAAGAAAGTGTTGATTTTATAGTATATTTTTCACTGTACTTTAACTTTTCCTAAATATAAGAAGAACTGATTTTCATCACATCTGCCAGCCACTTCTAACTAGAGAGAAAGAATTTGTTATTTGGAGTACCTGGAATTTAACCTAGGTCTTATGTCTACATTATACTGAACAGACACATCCTTGCATAGTTATTTTATATATTAGTTGTATCGGGTTCTAGCATCCATTAATAAATGTGCACTAAAAAACAACCCAGTAAGAGGCACTACTGCTTACTAAGCAAAGAGACTAAAACTATATGTTTATACCAAGACCAAATAAACCAAAATTAATTTTATTTTTCAAGCATGGTCACAGGGCAGCAAAGTCCTACATGAAAGGCTTTCCCTCACTCTCCACCAACACTGTTAGAAAATGGAACTGAAATAGCTAATGTTGCTATTAAGAGGGTTAGAGCATCAAGAGGTGGGCAGAAGAGACTTCAAAAGCTGGAGCAGCTGTGGTCCTAGAAGCATTTGCTTGGAAACCCGGGCCCCAAGTCTCATTTTCTCTCCTTTGAAGAGTTATAATTGAGAAAGAAGAAAATCAAGCATTTTTGACAAGACCTCTACCAAAGAAAATTATGGGAGGCAAAGATGAAAAGGAATGTGTCCTGATTGTCCTGTTATTTAAAATCGCCAAACAGTGAGAGTATCATTGTAATCACTGATACTAAAAAGGTTCATCAGGGAAGATTCTTGGGGGTGATCAGCTGAACTTGGAGGCTGATGTATGCCCTTCCCCAAGGATAATAGACCAGGTGCTTATAAAGGAGATTACATTCCAAATTTCAAAAAATGGAGAATTAAAAAAAACAACTGAAAATAAATTTCTTGCCAAACAATCTATTTTTTTGGAACTAGATTAATACAGAAATACTAGGGTTTATAATGTTTTTTTGAAATTTAATGCTTAAGAATGATACCTGTAATCTCCTCAAATTTCAGTTGATAGATTATGCTACAAATAGATGAACTTCATGAAAAAAATTTAGAAAACAAAAAATTAATAATAAATGAAATCAAATTCCCAATCAACCATGACCACCACCCCTATAGAGAAAACCATTACTTCATTAAATCTGAATCTTTAAAAAAATAAATTTTTTGATTTTGAAAATCATGACATAAGTTATCTTGCATGAAAGTAATGTTTGTAAATATGGTTTGATTTAATTCTCATCTTCTATTATAATCAATGATATCTTTAAATGGAAAGCTGTATGTATGTAAATTTATTTGATTTGATAAGATGTCTGAAAAAATCAAGTATAATTTTAAAAAGTACTATTGAATTTGGCTTTTTTTCTTTTTTTTCAATAAACAGGCAGAAAAGTACAACACATTTAAATACAACTTCCTTCTTATTTTGATTCATAAAATTTTCACTAGTTCAAAAAGTATTTTAGAATCACTTTGGACTTGGATGAAAATAACTGGAAATGAGAAATTGTTTTCAGAAATACAAATAAAAGTACTTATATTAAATATACATTTTCAAAAGTGTAAATGGTTTAAGAGAATCCAGCCACTATTAAATAATGGTGCTTGCCACATAAATGTGTATTAAATCATTGTCAGATATCCTCTTGTGAAGACTTGTTATGAACCAGAAAGCTAGCTCTTACAATTCGTTTTTTGTTCAAAAAAGACCCTTGTGGCTGGGGATGTGGCTCAAGTGGTAACGCGCTCGCCTGGCATGCGCAGGATGCTGGGCTCGATCCTCAGCACCACATAAAAAATAAAATAAAAAGATGTTGTGTCCACCAAAAACTAAAAATAAATATTAAAAAATTCTCTCTCTCTCTCTCTCTCTCTCTCTCTCTCTCTTAAAAAAAAAAAAAGAACCTTCATCCCAGGGACCATTAAGGCCATGTCTCATTTATGTATTTTGGTAAAAGGTTGGCAGCATACAGAAGGGTAGCACAAATTTTGTTTGCTAATTTTGGAAATGTACAGGATTATCAGCTCCAGGATTTCACCCACTTTAGATCACCTCTGCTTCTGAGTTTTACATTATTATACGGGGCACTATACCTTGTTTAAAGAAAATTAGCTGCTTTCAAGGGGGAGGGGATCCATAAAAGTCAAAATGACCAAATTCTTACAAGTATTAGAAACTTATTTCCATAAGCTCAACCCCCTCCATTCTATTAAAAGACTTACTGAAATAACTACTGAGCTCCATCGTCAAACTGAATGGTTGTTTTTGATCCCATTATGTTACTTCTCCAAAGCCCTCAAGATTGCAAAGATGTACAATGTTCTCATCCCTCACACTCTGAGAGCCCACCCACTGCAGTATTCCTCACTCCTCTGCACCACTCTCTTCCAATAGCTCTGTAGGTATTATCATTGTGAAATAGCAGCAGGTCTCATGGCCCTCCTAGAACTGATCATCTAAGCCTAAAATCTCTTCCTAAACTTCAGTCCCAGTTAGCTAAGAGCCTTCCAGACTTCCTGAGCTAAATGTCCACATGTTCTCTATAATCACCATGTTCAAAAAGACAGACTGTAGGAGCTGGGTTTCAATCCCAGTTCCACAACTCACCACCTAAGGTGCTCTTTGCCTCATTGTACCTACATTTTTCAGGTCTGTAATAAATTATATTGTCACACCCCTCTCACTGTTATGAGAACTAAATGTGTTACAATATGAAAACCCTTACTCAAATGTAAATCAAGTCAGGCCTTGTTCTGCTGAAATCTTTACAAATACTTTCCTTAACTCTGGATAAAACTAGTCTGCCAGGTCCTGTGAGATCTGATCTTATACCCATCACAGTTCCCCCAGTGATTATGGTTTATTTAAATAGTTCTACTTTCAGTTATTTAACTGCATACTCTAGATTGTATTTTAGGATGTTTGTATAGGCTGTTTCTTCTTCCTGGGATGCTCTCTCCCTATACTTTGCCCAGATAACCTCTATTTATCCTTTAGATATCAGGAAAAATGAAAGTCATTTTCTTAGAAATCTTCTTTTTTATTCACCCAAATTCAAATTTTGCTGTCATAATCTTAAATCGCTCTGTATTTTTCCTTTTATAAAAATCGAAGTCTCCAAATAATTTATTATATAAAGTTCCTATTTATGCTATTATGTGACTGGTAATTTTTCCCCTAGCTAAACTATGTGACCCAAGACCAGAAAAAAAGGCAAAGATCAGATTACAAGGGATATTTGGGTCATGGAAGGGGTTAAAATTTTATTTTAACATAATAAACTTTATGTAAAAAGGAACATGGTTCTTATCATATTGAAAATGGAGGTGAACTGTTCATCTTCACACTAAAATTATTCTCTCATTAGTCTTTCCTTATCTCTTTTGGTAAAAAAAAAATGTGTCTTTTCCATTGCTCAGTGCAACATTTTTGGAATCATAATTGATTTTTTTTTTCTTAGCTTATCTCTCAATTGTCAGGGACTGTTGTTTCTACCTTCCAAATATCAGAGTCCAGTGAATTTTTTTCCATTTCCATTCATCTCATACTCATCATAGCCAATATTCTATTCTTTTTGCTTACTCCAGTGTTCTCTTGGAGGTCTTCTTATATCTATTCTTAAAGTAACAGTCAATGTTGAACTCAAAAGCTTTCATTGTTACCCATCTTCATCAGAGAAAGAACTAAAACTAAAATAGCATTCCAGACATGGTATGATCTGCATTCTGCTGCCTTTTAAGTTTCTACACTTTCACTTTTCACCACATCTCTCTTCACTGATTCTGTTATAGTAATGGTGGCCTCCTTATTGTGCTTTACTTCTTTGTATCCTCAACATTTTCCATTAAGTTCCACATTTCCAACCATATCTACTAGGACTGCCATATTCAAAATTATAACACCCCTTCATACACTTCATTTGATACTCCCAGCTTCTCATAACTCTTTTCTAGATGGTCCTTTAATTTTCCAAATCACTCACTTCCTTATAGTGTAATGCTTTATTATATTTATTTTTATTGACATTATATTAGCTCTAGAATATAAAATCCACGAAGAGAGAGATTTTTTAGTATTTTCTTTCCTGATAGCCAAAATTCCTAGAAGAATTTTATAGTATTAATGGCTCTTAATGGCTATTGAAAGAATAAATGATGAAGAGAAAACTATAAAGTGAAGAGACCTGTTAAAAGAATATTTTAGCACATGAGAAAAAATAATTTGAATTAAAGTAATATCAACAGGTGAAAATAAAAAAAAATTGTTACGTAGAAAAACAACAAATGGGAAAAGGAGAGATTAAGAATAATTCCCAGACTTCAGGTTTTATGCTGCTGCTATTGTTATTATTATCATTTTTATGATTTCTCAGAGATAAGGCTTGAACCCTAGGCTTCGATCATGATAGGCAAGTACTCTACCACTAAGCTGCATCCACAGTCCAATTATTTCATTAATAATATTTCTCTTCTACTGAAAAAGCAAGTGGGAACTTTGTTACACTGGATTTCAGCTCATCAGGTTCAATACAATACCTCTGCTTATATGATATATTTTATATATGAAGGTCATACATGTCACTTAATTAAAAATAGGACATTTGTCAATAAAGTAAAAGTAGGAAACCCACATCTCTATTTGACTTACGTGTGTATATTTTTTTGAACCCAAAGATTTTGTATATATATATATACTGTATTTTAAAACTTTAAGATCTGAAGCCTCTAGCACAGATCAGACACAGAGAAGGAATTTAACAATAATTTGTCATTTCTTTCTTATTATTATCCATTGCTAATGTAATTTCAGAATAAAATCAAAAGTACTAGCATGGGCCTATCAGGTTCTGTCCTTCCTCGTTTTGCCCTCATCTCCTGCTGTTTTCTCTACATCAAGTCCACTGAGTTGCCCTGCCCTGCTTGCTGTTATGAGAACTTGCCTATAAGAACTTTGCATATGCTATTTCCTCAGCCTGATGTACTCTCTATATGACTTAGTCCATCACCTTTTCCAATCTGTGCTCCAAATATCAGTTTCTACCTTCTACCTTAAAATACCATCCTAGCTGGATCACCCATGCCTGTAATTCCAACTACTCAGGCAGTGAGGAAGGAGGATTACAAGTTCAAGGCCAGCCTCAACAATTGGCGAGGCCCAAGACAACTTAGTGAGGCCCTTTATCAGAATGAAAAATAAAATGGTAATCACACCTGATTCAATACCCAGTACTGAAAAAATAAAAGGTAGCATCCCATCTCTCTACCCACAAGCTCTCTATATCTCCCTCATCTTGCTTTTTTTCCTCTATAGTACTTTTTGCTTCTCTTGAACCATATGATTTAGCTATTTATCATACTTGGGCATCTCACTACAAAAGAGACAATAGGGGTTATGTTTTCCCCACATCATCTTTCATTTCAATGTAGCTTCACTCCTATAAAAGTGCCTAGCATATTTGAGATACACTGCAAATTTCAATTAAAAGAGTAAAATAAACCCATGGTCTATTTTAATTTCACCACACTTGCCTTTCAAATGAACCAACAGAACCAGGTTCTATTCTGGTATCCTACAGCCTGAGCATTCTGCTTCCAGAGCATATCTGGACTGGAGTGGGAGTGGGACAGTCCTTCCACTCTATCTTTGATTAACAATTTTAGAGCTTTATAATCCATCACCCTCTTATGAGTTCCTATGACATTCATGATTTCTTTCCATATTTGAAGTTATGTGAAACCTTGTTTATCATGGAAATTTAATGTTAACTTCTTTCCCCACAATGTTTATGTTTCAGCCTCAAGCATAACAAAGTGTAATCTGCACAGTCAACCAGTCTTTGAATGTCTCTGGTCATTTAGTCGTTCATTGACTCATCAGATAATGATGAGTGCCTGTTGGAAAAACAAACACTGCAGCAAGACTTGAGGAAATGATATTCTTGAGGAAAATAATATTCTTGCTCTTAATGAGTCAAGAGATAGTGATAAGGAGAGAGAGAAAAACTGACAATTACAAAATATTGATGTTAAAAGAGGAAATATGAATGGAGAAGGAAGAGTAAGACTATGCCACAACTTGGGGAAATTCTTTGTAGGGGATGAATGTGTTATACCTTACAGGAGGAGAATGAACAGTGAAGACAATGAGAAGCCCTAACAGGCAGAAGAACCAATGCAAAGTCTAACCAATTCACAACCTTTGCAAAGATAAAGAAAAGAAGCAGTATAATCATTTTGTGTATGTGTGAAGTGATATGTAACCATAAATGGGGGATGAAAAGAGGGGAAAATGAACTGGGAAAGTAAATGGAAAACTCTTTCTCTCTTTGATTCTTTAATGTGGTATATAAACAAGAGAGAGAGAGATAGATAGATATAATCTACATACATAAATATGTAAGTATATAATCTTGCTTAAATATCAATTTAAATATGACAAAGCATAATGTAATTATATTTATGTGTTTTATGCATAATATGTATGAATACAATTCTAGTTTTAATAAGTGCTTGGATGGTGATGCTCATGTCAAAAATGGCAAAGATGGAAAAGGGGAGTGGTTGACAATAGGATGAATGACAAATATGCATATTTCTGATGCGACTTCTGAGACATCTGATTAGAAATGACACATGGGCAGGTGCATAAATCTGCAGAGCAAAGGGAAAACAGAAGCGGTACATGTGGTCAGATGCATAGGTGGGGAATATTAGAGTATGTTTTGCTTCATGTTTTGCTTTTGATAGGATTTTTGAAACAGGGAGAAAGATTGTAGAAAACAGGAGAAAGGCAAATATATACATACATACAACATATAGTATATTATTATAATGTATTATTATATAATAATATCATTTTAGAACATTATTATATAAATGATATTATTGTATATAATTTAGACTATAGCTTTTACGTATATATGCTCATGTGCCATTTCTAGTCAAATATCTCAGAAATCATACCATTAATAAGCATACTATACAACTCTTGACATTCACTCCGTCTTTCAATCACTCCCTTTTTGCCATCTTCTCCATATCTGACACCAGCACCACCATTCCAGTATTTATTCAAGTTAGAAATACATACAAATGCACATTATGCATTGTATATTCATACATATATAAAAAATGTTATTATTTATATGAAGTATAGATGTTCACATTTTAATATATACAGGCTTACAGTACACACACATATATAATTAGTTGTAAGTCCAATTATGTGCTATAATCACTGTGGAATACTTCATGAAGGGAAAGACAGAATAAAATTTGACTAGCATCACAGAAAAGGCATTGAATAAGCAGTAAATTTTTGTGCAGTTCCTCTCAAGGTTGAATCCTCCTTGGATGGAATATCAGACAAGGCTTACCCATGACTGATAGCTAAATGAGCTACTTAATCTGGGTGGGCCCTCGATGAATGAGAACGACCTGGGTAAGATAGAGCAAGATGTTCGCAGAACTTATAAATAGGGAGAGTGCATTGAAATGTGTTCTGTAGTCATAACTAGAGGGATATAAAGAGAATGACTTGCTTTGGTAGTCAAGAAAAATTTGATTGCAAGTAACAGAAACCAATTTGTCTTAAGCAATAAATAGATTTTTATTTTAATCATGTAACTAAGAGTCCTTTGGAATGTGTTTCAGATACAGCTGCTGTCAAGAAATCAATAAAGTCAGGATTCCATCCTTCTCACCAGATTCTGCTTTCTTTCATGCTGGCTTTACTCACTGGTCAAAGGAGGTTCTCACTGGGGCAAGGCCAGTGGTGCCATACTGATGCACTGTAAAACTGGCATCACCAAGAAAAAGGGTCTTTCCTTTTGTCCAGATCAGTTGTTTGCCCTGAAGTCTCAGCATCTAACTTTCATCAGACCACTGATGGATATTACCTCCATCACTAAACATCATGTGGCCAGGCCAGAGTCAAACCCTAAAAGCCACATTAGATAATAAGTAAGAACAGCACCCCTACCCACACTCAGAACCAATAACCAGATAGTGATATTTTGTCAAAAAATAATATAAAGTTTCTTACTCAGTGTGGGGCATCAGATAAATGACTTCTCTGAACTTTCAAGTACCATTTCACACCAGTCAAAGGAAATTAGTTTTTGGATTTTGAACTGTCTTATTAATTCTGTTATTTTTTTTTAATTTTTAATTTTATCATTTAATATTTCCAGGTGGAGATCCTGAAAACATTCAGTTGATTTAATGAAAACAAAGGCAGCACCAACAATGATGATAAGAAGCTCACACTGGAATTGAGTGTAAATTTGAGCATTTTTGGTCTAAAAGGATGACTTTTCACAAAGACATTCAGTAAACTATAGCTTGGCATCTATTTAAACACCATTACTGCAAATGACCTCACCATGGCTTCATCAGCGCTACTATAGCCACTTGGATTTGGAATCCAGATCCTAGCGAGGATCTCTTCCCATGTGTACTTAGAGACACTCTGCACCGGAGTGCTGTTACTGACCAACACTTAGGCTGTAGCAGACAAAACACAATCTTTAAGCATCAAATAATTCATACAAGCCTTTAGTTTCCACAGTAGAAATGTAAAGTTCTTCTTTTTTGAAAACTAAGAACATCTTATAAAATAAAATTAGAATAGCATATGAAAAAAAATTTTCTTTTCAAGTACATTAGCAACATTTAAGTACAATTTGCCTTAATATCTATACGGACATGCCATCAAGGGGTAGAACAAAAAGTAGTTTTATCTCTTGCATTATTTAAAAGGTGAATACTATCCAGTGTCATGCTGCCATGTTTTTAATTATATCTCCACAAAGTTGAACTATCTTTTGCAAGCTCATCAGTAAAGTTCTGCTAAGCTCCCCTGGCTCACCAAGTTCAAAGCTACACTCCAGGTCGATTTTATTTAAAGTCCACTGACAGCATGCAGTGGAGAAACATTAAGTACCACTTAAATCTGTTACTGAATACCTCATCAGGAATATACTGGAAGAATATTGTAACTCTGACTTCATTGCAATCCATTACAAACTCCCCTTTGGCCCTATTTTCACACAGGTGCCTAGCTGTAATATCCAATATCCTTAGCTTTTAAGAAGATGAAGGGCAATTCTTCCTGCTCTCTATGAATTAGTATTCAAATCTAAAGTCAACAGAAGAAAATATTAACTTTGTAGGACCACACAGTATGAAGCTGACCCTCTTTGTACCTTGGCATAAAAGTTGAAGACATGGCTCAAGGAAATCCAAGGGGACTTCTAAAACAGAATGTCACCATGAGAGGATATTAACACTGTGTGATCGAGATTTCATATGACATCAGGTTAAGCAAAGAATTTAAGTGCTAACTTTTCTTGGTATGGTACAAAATGAATGCTACAAGGAAAAGTCATTCACATGGGATTTTTTAATGTTCACAAGCCAATCTTGCATAGAATTCCCCTTTTGCAATAAACATGCTAATGTATTCAGTTCTCCCAAGCAGAAGACTTACATAAGTCTGATGTGGCCTGCCATGATTAAGAGCTTGAGCTACATTCAAGTAAATGAATGGTTTTAAATTCCAGCTGCACCAGTTAACCTTTTCTCTGTTCTGTAACTCTCAGTATTCCAATCATCAAAATGGGATTAAATTGATACCTATCCCAGAGGTTAACTGTAAGCATTGAGTAAGAAAATGTAAGGAAAGCATTCAGTACACAGAAGGATGTAGCTTAAGTTCTCAATGCATCAAAGTGACATTACAAAAAAGAAATTTAACACTGAAAATAAGTTTCAAAATTGTTATACACGAAATGTTTACAGGTAACCCTCCTTCCTTAGGAGACATGTATCTTACTATATGTCTAGGAGAAAGGAATGCTTGCCTTTTGTGTACACGGATTCAGACCCAGTATGCTATTTAAAAATATGTCTATGTTCCTTTTATCTCCCTGGGCTACTTCTGGAGAATTTTTATTTCATCTGAAGGATAGCAAGTTCTTCATTTAAATCACAATAAAGAACTATCCTTTATCATTTTAGCAGCTACTTTTGTTCTGCAAGAAAGCTAGAGTTACCCTCTTATTTGCATAGGCAGGCTGGCAGTCTATGAATTATATCATAAAGCACTATTCTCTGTTATGACACTTGAGTGTGTAAAAGTATTGATTAACCTAGGTCAATCTATGTAACCCACGTAAGACTACAAACAGCAGACAAAAGCATATGGAACAACAATGAATGAGGAATAAAGAAAATAATAGTTCTGTGTTGGTCAGCTAAGGAAAAAATACATTTAAGTTTTATTTTTCTCTAGTATGTTTAAAATGTGTGTGTGTGTGTGTGTGTGTGTTTGTGTAAAATCAATAGACCTTATGGAAATCTTTTTTCAGTGTGGAGATATTGACTTGCTCAATGTGCTTGAGACTTTATTTTTATCACTGCAGTCCCCAAAAGACATTCCTTCCATGGAATCTGGCAGATTAAAAAATGAATTTAATATTTAATAATACATATATGATACTTTCTTACTGAATCATAACCTTGTTTAATGATATCAACCTGTTTTTCAAATACTCCATCTTTGGGGAAAATATTTTATAAATAGAAAACAACACTGCTTATGTTATCAGGAAATTAAATAATTACCATGCATTATATTGGTTCATGTCTGTTATATTTCTTACAAAGATGCATTGGGCTATTCTTACTATCAAAAAAGAGAACATCAATTGTGAAGAATGTAGACATATATACACATATTACAAAACATTGATAATTATTTTAGGACTTTATACATAGATATTTTTGGGATGATGCTAATGAAAAAGTAATGCCTATTATATTTCACATTCTAAAGCCTGAGGACGAATATACATGGGAAAGCAATTCATACCAAATTGTTTCACACGTATGAAAATTCTGCTAGCCTAAAGCAATAGCTCTCCACTATCAAACAGGAGAAGCAACACCCCAACATCAAACTTCTGCCCTGGAATTAGTCTGAAAACTTAATTCAGCTTATCACTATGGTCTCTTTCACAAACAGGTCTTTCCCCTAAATGGTTGATACTCAGAGGCCAGCATTTGAAATCTGCTACATGTTTTTGGCTCACACCCAGCGCTCTCCTTAGTCAATAAGCAGACTTCATTCCAATGAATTTTCCGCATCCAAGTAAAGGTGAGAAAATGCAGAAAGGCCAAGGATTGAAAGAAAGCAAATGCTATCTCAGAGAATGGTTTCATAATTATAATAGCTCATTTTAATCACTGTGATTGTTTAATATATTATGAACACAGAGTTATAAGGATAATAATTGTCTTATCAGTCACAATCTCTTTGTTACAACCAGTGCTCATTTGGGATTTAGCATCATATAGTTCCCTTTTCCACACCTCCCTCCCATATCAAGTAGCCTTAATTATGTGGGCAGTCAGACCCTCTCTGGAGACAAAGATGAGGATGACTAAACATCAGGTAAGAAGAGAGATGCTCTCTCCTTCTTTGTTTCCGCTCAATCCCCTGTAGCTAAAGGCGCATATGCAGCTTTCTCCATCTTTGAGACACTTTCAATGTGAAACGAGTAATTTAGCTGAAAAATTTCAGTTATTTTTTTTTCGCATGCTTCATATGCTGGGTTAAAACCATTAGCATATAACAAAAATCTGAGCAGATGCAATGCAACAGATTCCTTAAGGGAATCCATATTTTTACATATTTTGTAATAAGGAAACTGTCACTCCCAGATGGTATCGAGCTAATACTGGTGGTTTGCTTGCTGATAACATACTAAAAAATAAAATTAATTGTATTCTATTTGATGACAATGAAGTCATTATCATATATACTGCACTCTTAAAAGAAACAGATCCAAAAGATCTCCTTCCTCAATGATTAGGTTTATTTAGTTTCTTGGCCTGGCCAGAAAAAGAAAAAATCCAACTTGGAACTTAGAGTTGGAATTCCCTTGCACCTGGCACCAAAATACGCTATGGTTTATAAATGTAGTGAAGTAGAAAAAGAAAAATGCTATCTTGAATTGCTAACAATATTAGAGAGAAGCCTGGTGGTGTAAATACAACACATCAGACATTTCCAAAAGGGATTTGTGAACTATTCAGATAATTTTTTGCTAGTTTATAGTGAAGCCATCTTCTACATTTGGCCAATTTTTGTAAGTCATACTTACCTGGAAATGTGTATAATAAGCCTTAAAATTGAAATGGAATATTGGTACATATTTTGGTATATTTGGATAATCACTGTTCATAATAAAGCAGTCCATTTTCTCAATGTGTCTTTTTACCTGCCTTCAAATTAAGAGTTAAAATGGAGATAAAAATGTCTATTTTACTTACTGTCACATATAATGTTACTAGAAATGACAAAAATTATAAGGTAAAATTTATCTTTACTTAGCATTCTCCTATATTAACCCAAACTATTTCTAGTACTCCAAGGTGAATCATTTTTATACTTTGTATGTTCTTAACTTACATTAGAAATTACATTCTTTTATTCAAAAACAAACAAAAGGATAGGAAAAACCCAAGTGATTCCATATATTGGTATCTATCTGTCTCCATAATTTTGAATTTGGTTAAATTATTACATTATGCTGGAATACCTTTTGTTTTTGTCAAGGTGAGATTATACTACTGCTTGCTGTGAGCTACTGGTGATGGTTTTCTTTTACATATTTTCATTTATTCCTTGCATAATGGTATAAAGACTGTGTTTCCCTATTGGACAGGACTCAATCATAACATAAGGTAGAAAAATAACCACAGTAAATATAGCTCATTCTTTGGAAGATGTGAAACCCAGAAGTCAACTGAATATGTCCTAAGAGAACAAAATTAAAGAAAAATTTTTTAAAAAATCCATGAGCTGTAAAATGTATATGAATAATAGAATAGATTCATATATATTAAATCTATAGGTTATAAATATTTGAACAGAAAGTCAATTTCTAACCCTGAATCATTTTTTTTAAATAATCAGAGATGACTTAGGGAGCAATTAACTGTTTAACTTGTCACAAGCTAAATTGCATAAGTTGATAATGGCTGTGTAAATGTTTACATGTCTATTTGCTTTCTCTTTATATATAAGATATGTATATATAAAGAGATATAAAATTATATATATATATAATTCTCGATATAAAATCATATGCTGATATGTGTGTGTATATATGTGTGTGTATATATGTGTGTGTATGTTTATATATGTGTGTGTATATATATATATATATATATATATATATGTAAATATACATATATATATACACACACATATACATATATATGCCATATAGTCACGTATATAGAATTTATTGGGAAGTTATTAAGTTATTTGCTGCCATATAGAAAGAACTGACAGGGTTCCTTCAGTGAAATAGGTGTTCCACTGTGTATTTTAAATGAGATTCTATGAATGACTAATGTGTGGCAAGATACTCATCTGTGTGCACTAACTTTGATAGTTCCTAACATGATTAGCCATGGTATTCTATGAGGAATGTCTGAGAAAAGTCCTTGCCATGTAAAGGCTAGAAAGACCTTAGAGATCATCAATTAAACAATTCCTTTTACGGATAACTCATGGCACTGTGATAACAAACTAGGATAAAAATTTATCAAATTCAACTAAAATTGTTGAAATTTATATGTATGTGATTTTCAGTAAGGGATAGTAAAGTTCTGATAACATATAATTTGTGAAGCAACAAAAACCAAATCAAAATTCAAAATTTCAACTGAATTTGATCTGCCTAACTCAGGGAACTATTTCTGGAGAAGTGATCATTTTAAGAAAATTTCTCTCCATATATATATATATATATATATATATATATATATATACACACACACACACACACACACACACACATATATATATATATATATGGAAGATATACGTATGTATATATATACACAAACATACATTCTTATACATATACATATATATATATATATATATATGTGTGTGTGTGTGTGTATATACATATATGTTAAAAAGTTGTCAATTAAACTTTAGTTTTATTTATTTGTATGCAGTGCTGAGAATAAAACCCAGTGCCTCACACATACTAGGCAAGCGCTCTACTACTGAGCCACAACCCCAGAAGGTTTTTGGTGATGGAAATCTGCAATAGATTCAAAAGGAAAAGTGAAAGTAGGTCAAATAGAAATATAGCAATACCATTATCACTAACACCAAAAATCATCGATAATATATAAATAATTTCTCATAACAATATTATATTTGGAATTTTCATGATAATAGTTCCCATCACATTCTGAAGTCTTTATGGTCTTTGTCCTCCAGGTCAGGCTTCAAAGTACTATGTACACACTAACTTGAATTTAAAGGCAGAGGCAGTGGGGTGGAAAGCAATGGCCTCCAGTTCAGATTCTAAAACCAGGGTTTGAGTTTCAGCTCAGTGTTGATGGACAAGTCCATGAGTCTTAGTTTTTTCATTTATAAAATGGAGATAAACATATCTATTTTACTTACCTTCGCTGAACCATTGGGGGTCTCCAATAAGATAATCTATGTGAAAATGATTAGTTAATGTAGGCTTTCTGAATATTACCAGGAGACAGGTCTGATGAGAGGGCTTTGGGGTGCATGCAAGCAACTTAAAATTCCAGCCAGGACACAGAAGGCAGTTCTTCTCCTCATCCATGGGAAGCAGCTGCTCACATTCTCCACTTTGGAATGCACAGACTTGTGAAGCAAGATTTTAACAGACTGTTTGGCACTGAGCAGAATTCTCCCTAAGACCTGGCAGGGGAATTAGTTTAAGTAATAGTATGTCAAATACCCATCAAGACAAATACTAATTGAAGTTTCAAATAAATTAAGCTTTGCCTGTGCTATGCTACAAAGACAACAAGTGTGTCTTATGATTTTAACTTACAGGGGGGGCAATGTGCCTTTTAGAAGCAAGAAGATCGTGCCCCCTCCTTTTTGAGTCAACACACCTGCACCAAGACTTGAGAAGCTCTTCCAAACCTCAGAGCATTTTCCTTGGGTAGGAACATATGACATTAGATGCAAAAACAACTCAAAGGTCATTCCATGTCAAAAAAAACACTGAATTTCAAGGTTTTACATTTAAATGGTGCATTTTTATAAATTATACACTTGTTCATAGATACTTCTTCATACTTATTCATTTCTGTTCATCCTTAAATCCCTCATGACCTAACCCATAGCATTAGGAGGCACTCAATATGCATTAAAAACGCCAGCATGCAACTGGACTCGTCTTTTGCTTAGTAAATAGCAATAATAAAATGTGATTTTATTACTTGTATAAATACTGAGTTTTGATCCTTTCATTTCAACTCACCCTTTGAAAAAATCTAAGATTCTTGTGGAAAAGTAGTTTTCACTAGCAATTAGTGTGTTGACAAAAAGAAAAAGAAAAAGAAAAGAAGTGATACCATTCTGTCCTTGCTATTATGAAACTAGAGAGCAGAGTGTGGTACCCAAGGGAACACCTGCTCTTTCACTGAGAAGTAATATCTATCTCATTTAACTCACAAATGCATTCTTGGGAATAGGAAGGGCAAGGCCTGGCAAAAAAGTGATAAAACTGTAGGTGATTGAATACCTCCACCATCTGGTAATTGTTCTTGTCCAGGTACTTGTTCTTAAGCAGAAGTTTAGGATCTTAAATTGATAGATGATGTATGCAGCAATGTTACTCTGTAAGTCCTAGGGCTCTTTATAAAATCAGTTGAGCACTTTAGAGGTTTAAAAATACATACTTAATGCTAAGAAAACTTAATTTGGAAATTATATTTTCTTGTACATGTCAGTGAATTATGCAATTTGTCTAAGTAAAAGAGTCTTGTGAATGTTTTGTTCAGCAATTTGGAGTTGGCATTAAAATGGTTCCATGAGAATTTGCCAAGACCCCATAAATAAACATTAAACATGAGATGTCTTATGTAACCACAATCCTCAGGGCAGATTCCTTTTAAATATAAGTGCACAGCTGGAGTTAAAATGATACTATGTCTTAAGAGGTTTCTTGCTGTAACTAGTAAGTTTAAAAAATTAAGTAACTGCTTGCTTTTATAAATCTTTCATCTAATGGGCACATTTATTTGCACAGCAAATAGACTAGTGAAAGTACAGATTTCGATGGGAAAAGAATGTAAGTAGGAGGCTTGCAAATTCAAAACAATGCAACACACACTACACCCCTTTTTCTGTTTCAAGGCAATTTGGGATGCATTATCATATGTTGTGTTTTACAATAACCATTCAAGTCAAATATTCCTGTACCCCAGGACTGAGACCAGAGAAGGAAATTGTAGGTTTTTGTCTTAAATGGTACATATACTTCCTAGCTTAAAGATTACAATCTTCTTAGGATGACACAGTGCTAAACCTTGACCTTGTGAACAGGTGTTTGGATTAAAGAGATCTTTCTGCTTAACTGTTCTGATATCTGGTTCTTTCCTCTCACTTTGGTAACTCAAGCATAAATAATATTTTAAATATGGAGTGTAGATTTTCCTTTTGTGAGAGCAGATCAGCCTGACTGGTTGTGAGAAACATATTTATAATAGTGAGTAGTATTTATAATAGTTACTTGAAAGACATCATCACTGGTAGTTTTAGGAAGTAGGGGTTGTGTTTATCCTTGGCTCATTTATTGCAGAATCCACAGCTCAGACAATTCTCAGCACTGATTGGTGGGAAGTCAATAAATTGTGCTCCTGAAAGAAAGAATAAGAGACTGAGAACTGTGCATGCTCATAACTCAAGGTGGAAAGAACCATTCTCTGAGCCATCAAGTTTGCTCCTTCAGGTTTTGAGGTTTTCCTTCTCTGCTTATATTTACAACATTGGCACTGGATCAAGATGGTTTATCAATAAATAATTTGCATTTATCTTGCTTTTCTACAATTGACACACTGTGTAAATCTTTCTCATCATTTGATATTTTACTTGCAAGTGGTGATAATTCATTCTCATCTGGATTTGGATTTTTCTAATATTTTTTAACTATCCAAATACTTGTTAAAGACACAACATATATTAGTAGACTAACTCTCCCTGTTGAAATTCCAAGATCATATCCACCATAGCACATTACATTTTTTAGCCATTCTTTTTTTTTTCCCAACCCAAAACATGAATTATAGATAGTGACATATTGGGAAGGGATATTTTTCTATTATAATTTTATATTTTAGGAGTCAATGCTACATTATGTAAAATAATACACTATTTGAAACACCATGTTGTTATTATAAGATCTCATATTTCCAGGCTTCCTTTAAAATACATTTTTATAAATATATTGCTGTAGGTTTCTTATTTATTTATTTATTTATTTATTTTTACTATCAATATATGATTCATTTTTTCTACAAATAACGCCATCCAAGCATCCTTTATATGGTACCATGACAGACTTTCCCAATCCAACAGTCACTGCCATTCCATCAAGAGTTGTCACTACTCGTACCAATGGAGTGTGTATCTCCTTGAAGTCTCTCTATGCATATGCATATCATAAACATGGACCCATAGTAAATGCTTTAATGTCTGTGGTCAAATTTTATTTTTTGTTTGTTCTTTGTTTTAAAATGTCTTTGTGATTTTGTCTGTGACAATGCCTTCAACACAATGTAATTCTTCTTCATAATATTCCATGTTGTGGGTATTCCATCTATGCCACACAATCAACCTGCTACTAAAGAGTACTTACATTGGTTTCAATACATTTTATTATGACCAACAATGAATGCTGCACTGGGTGTCCATAGGGACCTTCCTTAGGTTTTCCATATTTTGCAAACGAAAAGATTGCATAAAATGTATTTATAATACTGTTTATCTGAATTTTGTTTTTAATATGATCTCCATGCTTTTTATGGAGAACCTTATCCCATACAAATGAACAAGTGTCTTCCAGAATAGGTATCAAGAAATAGAATGGCAAGAAGACTTTTTCTTTAATTTCACAAATTTTTGCCTCTGTCCTAATTCATAACATGAATTCATACTTTATTGTATGTTTCATGGCCTTATGAAAGCTAAATTCACTTTAATTGGTCTTTAGTTATATATATTGATATATACATATATTAGTACAGTATTAGTGACATATATATATATATGTATATATATGTATATATATATGTTTGCATATAAATATATAGCATAGTGAATATGTGTGTGAACATGCATATCTTTAGTGTAAAATTTGATTGCTTTTTACAAACTGAGCACAGATAGTAACCAAGCAAGAAATGGAAAATTAGAATCTTACCAGAAGCCTCCCTGATTCTCTCTTTACTAACCACCTCTCT
This sequence comes from Marmota flaviventris, assembly GCF_047511675.1. Classification (NCBI taxonomy): domain Eukaryota; kingdom Metazoa; phylum Chordata; class Mammalia; order Rodentia; family Sciuridae; genus Marmota; species Marmota flaviventris. The sequence goes on from NC_092499.1 coordinate 147,223,981, forward strand.
ACCTCCTGTCTTTCACAGACAAATAAAAGATGAACCAATATTCCAACTTCTAATAGCCAGTTACTTTTTCCCCTTCCTTCCTTCCTTCCTTCCTTCCTTCCTTCCTTCCTTCCTTCCTTCCTTCCTTCCTTCCTTTCATATTTATTAATGGTGGTGGTGAAACAGGGCCTCACACATTCTGGAAAAGCATTTTGCCACCGAGTAACATCACCTGTCCCAAGATTACTTTTGTTCTTTACATTTATTGAATCATAGCAGACACAATATTGCTTGTGAGACTCATTGATACGTGTGGTTTTCAACCACTCACTTTTTTTTTCATTGCTTCATGGTGCTTATCTAAAGATAATCTTTATATTTTCATTAAACACACACACACACACACACACACAAAAGACCAATTTTTCCTCTGACTACTACTTTGACCTCAGTCCACAGATGTGTGTTAGGTAGAATTATCATTTATTGCTAAATCAATGATAAGTTGTATTTACAATAGTACTCTAAAACAATACTTACATAGAACGTGATTTTTAAAATATATTTTCCTCTTCTTTTTAATATATAATTTTTCTTGATAATGATAGTCTCATTTATTCAAACTATTACTCCTTCACCTTTTCAAAATCTGAGTTTTAATTTTATCTTATGAACATATTTCTACTTTTTTTTACAATTTTTGTCAGTTCATTTGAGTTAGATATAATACTATGGTTTATTTTTACAAAATTATACCAGCAAGGAATATAATTGATACAATTTAGTCCCCAGTTCTTTAGCTTTCTCTTCCCTCCTTCATCCCCCTATTCCCTTTCCTCCATTTCTGATCTTTCTTCCCTTTAGTTATAGGTTTTCTTTTGTTTATTATTCATTAGTGTCTTGTGGATTTATATGACTGTGAGATTCTCTGTGGTATATTCATATATGTACCTGGGAAATTTAGATCAGATTCATTCCATTGTTCTTCCCTTTTCCTGACCCTCCTCCCTTCCCCCAAAAGTCCTCCTTATATCCACTGATGGCTCTTCTACTTGCAAGGAATCCATGTTTATTTTCTATTCTGTTCTCTCTCTCTCTCTCTCTCTCTCTCTCTCTCTCTCTCTCTCTCTCTCGGTATATAATTTCTTCCCCCTTACATTGTTTAAATGTATAGAGAATATATATATATATATATATATATATATATATATATATATATATATATATATGTTTGATTGTTTCATTCTTTAATTTATGTTTTCAAGTGGATGAGTTTAACTCATTCACTCATTTTAAACACTAATTACAAAGCATTTATTTTTATTATAGTAACAACAAAATAAATTATATGACAGTATCATGCAAATTCCACAGTTAATTTAATCTCTCTGGATCAATAAAGACTCCTGGCCCAAATTTATGTAAAAATTATTATTTCTATTTGCCTTACTTATTGATTTTTTTAACATTTTAGCTTTAGATTATTATCTTTACTTTTCAAAAGTCAAAATTTATTTATACTCATATGTCTTTCATACACACACACACACACACATACATAGAGGGGGAAATCATTTTGGGTTGCACCAGTTTACTTATTTATTTATTTTTTATATCTGCCAGCATTTTTTTTTCAGAAAAGGTCAGTAGATACATTGATTATGTTCATCATTGGCCTGGTATTGTTTTATTTTACCTTCCAATTTAAGAAATAACTTGGCAAGAAATTGAATAATAAGCTTCAAATTAGGTTCTTTGAGGACTATAATTATATTTATTTATTCTCTTCTTGTATTTAATGATGTTGATTAAAGTCTGATATAAAGGGGGTTTATTTCACTTTAAGATATTTTATGTTTGTTTGTTTGTCTTTCTGGAAATTTCCATGGTTCCTCCTCCTCATTCTCCTTCTTCTCCTCTTCTTTTTCCTCCTGCCCCTTCTGATTCAATAATGCTTTAAAATTTCACTCCCCCAAATTTTTATGTTTAAGTATGTGCACATTTTTTGTTTTTCTTTGTAGAAAATTTTTAATTTTTTCTGCTTGCCATCCTATGCTCTTCCCAAACTGGAATTCATGTGTTGCAGCTTTTTTTCTGAATTGATTTTTCTATCATTATTTTACCCTTACCTTATTTTAATTCTTTCTGGGTTTTCTTCCTGTAATTATTATGAAATGAATATCAGAAACACTAGAACCATCCCACATAACATGTATTTTGTATTTTCCATCTTTTTAGAATTATGTCAACTCTACCTTGTAAACAAGCAAGCATGGTGCTTATTTAGATGCTCACGTTTTTATTTTTGTGATTAAAAAGTTGAGATTTCATAGCTACATATCATCTCGTATCAAATAAATGAAAATTTCATACCTATGTATTATCTCATCTTGTGAGTCACTGCTACTCCAGGCTTATCTTCTCTATTTCCTGAGACTGTTATCTTAAGTGCAAGCTCTGTTAGTTGTTATATTTTTTTTTGTCCTCCTGGTTTATGATCTTCAAAACTTTGCCAGTGTTGGTGTTTTTATTTTGTCCCTATTTAGTTTCTGCCTGTTTTTTGAAGGCAGTGTGGAAGGTGTAGATGATTTTCCACATTCCATATTGGCTTCAATAAAATCAATAATTTTATTTTATAATTCTATCTTTATATCTGATGAGCTTAGAGTTTCAAGAGCTGAGACCCAACATATAAAATAGTCACATTAGTATGATTATCTAGTGCATTTAAAAAGATTTCATACTTTCAAAAATAATGTTAATGACATTCTTTTCCACCTTTAACTTTTATTTTTCTTGCTGATAGTCAAAGTCCTTTCTTATTCTTTTTAGGTTTAATTAAAATCATTTCCTGTTTTTTAATTAGGAATCTTTGCCTAAGATGTGTTGTCTTGCATTAATTTCCCCAAATGTGTCTTCTGGGGCCGTTAGTAAAGATTCCCATTCCCATATGTCTCCTGGAGATCCTCATGTGCATAATCCAAATAGGTTGTTTATTAAGAGATGTTTCAGGAAGATTTTATGGTTTGGCAAATTTGTAGTAAGCAATACATCTAGAACATGGTTAGAAATCTATAGTACCTGAATTCTCATTTGGGGTAAGGATGCATGCTTTTCTCTCTTAGCCAGAATGATATTATTTAAAAGTGTCATCTCAGGTAAAATTCTGGGTCTTTGTTAGAAAAATGCTCAAACATCTCCTGAATGTGGTAATTTAATCTCTAACTGGTAGTGTTTACTATGCTTTGTGATTACAAATCATTTTCCCTATACTTGACAAAGGAGACATGCCACACTAAAGTGCTTCCACCTGCTAACATGGGTTGCTTTTTAAATGAGGTTGAGTTCTACCATTTGGAAAGAGTTTGCAAAAATATCTTCGTTCTCTTGGGGAACTAGCCTGTGGCCTTGTGTTTTCTCAGCTATCCAAGGCTTAAACTTGATCTCTGTGTCAATCAACTTGGAATCAAGAAAGATGTGGGAATACCAATTCTACTAATCCAAGCAATTTTTGAACATTGCAGTTTTGTTGCCATTTGGGATCACCAACAGACTAGTCCTAGTGTAGTATTTTATGACACACTGTGTAATATTGTGTCATTCTCAGAAGCTGATTGCCTTGATTTCACAGCAAGCAATAATAACTAATTTTGGCTAAAGCTGATAAAGATAGTGCTACAAATGGCATGAATCACCATCCTCAAATTCACCCTAGGTAAAAAGTTTGCTTCCCACAGCTTATGCACCCATCAAGTTGGGAGATAGACAAGTGTCAAACAGTTTCCAGGTTTAATTTGTTTAAAGCAGAAACAGAAGCATCACATGTTTTGCACAGGCTATTTGTTTACTTGTTTACTTGTTCATCCTTTTTTGAAGAAAGGGTATTGGAAGGAAAGAGGAGGAGAAGATATCCAAATTCCCCAGATATGCATCCTGGTAATGGAAATGTTATGACTATGCCATGTATATTCAGCACATTTATTTATTTAGCATTAAGCAATCATCAGAATCAGGAAATATGAGTATGATTTGTTAACTGTGATTTGTGGAAAATTATTCGCACATCATGGAATAAAAGAAAAAAGAAGGCAGTACTAGAAGAAAAGAGGGACTACTAGTCTTAAAAAAAAAAGTTTGATTAAAACTTAGTTTTAATGCAAGCTTTGCCATCTCCCCATAAGTGTTACCTTTAAAACCTCTAGTTGTGCAGATTAGACCCAACAGGCAACCCTGAGGCCCTAGACATGACCTTTAGAAGCAAAAGTCTTGAAGTTGTGATGCAAACACAAAAGCAGGTCTCTCTGATAAATCAAAGTTTAATACTTGTAGCATAAATACATTAATAATTTGTAACACTATTTTAATACATTAACATTTACATACACCATAATGGCAATAACATAGTACCATTCATAATAAGAAATGGAATATCTAAGGTCCAACAGAAAAAATACCACTCAGGGGTAGATCTTGTAATCATGCTGGTGGTACTTCCTAACTGGATGTTTTCTATGCATGTTCTGTGAGAATCCCTTTTTTCGTAAGTATTTTAAAAAGTCAACACTAAATAACATGAACTTAGATGTCCCTTTCCCAACCACCTTAAAAAAATATGGAGGAAGGAGCATGAACTTTGGTTCAGAGGAAAGAAAGCATCACATCACCAGGACTGGTTTGTCCCCAGTCTGTCCTCTGCCTTCTCAGGAGGGACTGTCCTCACCTGCCTCCACAAAACCCACAGGTCTGTGCAGGTCAAGAAGCTTTCCACTTTCAGGATGACTTCAGAGGGTCAGGATCTTCCTATTTAAAAACAGCTGGAGACGGCATTCCTTGGGAGTGGGAAGGTGAAAAATGGATATGAAGTAGGTAAGACCCATCTTCTCTACCTGAACCTTCCGTGTGGGTGAGAGTGTTCATCAAGAGCCACAAATGCTGCAGGTAATTACTATTTAAAATTCTATCTGTCACATCAAGTTGCTCATTGGCAGGAAGCATATCCTACCGCTTTTAGCCAAAACTGACATCTCTTTCTTCTGGGAATAATCATAACAAACAGATAATGATAGTGAGTAAGCAATTATTTCTGTAGTATTTTCTAGCCTATTAAGGTAGGAAAGTCTTTCAAACATTAAGGGCTTAGGAACTTTAAAATTAGGCATCACATGCATTCATTTTTTTTGAAGCCAATATGGAGATGAAATCGCCTGGCCAGATCTGTGATGGAAGTTGAAACGTGCTAACGTAGTGAATATGCAAGTGCATTTGTACTGTTCAGGTGTCATAAAAATGTATGAGATCACTTTGAGTGACACTTGGAGTACATTTACTAATCATAAATATAAAGATTTTTTTTAACGTACTAGGTATCCACTTTTTAATGTGAACCAGTGAGATTCATAATCTCTACAGAATTCTATCAAAATTCATCACAAATCACACAAAAATATTTCCACTGGGAATCTTGGCCACTGCTTATCTTTCTGGGTTTATGATAAAGAACTCAATCAGGCTGTACATTGATGTTGCCTGTCTGTGGCTCAGCACAATCTGGTATGGTGGGAAGAATGCCAGGACAGGAGTGCTGAGCCAGAGCCCCGCAGTGAATGGGGACTGTTAGGAAACATCTCTACAGAATACGAGAATGACACCACAGGATCTCTTACATCATTGGCTTTTGGGGGGTTCTATTTTTGTATGCAGTTACCAAATTTAGGCAAGATTATAGAAAAGTTTAGAAGAACAAAGAGGCACATGGAATATATCCATCAATGGCTGGTAGGAGAGACCTCCTTTCAATAAAGTCTATGTTCAGAACACAAAAATATTATAAAAATCATAATTAATTACTGTTTGGGAATTGACATTTTTTCCCTAAAGACATCAAAATAATCTGCTCTAGAAGCAAATTTACACTGAGATAATTATCCCAAATGAAGAATCTAATGCAAGTAAAAATCATGCCATTAAATAATCGATTACATGAATTATTTTGTCAGATGTAACTTATAATAACTTTCTTAATCAAATGATTTTCAGTCAAGTGAGTGAATTTAATTCAGCATTTAGGTTTCTTGTTATGCTGTTTCTAATCAAGTATCTTTGGCTTGGAACCAATAGATGATTCTTCATAAAAACCATTTAAATATTAAACTTTGAGGGAAATTGTGATTATGATATCCCTAATCTCTATTTAATTCCAATAACAAATAAAAAAATGCTATCATATATATAAATCCTTTCAATTCGGGTTATCATAATTGTTTTTAGTATTCTTAGATAACATTTATCTTCTCTCTTTGTTTTCTGTACACTTGTCTCAGTGCCTCATCTTAGTATGCTTTTGTAACAATAGCCTATGGGTAGTAGATGCCATTACAAGCCTCCTTCCATGGTTTAGGAAACTAAGTATTAGGTAGTTTACAGAACATTACCCATGGAATCACAGAACAATAAATGACTCCAAGAGGAGTGAAAGCCAGTATGGATTGACATCAGACTTGGGTTTATATTTCCATATTTCAAAGTTTAAATGAACCACATTCCTTAAGTTCCATCATATGGCAAGGAATTTCAAGTTCAATATCACTTATAGGAATATACATTATATATAGTCATGTATAGATAGAAATATAAATTAAGTATGGAAAATGCAAATGCAAAATAATTTATAATTCACCAAAAATTACAAAAACTATTTTTACTTTTATATGAGTTCTTAGTCTTCATAGTGTGCCTAAAATTTTACTGCCCACACAATTTTATATATTTTATTTTCTCTTCACTTACTGTCACATCATAAACAACTATTTTGGCACCATAATTTTTAAAATTCTTAATTTTGAAAGATGAAAATAATTTTATTTAACAATGTGTGGAACCATTCATTTCTTGCTGGACTTCAAAATCACTAAGAAATCACCACCAAATTCAACATTGTAAAATTTTTCCTGAACGTTTCCTTTTAAATTTTCAGTTTGGGGGTCTTACATTGAGATTTTTGATCCATTTTGAGTTAATTTCTATTTGTGAGCATTAGTTCCTTTACAAGTGGGTAGCCATTTCCTCCAACATCGTTTGTTTAATAAAAGATCATATTTTCCTCATTGATTCATCTTTGTAACCGTTGTCGAAATTTTTTTTCATATATGAAATGGTTTATCTGTACTTTCTATTGTATTCAATTGGTCCATATTTCTGTATTGATACCAGCACCACACTGTTTTGATTATTGTAATCTTGTGGTAAGTTTTGGAAATAAGATACTTGACTCCTCCAGCTTTGTTTTCTTTCAAGATGGTTATGGATCTCCAAAGTCTCATGGGATTACATATGAAGTTTAGAATGAGTTTTTCTATTTGTGAAAAAGAAAAAGAAAAAGACTTGTTATTGAGATTTTAATAGCATTACTTTGAACCTACAAATTACTTTCAGGAGTATTGACATATTAAACCTTCTAATCCTTTTTCAGAAAATGTGCTTCCATTTATTTAAGTTTTTATGAATTTATTTCACCAAAGTTTTGTAGGTGTCATAATAAAAGTCTTTCACTTTGTTGGTTAATTCTTAAGAAAATTTTTTGATGTTTTTGTAAATAGGAATGTTTTGTAGTTTTCTTTTCATATCATTTATTGTTAATGTGTAGCAGTAAATCTGATGTTTGTGAATTGCTTTTGAATTAACTTTGTACTATTTTGCTGAGTTAATTTATAGTTTGGACAAAATTTTGGTGTACTTTCATAAATATTTGCATATAAAATTATATCAGCTCCACATATAAAAAAATTAACTTTCTTTTCCAATATGAATGTTTTTTTATTTCTCTTTCTTGCCTAATTGCACTGACTGGAACTCCAGTACTGTGTTCAATACAGGTGATGAAGGTATGCATCTATTCCTTGTTCTCAATCTTAAAGGATAGTCTTCAATATTTTTCCATTGAGTGTGATTACCTCTGAGAAATTTTCATATATAGCTTTGATTATATTGAGCTTGTTTCTTCCTATTTCTAGTTTTTTGAGTGTTGTTATTATGAAAGATTTTTTTAATTTGTTCTAATTAGTCATACATGACAGTAGAATGCATTTTTACAGATTGTACACAAATGGAGCAAAACTTCTCATTCCTCTGGCTGTACATGGTGCAGTCACATCAGTAATGTAATCATACATGTAGATAGGGTAATGATGTCCACCTCATTCCACCATCCTTCCCATCCCTACACCATCTCCCCACCCCACACTCCCTCTATGCAATCCAAAATTCCTTCATTCTTGCCATACCCCCATTATGGATCAGCATCTGCTTATAAGAGAAAACATTTGGTCTTTGGTTTGGGGGGTTTGACTTATTTTCCTTAGCATGATATTCTCTAGCTCCATCCATTTACCTGCAAATGCCATAATTTCATTAATCTTTAAGGCTGTGTAATATTATATTATGTATATGTACCACATTTTCTTTATCCATTCATCTGTTGAAGGGCATCTAGGTTGGTTCCATAGTTTATGTATTGTGAATTGAGTTGCTATAAATATTGATGTGGCTGTGTCACTGCAGTATGCTTAATTTTAAGTCCTTTGGGTATAAACCAACGAGGGGATATCTGGGTCGAATGGTGGTTACATTCCAAGTTTTCTGAGGAATTTCCATACTGCCTTCCAGAGTGGTTGCTCCAATTTGCAGTTTTACAAGCAATGTATGAGCGTATCTTTTTCCCCACATCCTTACCAACACTTATTGTTGCTTGTATTCTTGATGATGAAAGTGAGATGAAATCTTAGTCTAGTTTTTATTTGCATTTCTCTAATCACTAGAGATGATGAACATTTTTTCATGTTTGTTGATCAATTGTATTTCTTCTGTGAAGTGTCTATTCGGTTCCTTAGCTCGTTTTTTGATTGGGTTATTTGGTTTTTGTTTGTTTGTTTATTTGTGTTGAGTTTTTTATATATCCTGGAGTTTGTTGATCTATTTGAAGTGCTGGTGGCAAAGATTTTCTCCCATTCTACATTATTAATTGTTGCCTTGGCTGAGAAGAAGTGTTTCAATTGGAATCCATCCCATTTATTGATTCTTGTTTTACTTCTTGCACATTAGGAGCTTTGTTAAGAAAGTCAGGTCCTAAGCTGACGTGGTGAAGATTTGAGCCTATATATTTTTTTTTTCCCTAGTAGCACAGAGTCTCTGTTCTAGTGTCAAAGTCTTTGATCCACTTTGAGTTGATTTTTGTGTAGGGTTAGAGATGGGGATTTAATTTCCTTTTGCTCCATATGGAATTCCAGTTTTATTAGCATCATTTGTTGGAGAAGCTATCTTTTCTCCAATGTATGTTTTTGGCTCCTTTGTCTAGTATGAGATAACAATATTTATGTGGGTTTGTCTCTTTGTCTTGTATTTTGTACCATTGGTCTACATGTGTATTTCGTGCCAATACCATGCCATTTTTGTTAATATTACTCTGTAGCATACTTTAAGTTCTGATATTGTGATGCCTTCTGCTTCACTCTTCTTGCTCTTATGTGTCTCTTATTTTTTTCATATGAATTTCATGATTGCTTTTTTTAGTTCTATAAAGAATGTCATTGGGATTTTAATAGGAATTACATTAAAGCTGTATAAAACTTTTGGTAGTGTAGCTATTTTGACAAAATTAATTCTGCCCATCCAAGAGCATTGGAGATCTTTTCATCTTCTATGGCATCCAATTTGCAATTTTCAATTTTTTTCTTTAGTGTTCTGTAATTTTCATTGTAGAGGGCTTTTGCCTCTTTTGTTTGATTGATTTCCAAGTATTTTATTTTTATTTTTAAGGCTAATGTTAATGGAATAATTTTCGTGATTTCTCTTGTAGTGGATTCATCACTTACATAGAGAAATGCATTTGATTTATGGGTGTTGATTTTATATCCTGCTACTTTTGCTGAATTCATTTATTATTTCTAGAAGTTTTCTGGTGGAATTTTTTTTGGATCTTTTAAATATAGAAGCATGACATTAGCAAATAGTGATAGTTTGATTTCTTATTTTCCTATTTATATCTCTTAAATATCTTTTATGTTTTTTCCAGGTTTTAAAGGGAATACTTTAAATTTTTCTCCATTTAGATTAATTTTGGCATTTGGGCTTAGCATCGATAGCTTTAACAATGTTGAGGCAGGTTTCTACTATCCCTAGTTTTTCTAGTGTTTTGAACGTGAAAGCATATTGTATTATGTCAAATGCTTTTTCTGCATATATTAAGATGATCAAATGATTCTTGTCTTTAATCTACTGATGTGATGAGTTACATTTATTGATTTCCATATGTTGAACCGACTTTGCATCCCTGGGGTGAACCGTACTTGATCATGGTCTGCTATGCTTTTAATATGCTTTGCATGCAATTTGCCAGAATTTTATTTGAGAATGTTTTCATCCATGTTCATCAGGGAAATTGGTTGGAAGTTTTCTTTCCTTGATGTGTCTTTGGTTTGGTATCAGGGTAATAGTAGCTTCATGGAATGAGTTTGGAAGGATTCCCTCCTTTTCTCTTTCATAGAATAATTTGAGGAATATTGGGGTTAATTCTTCTTTGAAAATCTTGTAAAACTCAACTGAATATACCCCTGTTCCTGATCTTTTCTTGATTGATAGGATTTTGATAGCATCTTCTATTTCATTGCTTGAAATTGATTCATTTAAATTGTGTATATCCTCCTGATTCTGTTTGGGTAGATCATATGTGTCTAGAAATTTTCTAGTGTCTTCAAGATTTTTTATTTTATTTCAGTATAAATTTTCAAAATATTTTCTAATTATCATCTGTATTTCAGTAGTGCCTATCATGGTATTTTCGTTTTCATCATGAATTTTAGTAATTTGAGTTTTCCCTCTGTTTCAGTTCATTAGTGTAGCTAAGGGTTTATCAATTTTATTTATTCTCTTAAAGAACCAACTTTTTGTTTTGTCAAGTTTTTCAATTATTTCTTTTGTTTTAATTTCATTAGTTTCAGCTGATTTTAATTATTTCCTGTCTTCTGCTTTTGTTGTTCATTTGTTCTTCTTTTTCTAGGCTTTGAGATGTAATGTTAGATCATTTATTTGTTGACTTTTTATTGTTTTAATGAATGAACTCAATGCAATGAGTTTTTTCTTACCACTGCTTTCATAATGTCCCAGAAGTTACGGTATGTTGTACCTGTGTTCTCATTTACCTCTAAGTATTTTTAAATTTCATCCCTCATTTCTTTTGCTATCCGTTCATCATTCAATAGCATGTTATTTAGTCTCCATGTGTTGGAGTATCTTCTATTTTTTTAAATTTTATCATTGATTTCTAGTTTCATTCCATTATGATCTGATAGAATGCAAGATAGAATTGTTTGTTTGTTTGTTTTGTGAGTGTGTGTGTGTGTGTGTGTATTTGTTATGCTTTGTGGCATAACTTGTAGTTCCCTACACTAAAGGAAATGTCAGTCAAAGGAGGAATTAAGTCAAGTTAAAAACTAAAAATAAAATAAAATGACCAGGAATACAAATTATATGTCAATAATAACCCTGAATCTTAATGGTCTAAACTCATCAATCAACTTTGCTTGTTTTCACTGTGTTGATTTTTTTTTCTTTTTCCATTTTATCCTCATGGAATATTTTGCTGAGAATGTTATGTAGTGCAGGCTTTCCAGAGTGAATTCTCTTAACTTTTGTTTATCATGAAAGGTTTTTATTTCATCTTCAAATCTGAAGCTTCGTTTTGCTGGATAAAAAATTCTTGGTTGGCATCCATTTTCTTTCAGGGCTTGATGTATATTATTCCAGGACCTCCTGGCATTGAGGAATCAGCTGAAATCTAAATTGTTTTCCCCCTCTATGTAATCTATTTTTTTGCAGCCTTTAAAATTCTATCCTTATTCTGTATGTTAGTCATTCTCATTATAATGAGCTTGGTGTGAGTCTTCTGTAATTTTGTACATTTTGGGAGGGTCCTGTAAGGCTCTTATAGTTGATTTTCTATTCCATTCTTTATATTTGAGAAATTTTCTGATATTATATAATTTAACATATTGTACATTCATTTGATTTGGATCTTCACATATTTGTTCTGATTAATCTTAAATTTGTTTTTTTCATGTTATCCCATATTTCTTGGAATTTCTGTTCACTGAAGATGGTAAGAATATTCTTACCATCTTCTCTGTATGGTCAACTTTATTTTCAAGAGTATATATTTTGCCCTCATTAACGGAAGTTTGGTCTTCCAGGTGGTCTAGACTATTGGTGATACTTTCCATTGAATTTTTAATTTGGTTTATTACTCCCTTCATTTCAAGAATTTCTGCTTGATAACTTTTAATACTCTCTATCTCTTTATTAAAGTGATCTTTGATTTCCTATATTTTCTCTCTGACACCATTCTAAGATCAGTCTAACTATGTACCTTCTAAACTCTTCTGACATTTCTTCTACTGTGCTGTCTATAGATTCTATTGTTGGAACATCTTGGTTTATTTGAGGCGCTTTGTTTCCTTGTTTTTTCATGTTGTTTGTGTGTCTTCCCATTGAGCAGTATTGATTTGAGACAGTACAGTTTCTACCTTATATTCTTACAGTGTCCCTGAAAGCTTCTAGTACCTCACCTTTAAGGCGGAGACCAATATTAACAACACCTAATGCAAACAATATAAAACCTTAAACCAAATAGTTCTTATTAAGGCTTCTACAGTATTGTTGTGAAAAACAGAAATTTTACATTCAATTATTGTCTACAATAGAAACAGTAAGTTTGCTAAAAGGCTTTACTGTTTCAAATGATGGACAAAGAAGGAACAGAAGCAGTGTGAGATGTGCTGTTTCTGAGAGAGAAGATACAAGTAAAAATTTAAAGTGTTTGGGGGAAGGAGGAATTATTAGAGCTTGGCTGTTAGCATGAAAGAAGTGAGAAACATAATCCAAGAAGACAGAATGTGAGAGAAAAATATATAGAGATATAAAAATAAAAAATAAAATTACAACACACAACAGAACTGGTATATACTATTCAGACTTCAGACATCACATTCCTTAAAAAAATTGATGTATGAAAAATATTTGGATTCAAAGATGGTAGAGATATGAGAGAGGGGGGAAAAAAGAACATCTCAATGGAAAATTGAACAATTACTTTGGTTGATTTTCAAAATTTTCTCAGCTTTTCTTCTCCTCCAATTGGTGGGGCTGTCTGAAGTTTGGTGTTAGCTCCAATCTGGTGGGTGCCCCATCAGTTGCTGAGTGAGCCCATAGCAAGATGTCCTCACACCCACTTTCAGTCTTCCCACCCATTGTAGCCAGCCCCATCCGTCCTGGCACACTTGAGGATTCGCTGAGCAGGGGAGAGCCCAGTTTTCTCCACTTTCTCCCACCTGGACTCCCTGGGGAAAATGACCCCAGCCTCTAGCTTTCCACAGGGTTGCCAGACCCAGACTGGCCCATTCAGACCTAGCTGCAATCTGACAAATCTGGGCTTCAGAGCAACCCTGCAAACAGGCAACCAGATGGCGACCACTAGTACACCCAGCAGGAAGACCTCAGGTACAACCAGACCTGCAGGTACTCTGACAATATATCTCTAAGCTCTGGTCAGCATCCCCAGACTGAGGCGGCGGTGGCCTGAGATGGCAATGGTAGCAGGGGCAAATGTGCAGGTCCCTTGGCCCTGGATTTCCAGGCCCTGGCTGGTCTCCCAAGATGGTGGCAGCTGCATTTAACCAAACCTGCGGATACCCTGACAGTGGACTTCCAGGCAGTAGCAGCAGGCAGCGATCTGTGAGTGGAGTGGTTTGCGGGTAAACTGTGGGGGATTAGGGGACGGACATCCAGTGGTGGGTGATGTGAAGGTGAAAGGCAGGTGATATGCTGGCAAACAGTGGATGATTGAGGAGGTCAAATCTTATGAAAGGGTTTTGGATTTGGTTAAATTATTTTTGTTTCTGCTTAAACCAGATGATTATGTGAGATTTTCCCCCCTTCATTCTTTTAATATTGTTTATTGCATTGATCCATTTTCATATATTGAACCATCCTTGCACTCTTAGTCAAGGTATACAATTTTTGTTTTTAATATGTTGTAGAATTTGGTTTTCTAGCATTTTTTGAGCTTTTTATTGTATCTATTTTCTAAGAGATAATGGCCTATACTTTTCCAGAAGTGTCTTGGTCTGGTTTGATCTTCCGGTAATTCTGGTCTCATACAATAAGTTTAAAAGTACTCCTTTCTGTTTATCTTCCTCTTCAAATTAGAAGAATGTGTATCAGTTATTCTTTAAATGTTTGATAGAATTAATCAATGAAGCCACAAGGCCCAGGACTTTATTTTTTCAAAATGTTTTATCACTGATTCAATCTTCCTTTTATTGATATTTTAAATATATTTGTGATGTATTCTTTGTGGATATATTGTGGATATATATATATGTGTATGTGTGTAATATATATATATATATATATATATATATATATGTATATACACATGTATGTATATACATACTCACCCATCACATATTCTTTATACATTCATCTGTTGATGGATCCTAGGCTGATTCTATAACTTGGTTATTGTGAATTATGCTGCAATAAACTTGGGTATGTGTATACGTTAGCTTTTTGTTGCTGTGACCAAAATATCTGACATGAACAACTTAGAAGGAAAAGTAAAGCTCAGGTTTTCAGAAGTTTCATTCTGTGGTGGGTTGGCTCCATTGCTCTGGTCTGGAGTTGAGGCTGAACATTAAAATGGAAGAATGTGGCAGAAAAAAGCTTATCAGGTTATGACAGCCTGGAAGCAAAGAGATAAAGGGGCCAGGGACAAGATATAGTCCACAAGGCCATGCTCCCAGTGAACCTACTTTCTCCAAATGTACCCCACCTGCTTACAGTTTTTAACTTCTCCCAGTAGTTCATTCAAATTATTAGTCTATATAATGAATGAATCCACTGATGAGGTCAGAACCACATGACCCCATCACTTTGTGTGTTTGTGTGTGTGTGTGTGTGCGCGCGCTCGCGCGCGCATTGTGTACCAAGCATTAAAATCAGAAGCACTTGACCACTGAGCCACATCCTCAGCCCTATGTTGTATTTTTTTTTTAATTTTAAGAATTGTAATGCAAAAATAAATAAATAAATAAGTAAGAGAGCCTATGTTGTATTTTATTTAGAGACAGGGTCTCACTGAGTTCCGTAACACCTCACTTTTGCTGAGGCTGGCTTTGAACTCATGATTCTCCTGCCTCAGCCTCCACTGGGATTACAGGTGTGAATCACCATGCCTGGCTTTATCACATCTTAAAAAACCCCCTATGCTGTTTCAGTGGAGACCAAACCTTCAACATAGGAGTTTTGGCGGCTCATTCCAGATGGAAACCATAATAGAATGTATCTCAGAGTGGAGTTTTTAGCTAGCTTCAGACTAGGTAGGATGTAAATGTGGCCTTTTTCTCAGATTAAGGACCCATCTCCATGTTCACAAACACACACAAATAAAAGTAACACTACATACTGTTATACTGAATAGCAATCAGCCTGTTTGTCTTTTGATTTGCTTCATTTGTGTTAGCCAATATGTAGATTCAGAGAAGTGGAATTGTTGGGTCAAACGTAGTATATCTTTATGCAAACTGATTATTTATATTTACATCGAGTTTTGAGAGCAACAACTTACCCATAGCCTCTCCATCAGAAAATATGGTAAGTTTAAAAAAATGTTAATATTATGAGTACAAATATCTAAATTTAGATTTAATATTCATTTCATCTGAGCCATATTTTGATATGGCTAAGGGAAATTGCATTGCTTATTCTGTGAACTTTTCATTATTATTTCTAGCCCATTTTTAAGAGTAATTGGCCAATTATTTCTCCATTTCTATAAGCTATTATAGTGAAATAAATTGTCTGGAATGTAAATTGTAACTGTTCCTTGTTTCTTATATATCTTTTTACTTTGCTGGTGGAATGGTCTATTATGTGCATGTGTGTGGTAATCTGATTTATCAGTCCTTTGCTTCATTACTTCTAAATTTAAAGTTATAGCTTTGAAAACTTCTGCCTCTTCCAGGTTATAAAAGAGTTTACCTGTGTTTTGCTTTAGTACTTTATTTACATAGTATTTAACCTGGCATAGATTTTGAGAAATTTTCCTATTCCAAAAGGCTTTTGAGACAAAGTATATCTTTTTTCTACCTAATTTTAATGTCACAGTTTATTGTGAAGTAAAATTCTATATATGATTAAGTTTCTGTCTTAATTTTCTTTTTTTCTTACTTTGGTAGTGTATTAGTGTAGCATTTCCAGCCACCTTAATTATGACTTGATTTAATAATATGTTTTGATGCAGGAGAAAGCTTGTTTCACTTCTATTTTTTTTCTTTGTGTTTTTCTATTCTTTAGCATAAATTTTACAGCAAATATATCATTTAAATAAAGCTATGGATTTTAAATCTCTGACAATATTTGAAGAAATGGACATTCTTATAAATATACTATCAAAATCGTTTGTTCAAATATAATTTTACCTTCTTCAACGATTTCTTTTTTTGAGATTTTTCTAATGTAGGCCTTGGACATAAAAGAAAAAAAAATATTTTAAATGTAAGCATAAAATTGAAAACTTTTCTAATGTATAACAGTTTGTGTATGATTGTCTAAAACTATTAATGTCTTGACAACTCTCTAAGTCTTGGCCTCATTGGACACACAAACACACACACACATACGCACACGCACACTGAAATTTTAGATTGTGAATGCAGTCTCATAGTTTTCTTTTCTTTCCTTTCTGAATTCATGGCTCTTCAAACAGTATTGCAATATAATTTGATGAACTCATTCTAATGACTTGGTCAATTATTTATTTGCTGAACATCCTAAAATGTCTTCCTCTGTGTATCCAATTTCCAGGCTGTAAATCAATCAACTCATACAATCAAACTTAGTTTTAAACTTGATTTAACCTATGAGAGTATGGGAAATACCTTAAAAACACACCCTCTACTAAGTTTTAATGAAAAAAAAAGCATTGGTTTTTATGTTAGCATCATTAATTATCTTTTTTAACAATAGCAAATTGGTTAGAGAATCATATATCTTCATTTGTAAGACAGAGTGGTACAACAATATGATATGAAATAGCATGATTTATTGAACTTGGGAATTTCGGTAAAAGCCTGAATGGCTTTCAAATCCAGTAAGAACTGTCTCTTTGATTATCACATTTGATCTAGTGGGAACTGTCATTGTTTCCTGCCAAGAATATATGTAATATAACTTCTGAAAAACCTTCGTGACTTCCTGTCCATCACAAGCTTTGTGAATCACTTATTCCCACTTTTTTTCTTGAAAATATGTGTGAACAGGGATATTTCCCAGTATTTCTCAACTGGCTGTCTTGTGAAACAAAATAGAGAAAGACTTAAACTTCACAATTGCCAATAATGAGCAATCATTACTCAAATTACTCTAAGCACTGATTAGGTTTAAAGTAATGAAGAAACCACCATAATCAATCATCATCAACCCAAAGGAAGTCAATCAGTGTGAAGAGACCCTTGGAATTAGCAAAGGGCTCCACCTACAGGGTTTCAGGGACAGATGAATGACAGGCCAGCTTCAGGCCCTGCCCTGTGCTGAGCTAAGCTCTTCTTTGGGAGGACCACCCCTAGTGCCAGCCCAGAACTCTAGAAAGAGGAAAAGACTGCTGTCAAAGGGAGCTCTCTCTAAACAAGCTGTCTTAACAGAAGCAAGAATTGTGTTGTCATACTTGAGATCATGAAACTTTGCTTTTATGTATCAGTTAAAATATATTTAATTAAAAACAAAGAATAAACACAAGTGTTAAAGAGAAGCATTGTTTCACATTATAACAGATTAGATAAGTAGGTGAAAAAACTTCTATATATGCCATAGGATGATAATTGCTTTGGTTTGTCCCCAGATTGGGGGCTTCTGGGACACAGAATTCTCTGCTATAAAATGGGTCAGTTCTAGCTGAACCAGGTTTAAGCATTTACTCTACAGTATCATCAGCTTATGTTTGTAATTCTATAAGATAGCCAGTTGTGGTGACTAGCAAATTCTTAGAAAATAACAATTGTCTGCTTTCTACTACAGAAAAGAATGACTTTCCAAGTGAGTACAAATTTTCTTCTTAAGTACCTGTGCAACATTTGTTTTCACCAATTACTTAGGAAAATTGCTGAGCCAAGAAATTCATCATTGCCACGTGTATTTTAGTTTTGCCTCATTTGTCAGCTTATTGGGATTCTGTATGATTGAAAACCAATTATAATGATACCTCCAATGTAAGCATGAGTCTTTTTAGAAGACATCCCAAATTACTGCTTTAAAAGGAAATTAAACTAACTAAATGCACCTAGAACTTATGATCACACACACACACACACATGTATATACAATTGGGGGCAACTTTATACACTTTTGAAAACAAGTATATATATATATATATATATATATATATATATATATATATATATATATATATATATATATAATCTATTTAATATAGGTATTATCTATTTAATATAGGTATTATCTATTTAATATAGATAATATATTATTAATAGATAATATATTATCTATTTAATATATTTATTATCTATTTAATATAGGTATCTCTAGGTCTAATCAAAGATTACTAACAGTCAGGTGCGGTAGTGAATGCCTGTAATCCCAGTGGCTCAGGAGGCTGAGGCAAGAGGATCACTAGTTCAAAACTAGTTCAGCAAAAACAAGGCACTAAGCAATTCAGTGAGACCTTGTCTCTAAATAAAATGCAAAATAGGGCTGGGGATGTGGCTAAGTGGCCAAGTGACCCTGAGTTCAATCTCCAGAACCCCCCTCAAAAAAAAGATAACTAGCAGCATTCTTTCCAATAATATTTTACTAAGCAAATATTATTTAAAATAATCACTCAAATGAAACATATGAGAATGTATATATGTGAGTGTGCGTTTAGTTATGATTTGATATATAATGTATAAAAAATAAAAGGTAAGTATATACAATATTTTCCTAATTTTCTGTAATATTGTTTGTTAGTAAGTAATAGGAAACCATGGAGTTTTCTATTGTGATCTCTCTCTCTCTCTCTCTCTCTCTCTCTCTCTCTCTGTCTCTCTCTCTCTCTCACACACACACACACACACACACACACACACAAATCTTTGCAATGAGATGAATTTCATCTTACAATACTGTCGAAAACATTTACAAAAGTTCAAGGCTAATGGTACCCATGATTGAACTTCAGTTTCATGGATTGCTTCTTAGAATTATGTTCTCAGAGACAATGACAGAAGTAGTCTTTTTTTTCACTCTATGATTCTTCATTATTCTTATTTTAAAAGTACGTGGACCATCTTTGATAACCATATTAAATGATTTCCATTCTATCCCAGGGACAAAACTAAATAGATACTACCTTGGGTAAACAATAAAAGTGGACTATATAGGAAGTTCCTTGTCAGGGATATGGTCAAGATAAGGCATTCTAAACATGGTATATCTAAATTATTATGTGTATGACTGAAGGTCATCAGGCTATTAAAAATGAATCATCAGAGGGGCTGGGTTGTGGCTCAGTGGTAGAGCACTCATCTCACACGTGCAGGACCCTGGGTTTGGTCCTCAGTACCACATAAAATTAAATAAGCAAAATAGAGGTATCATGTCCAACTACAACTAAAAAAATAAATATAAAAAAAGAATCATCAGTGAAGAGGTAAATTATCTTTTGGTAAAAATGAGAAATATCAAGAATGGGAATGAAAATATTACATGTGCTTTGTATATAAGGAAGAGAAATTAACTTTATAATAAAAATTAACATAACCCAAAACTCAGTTAAAAGTTTATATGAACGATGTTACTAATATTTGTAAACTCAATTTCCATTTCTTAACAATCAGCTATTTTGTTTGTGCCAACATTTTGACTAAAAGAATACTGACATTCTTTGTGGCAATTGTTTTAACCTTGAGTTTTATAATATTTCATTAGTAGAAGCATTCCTGTTCATTTTTTCTCTTTAATTAGGTAGGTCTAGTCTTAAGTGTACAATAGTCAGATTCTAGTCATTTAATATAAGATGTTTACCACAAAAAGGATTGTTTAAAACTTTACAAATCTAACTCAGTAATTCTGCTAACATTTGGGTAATAACACACTTTTTCTCATGTAGAAACTAAAGTACCTATCAAATTTAAGTGTTTAATTCAGTTTTAATAAAGGTAAATAACACTAAATTCCACAAGGATTGCATGATAAGGCTACCAAAAAGACAGCAAGGGTCAGTAAAAACCTCTTTCATGAATTTACTATTTTTTTTCACATTGATTGTCTAAATTGACTGAATCTAAATCTTTGAATAACTGGGAATAACATATCTGTTAGGAAAAATGAAGTCATATTTAATGCAAAAATCACAGCTGATTACAAAAATACTAAGTAATAATAACACTATGACAATGACACTGATTGAATGTTTATCAGACACTGGTTACTCTTCCTAGTGCTTTGACTGTATTACCTCATTCACTTCACAAGACCATTTGAAGATAAGTACTATTATTCTCTGCTTTGTAAGTATTAATAAGAATATTCCAGTCAAGGTGAAAGGAACATTTCAAATGCAAACAGAACAAAACTCTCTTACAGGTTACCTGAATCCAAATTGTTGAACAGCAGCATCCCAGATCGGCCCACTTCTCTCATGTTTGGGTACCACTGATGAGTCAGGTAGATCTTTGAGCCTAAGGCCCATCCTCCTATGACATCACTTGACACTGGTGATCAGACTGATGTCTTTGTTTAAAGTGGGGACTAGAAATTTTGATGACATACGATTGTTTTTTGTCATGGCATCAGTCACAAATGGTTTATTTACCCCAACACTGACAGCTGATTAAATGTTTGGGATTGGTAAAGTGACAGCACAGAGGCAGATCCACTGGGCAGAAATAAATAGCCTATAAGTTGAATCTAGTCTTCGTTTTTCCTCAAATGCAATCAAAACTTATTTAGTTAAATATTCTGAGAATATTTTAAGTTATTTCATCTAAATTTGGCTGCAGTTTCATTGCATTTTTAAATGTCTTTAAGCTAGATGAATAGTACAGAATAACTAGGGAAAAAAATAATAATTCCAAGAATTCCTTAAGGATTTTACCTCTCTAGCACAGGCCCCACAGGGCCAAACTGCACAAATGTAAACCCTTCACTCTGGTTATTTTTTCTATCTTGCTTTTGATGTTTTATAGGACCTGATGTGCTATATAAGTAACATGGACTTTAGTAGCACTTAGACCTGACATATAACTTTATGTCTATGGTAATTGCATCAATGTAAGGTATAATAAATACAATTTAACAGACAATATTGAGTGTTAACCTTTAAATCTCAAGAACTCTCCAAAAGGAAAAAAAAAACGTAATTCACCTTTAGTAACAATCATAAGACATAAAATCATCTACCACAAAATAGTTTAAATGTAAATTTTTATATTTTGAAATGTTCTTTTCAAAAATAACTCAAGGTTCTTTTATGCGTAGAAATCTTGTACAAATGAGTTTTATCATCCTGTCATAGACTAAATGGCTAAGAACATATAAAGACTACACAAAAAAGTTTACTAAAAACAAGTTTCTTAGTATTATTAATCTAGGAAATAAATATAAACTAGAACAATAAGAAGACAACAGTTCATTTATTGTATCTTCATTTTCTATAACATAGCACATATTTAAAGATAATAATATTTGATGCCAATGAGTGCAGTTATTAAAATTTCATAAATGAACATATTCTCTCATCCACTAATTTTGTTCTAAAGACTAATACTCTTGGAAAGAAATATAAATGAAAACAACATTTGTAACAAAGGTGTTCATTGTGGAACTATCTTAATAATGAGAAACTGGAAGAAAGTAAAATAAAAGTGGTTAATAGTATTATTGCAGGTTAATATAATAATAATGATAGCAATCATCTATTGTTAGTCATCAGGAAATGTGTCAAATATTCTACTTACATGAATCAAATCTCCTAAAATCCCTATGAAGTAGACATAATAATTTAACCTATTTTATAGATGAGGAAATAAAAGTTCAGATAAAATATGCAATTTTCTCAAAGCACCCAGCAAAATAAGTAGCTGGTTCAAGATTCCAACTAGACCCGTCCCACTCCAGAGCCTGTATTCTTATCAATACACTGTGCTGCCTCCCATTCAATGGATCAGTATCTGTAATTAAGATATACTTATAACGGTCTTCTCAGGACCTGATGAGGTCATGATGGGACAGTGATATATAAAAGAATGCACTCCATAGCTATTTAATACATGTTAAATGCAAGGCACTTCAAACTGTATTCAGAATAATGCACAATGAACTTGACTACTTAAAAACATTTGGAAGGAGACATGAAAATATATCAGCAATGATTGTTTTTCTGTGCAGCAAAAAATAATGGTAGCTTTTATATTCTTCCTTGTTCTCTTTGTATATTTTCCAAGCTTATTCACAATGATATAATAGCTTTGTGGAGTCCCCTAAAACTATGCTAACTCTGATGTTGTTCCATGGTGAAGGGGGCAGTAAAGGACAGAGAAATGGTCCTGAAACTCAATTACATACCAAGTTTATTTTTTGTTTGGTTGTCTGATGCCAGAGTGTGCTTGTTTGGGGCAACTAGTAACAAGATCAGTTCCACCAAAAGGGGTACTAATTTTCCCAAGGTGCCTGCTGATCCACAGCAGATCACCAGAATTTAGCTCCTTTAAATATGGGATTTGTCAGTGTGGATTCCTCTACCATACTGTCTCCTTGGCATGTTCACTTGAGAGAGAAAATAAGCTTATATTAGAACCCACCAAAGCCTTTTCACAACAACTTTCCAGAAAACAAGCAATTAGAGGAATATCAAGAATTCCAAAAGAGTGAAAATTAACAAATATGCATACATATGCCCAATTCATTGACTTTTTAATAATTAAAAACACACTGATTTGCATGTTTTCCTATAATCAACATAGTAACCAGTCATTCTTGGATTTCTGAAATCAATTTATTGACTCTCTAAAAATGCAATATTATGATTTGTTTTTTCTCTATCAAGAATCCAGAGTCCTTGTGATGGTAGAAAAGGCTCTGCTTGCCTGTCAGGCTGGTCGCCCCACTTCTCAGAGTCCATGTCCTTGCCCCATGCTCTAACTACGCAGCTTCACCAGGTTGCTCTCACACATCATGTCTGCTCCCATGTAAAGTCTACCTCTACCTGTTCCCATCGACCATCTTGTTCTTTGCCCAGTTTTTCATTTCTGCAACTTCTTCAAACTTCCACAAGGTCTGTCCTAACTACTTTACTAACTTTCCTAAATTTGCCACCCTCCTCCACCTACCCTACTCCTGATCCTCTTAACCTATTGTTTTTATCTTCTTCTTTCAAGAAAGAATGCTTTTCAAACTTGTAAAGCTGTATAATTTACCATTATCTTCCTGTTAATCAACTCTCTCCCAGTTAGAAGGTATGCTTTTAGGAAACACTCTTTCTTTCCTCTCTATTGTTTTCTGATATTTACTCATATATACACACATCAGCATCTAAATTATTCATGTATGCCAGAACAGCTCCTCCATGTAATAGGTTTTCAATATGCATTGGTTGTATAGATGGATATTCCCACTGGCTAATACATAAGTGTATTACTGGACTTAATTCAGATGGCCATATCATGTTCAAATTCAGTACTGGCTCTTTCCATTCACTTCAAGTTTATACCTCTAACATGCAGTGGTTATTTTTGGAGAAAATAAAGAATATCAACATACCTATTCCTGTGCAATAGTATACATGAACCATTAAATATTAATAGTGTTTGAGTTTTAGTGTGTCGCTCTTGTGTAAATTTCACATGAAATTGAAAATTTGAGGGACTGATTAGCAGCTTCAGTTTCTTACGTTAGCTTAAAGCACCATCTCTACTTACTGTTCCACTCTTTTTCATGCTTCTGATTTTCTAAGCCTCTGGTTCGTTTTAGCAAAATCGTACTCTTAGTAAAGGAACTTCTTCATCCACCTGCCCATTGTCAATTAATGATGCCTCATTAGACAAATGGCTGGGAACGTTGATGAGGTTTTTCTGGACACAAAGGCCAGCCTGATCAATTGTCTTCCCACCTGTGGCTCTTAGAGTGAACAGTCAAAGGTTAGCCCCCTTCTTGGGGGCCTTCATTGTGTCAGCAAAAATTAGCAAGAAGGTGGCCAAGTTGTCAATAGAGCACAGAGACAATTAGTTAATGATTAGGGAGCCAACAGTTGGGGAATTGATAACAAAATGAGCCACCTTGGGTACATTTGCATGCATTTAGAAAATCTATAACACAGTAAAATGTAGACAACCACAGAGAGAAAAGTGATGTGCTCTGAAACCAAATTAAATAAGGGAACCTAATGGTGGGCACACATTTGCCCAGCTTGGTACAATGTCATGGACATGTCAAAGTAATGCAGTGGCACTGATTAAATAGATTAATTATTAATCCCAAATATGCTATTTGCTTTGCCCTCACATAAGGCTTTCCCTCCAAGTTTGGATTCTTTTATTTATTGATTGATTCATTCGACTTATAGTTATTGAGCCCCTACTATGGGCTACCCACTGTTTTTAGCATCAGGGAAAACAGTGCCAGATGAGATTGGCTTGGTACCAGTCTCCCTCTAAAAGATATAAATTTCTAGTGGGGAAGTGTGGTTTCTAAAATGAAGGTAATGATTAAACTAATTCCAAATTTTGATGAGTATGTTGTAAATATCATGAGTATACTAGAGGTGGGGAAGGGGAGAGGCCCTTCAGATAGGAGGGGAGATTAAAACTCAAAATACATAGAAAACATTTTTTTTTCTCTTTAGAACATGCCAGTACTGGGTGTCCCTCTCCAGGTTATGTGGCATTTCTAATATAACGGAGGTTGATGAGAACTTAATGTTGGAGGTGGCAGAAGTGGGGAAGTTACTCAGTTTGGATTTATCCTGCTTTATTTCAAATTCTGCTGGGCTTTAGCCTAAGGGTGTATCGACAGTTACTGAAAATGATGGCTGTCTGAGGTCATTTTTCTGAGAGTTTGCAAATCACCTGAACCTGCTGTTATCAAGGGGAATAGCACACACAGTAACACCTCAGGAATGAAAAGCAGATTCTAAACTGTGGGATGGGGTCATGGCAAGAGGAGCTGCCACAGTACTTAGTGTTACCTTGAACAAAATGCTTCTATTCTATATGGGACATTGGGTAAACAGTCAGGAAATTCAAGGCATAATGTCACAGGGGCAAACAATCCTAGGGCTAAAAGACTCCTGGAAATGGTCATCTTGAGAACATATACTCTATCATTATCTCACAGCCAACCTCCTTGGGGAAGTACTGAGCTGAAGACCCAGAGCTCCTAACTTCAGGTCTGCTCAGGTCCAAACCAGAGAGGTAATAAAGATTGAGTATTGTATAACCACAGATGAAATTTCAAAGTTTCTAGCTACACATTTAGTGTGTGTGTACAAAAAAAATGTTTCAATTCAAATTGCTGAAAACCTGTTACACCCATAGAATTAATGTGTAATTTCATTTCAGACCAACATTGTTCCTCTAACTCGCATACCCAACCCCAGGAGTAAAATATATTCTGCCAAATTTATTTTTACTTCCCAACAGGCCCATTTATGTACAATTAAGTTGATTATCCAGCCAATTCTCTTCCATATGAAAGCAGAAAACTGATTTAGCTGGTGATTTTCATCTGTTAATTGGATACTTAATGCAATGACACATTTTTTCCTTCTCTTCATTTTTTATTTTTATTTTCATTTAGCAGAAATATGTGGAAATGTGATGTAATTATTTTATTAAAATATCAAGGCATTCTCCTAAAAATAAAGTCTTACATTGTTTTGCAAAATCAATGTCTCTAGACATGAATTTATAATCATTTTCTTTTGCTCTTTTCAAATTTTTCAGGTAAGAGTATTAATATGGATTCAAATAAAGTCATTTATGACTTGGATTATTAAAAACTATGTATTTGTTTACTAAGATGCTTGGGACCATCAGTGTTTTGGATTTAATGTTCTTGGATTTTGGAATATTTTCATAGATTTAATAAGATTTCTTGGATATAAAACCCAAACTTAAAACCAAAATTCAGTTGTTCTATGTACACCTCAAACGTATAACTTGAAGTAAATCTTATACAATATTTAAATAACTTTGTGCATAGAAAGAAAATTTATGGTGTGCAATTTTTTTACTGCAGCATCATATTAGTGCTTAAAAAGTTCAGATTTTGGATCAATTAATATTTCAGATTTTCAGATTAGGGATGCTAATCCTATAATTTCATTCTGCACTCTTTCTGTGTCATGCCAAATCAACTGACCTAGTCAGTCTTTCTCTCACTTTAGTCCACTTAATCAAATAGTAAATTGGTTTTATAGAGATACAACTAAAATTTTTGGAATAATCACTTCATATAATTTCATTGAAATGCTTGACTACAAGGTAGGAGGGAGGTATATTATATATAATATGTTCTTATATGTTCTCCATTTTTCTATAATAATTTTTAAAAATGTTTAAAAACACAACCTATTTCTAGTTGGGTACATGACTCCAGGGATAAGAATGTATTTCATGATTTTATTTGAAGTTGTATTACTAAGATTTCTCCAGAAACATAGCAGCTTTAGAAGATACACACATGCATGTAATGTGTGTGCACACACAAATACACACATATGCACACCTATAAATGATAAAGGGAGAGGGAAAGGAATGTATAGCAGATGGGGAGAGATACTATATGGAACTGATTCAATTATAAGTTGACTCAATTATGAATTAACACAATTTTGAAGACTGAGAAGTTCCATGATCTGTCATCTGCAAGCAGGAGATCCAGGAAAACTGGTGGTATAGTTGCAATCTGAGTCCAAAGGCTTGAGCTCACAGGAGAATCAAGGACATAAGCTCTAGTAAACAGAAAGCCTGTGAACTGGTAGCCTATGTTGTAAATCTCACTCTGAGAACAGGAGAAGGTACATATCCAGCTCATGCACCCAAACAGAGAGTGGTTGATCTTTTCCTCCAACTCTTTCTTTTCAGGCTCTCAATGATTGGATGATGCTCACTCACATGGGAAAGGGACACCAGCCTTCCTCAGTATGCCAATTCAAATATCAACTTCTTTCTGAAACATCCTAATATGTACACCAGAAATAATGTTTAACCAAATATCTGGGAACCATAAAAACTAATAAAGACGCTGCATAAAGTTAACACAGTATCCTTGTTCCTAAGTGTTTTAGTAAACTTTTGTCTCGATGACAAAAAGACCTGAAAAGAACAATGTGGAGAAGGAAGGGCCTATTTTGTATCACAGATTTTGAGGTCTCAGTCCTTAGACAGCTGACTACACAGCTCTGGGCCCAAGGTGAGACAGAACATCACAGTGAAAGGGTTTCGCGGAGGAAGGAAACCAGGGACAAAATATAAACCCCAAAGGCATACCTCCAGCATCCTACCTCCTCCAGCCAAGCCCTAACTGCCTATAGTTACTACTGAGTCATTTCATACCAGTGGATTAAGTCATTAGGTTACACCTCTCAAACCTTATCATTTCATCTCTGAATGTTATTGCATGGTGCTACACAGGAGCTTTGGGGGGACATCTCATATCCAAACCATAACACTAGGTCCTGTCAAGTGATATCCAAGTGGAAACACTGAATCCAGATTCCAAGAAGTGTCCTTGAAATGAAGGGATGCAATCTGTACCCCTACTTTTCCCCTGAAATAAAACTGTGAGGGAGAGAGCTGAAGAATTCCTTTTGGGGCCACAAAGGGATAATTATAGAACTACCATGGTAGCCCTGGATTGCCTACATTTTCAGAAGAGGAAAATAAACTTCTGTTTGGTTTAGCTATTGTTATTTGGGATTTTCATTCACTTACAGTTGAATCTAATCTAAACCATTTTATGAATGAAAAAGTATGGCAAGAAATTAATGTGTGTTAAGCATTTAGTACTGCTTTTGATAGGTCTATTGGAATTAATAATCACAGCAAATGATATGACAGCTATTCTGATTCTCACCTAGAAAGGTTAAATGTCTTATCTAAATTCATGTAACTAGGACATGACAAAGCTTAGTTTTAACCATGTACACTAATTCTAGACTCTACTGTATTGAACAGCACAATCTTACAGATTCTATTAGAAGTTGATTATTACCAAGGAGTGTGAACTCACTTGCCAATATCTAGGATCTATAATGCTTCCTAGCAGACTGAACCCTTATCAGAAGGCTGGAATAAAAGCCTTGTCCTACAAAATATATTTATCTCTTGTGGGATTTCTTGAGTCAGAACAGTATTATACTACAGTCAAATTATAGAGCATGTTAATTTAAAAACACTAGATTCTTTATCAAGAAATGGATATGGATATTCTTTTGGAGCACAAATCTTGCATGACATTGACTAGTTATTTTCCTCTTCTAGGAAAATTTTATGCACAAATTTGTCATTATTTACTACATCAATGTGACTGACTCGTGCTTGTTCAATCATTGCCTTTACCTCATTAGTTAGAAAAGTTCTTTACTCTCAGATCTTTGGAATGTTTCATATATTTTCTTTCACAGTATAGAAGTTTGCCATGATTTATTTTAAGTTCTTACATTCTCTAAGACCTTTAAATGCCTCCTTTCCATTCCAGCACTCTCTGCTGAATACTGTAGCACTATTAGCATACTATAATAAGAAGCTTAGACTTTATTGGGTTATAAGAGAATACCATGAATTCCAAAATGAGCTTCAGAAGATAGAGTTATAAACCATACAGGATATGCAGGTTATCTTCTGATCTCCTTGCCTTTCCACTGATGTTCAGACACTGGGTTTTATATTCTGTGGTTCTTTGACACACAAGCATCCCATTATTTTCAATTAAGATGCAGCATTCAGCACCTTTGATTTTCAATCCTTGAGCATGGATTTCCTAAGTTTCAAAAGGAATATAGTGTTGAAAAGGGTAAAGAGAGGTTTGCAGATGTTTGACTCCTTTCCTTCATGTTCCACATATCATAGGAGCTTAAACTCTGACCAGGAAGAAAGTTCACTATAGAAGCATTGTCAAGGTGAGACAGGCAATGATGTCATCGTCAATTCCCTCTTCTCCCCAATTTTCACACACATCCATCATCAAATGCAGAGGTTGCATCTCACACATGAGTTTCTATTTTCCATTTTGCTCAACAATACTGCAGTCTTAGTCCAGAAATGTCAATGATAAAAATGTTCAACTCTGCCCTGCCATCCAGTTAGTTAGTATTAAATAGTTAATATTGGTTTGACTTGGTCTTTCATGTCTAATCAGCCAAATTCTATTTATCACTTGGTGGAATAAGCTGCTAAGTTCAGTTTTGCAGAGTGTGGTGTGAAAAAAAACATTGCATTCTTGGCAAAGTGAACTTATTCAGGTAATAGTTCAGATTTTATGGAAACGTGTATTTTAATGGTCCAATTAGCCAAAATCATAATATTTTCACATAAGTAGCTTGTGTAACATGGAGCTGTATCTTGAATCTTCCCCAAGGAGCACTGGAAAGTTCAAGTATGCTTAAGGGAGAGATTTAGGAGTCCTCTATAGAATCGTGTGTTACCATCTCAAAAATGTTCTTTGATTTAGAACTGGCAGTTCAAGTGTGATTATAAATTGTCGAGTAAATCATGATGGGAAAGGGGAATAAATATTATACCTGAGGGTTTGCAAGACATTCTCTAGACACTACAAAGCTTTAAATCAGCTAATCTTGCTTATTTCCTGTTCTCCATAGAATGTTGGTCAAAATCACAGGACTTTGATGGAGAAATTCTGAAGATTTGATGGCAGCACACATATGGTTATGCATGAAAATTATTTGTTGTATTTGTATAAAGTATTAGGTAAGTATATAAATCTATCACTCTTTCAATTAAAAAATCAATTTTAATAAGTTCAAAATTGTCATGGTTTGGATATGAAGTGTCCCTCCAAAACTCCTGATAATGCAAGAGAGTTCCGAGGTGAAATGGTTGAATTATGAGAGTTATAACGTACTCAGTCCATCTTAGTTTTAAAGGACTGACTGAGTGGTAATTATAGGCAGGTGGGGCATGGCTGGAGGAATCACTGCGAGTAAGCCCTGGAATGGTACATTTTCCCTGCCTCCCCTCACCTCACTTCATGATCCTGTCATGACCTGAGGCTTTCCTCTTCTGGGCTCTTCCCCCATGATGTTCTTCCTCACCATAAGCCCAGAAAAGTGGAGTCAGCCATCTATGGACTGAGACCTCTGAAAGCATGAGTCCCAAATAAACCTTTCCTCCTCTAGGTTGTTCTGTTTTGAGTATTTTGGTTACAGTAATGCAAAAGCAGACTAAAACAAAAGTAGTTAAGATTATTTGAGATAAATCATGTTCCAAGCTATTAAAATATTAAAAATGTAAATTAATATTTTCCACTTCTTAATAATGGAAGACTATAATGTGTAAAAGATGGTGTCTAAATTAAGTCAGGAAGCAGAGATGGCTGAATGCTCCTATATGGAATGATTCCATAACAGAATATCTATTGTTATTTCTGTAGACAAGTTGGTAACTACAACTAGTTTGTAGTTGGCTCATGGAAGCTTATGTAAATAAACTTATCCAAAAGCTACCATTGCTGTTGCCATAGGTATGCACCCATTAGGCAAGGGCAACAGTGGCTGGGGAGAAAACCTCACTTAAATATGCAGAATAAGTATCAATTTATTTATTAAAAATTCCTCTGAGTGATTTTTCACAGAATTCCCATGGAATACAAATATCTTTACATATTATACCCTTCCCCTTAAGACCCCACTTTCCTGGTTTCCTTTTTACCTGTTTCTAATCATTTCCTCTTAACTCACTGACCATGCAATCAAATTCTTAACCACGTGCAATGAATCACTATGAATCTGTGTCTCTGATCATTTCTCATTGGAGAGAAATATGAACAAAGAGTTCTACTGCTCAAAGCTGCCAACTTCAAAAATATCCCTTTAAAACTGACCCTTAGGGCCTCCCTTGAATAAGGTGACAGTGATATAGTCATTAATTTTTTCAGCTGGTTTCAATATTTTGTGCAAAACTACTTGTAGTCAGGTCTGAATATTTTTCTTCCTTAGTCACAAGTTCCCCATAATACTATAAGTGAAGTAAAGAGAAAAAAATGTGTATCAGGAGTATAAGCACTTGAGAT